>NC_141990.1:119671919-120271919 GCF_049901715.1 Pseudonaja textilis
GAAACCATCATATGCGGAGTTGAAACCAGCCTGACCAAAACCAACCCTGATGATGCTAACAAAATCAGACTTGAAATCACCAACATCCTCTGCACTAGCAAACCACCCAAAAGCAACTTATCCAAAGAAGAACAAACTGCACTACTTAACCTGAAAGAAGACACCAGCATAATAATTCTACCAGCAGACAAGGGCAATGCGACAGTGGTTATGAACACATCTGACTACCAAACCAAGTTAACCAACCTACTCCAAGACCCCGCATACAAACCCCTAAAGACAGACCCCACCACCTACCTAGAAAAAACTACCAAATCCAAAATAAAAAAGCCTCCCCCATCAGTGAAGAAATCCAGCAACGAATCATACCCAGAGAAAAATCATCCAGATGCCCCAAGCTTTATGGTCTCCCAAAATACACAAGAAGGAACCCCACTCAGACCAATAGTCAGCTCCATAGGCTCACCTCTACAAAACCTAGCCAAATTTCTCGCCAAACAACTACAACCTTATGCAGAATCCATCAACTCACACGTAAGAAACTCATTCCAATTCATCGAGATCATAAAGAAACAAAACTTACAACCTAGCGACCTACTAGTAAGCTTCGATGTCATATCCCTCTTCACCCAAGTGCCAATAAAAGAAGCCTTGACAGCCATCCAAAACAAATACAACCCCCCCCAAGCACATCCTAGATCTAACCAACCACTGCCTATCCAATACATACTTCACCTACAATGGACAAAAATACAAACAAATAGAAGGAGCACCCATGGGATCACCCCTCTCACCTGTCATCGCAAACCTCTACATGGAACACTTTGAAACACAAGCTCTAGAAAAATACGACCACAAACCCAAACTCTGGCTCAGATACGTAGATGACACCTTCATAATCTGGCCACATGGGAAAGAAAAACTGAACAACTTCCTCACACACCTCAACAGCCTACACCCCAAAATACAATTCACCATGGAAACAGAAGCCAACAACCAACTTCCCTTCCTAGATGTCTTGGTATACAAAAGATCCAATGGCTCCCTAGGACACACCATCTACCAGAAGAAAACACATACTAACCGCTATCTACATGCACTCTCACACCACCACCCAGCACAGATCAATTCCGTAGCCAAGACACTCATCTCCAGAACAAAATGCTTAGCGATGAACAACACCAAAAACCGAACTACACACTCTCACCAACGTACTTGCAGCCAATGGATTCCAAAGAAAGAAGATTACCCACCTAATCCAAAAAGAAACCCCAACCAAAATCCAAGACAGAGAACAAGAAAACGGCAAAGCCCTCCTCCCATATATAAAAGGCACTACAGACAAAATTAGCAAGATCCTCCAAAAACACAACATCAAAACAGCATTCTGCACAAACAGAAAAATATCCACCATCCTAAGAAACCCCAAAGACAAAATCGAATTAGAAAACCAAGGAGTATATGAAATCCCCTGCACTGCCTGCCCTACCACATACATTGGACAAACTAACAGAAGAATAAGTGCACGCATTGAAGAACATAAGAACTCAATCAAAAAGAAGAACCGACCTCTTCCCTGGTCCAACACCTCAAAGCCACAGGACATGAAATTGATTTTAAAAATACCAGAACTATCGCCAAAACCGAACACTTCAACAGCAGAATAATCAGAGAAGCCATAGAGATAGAAAAACGCCCACACAGCATGAACAAACGAGATGATACCTCCCGCCTTCCAGCCATTTGGAAACCCGCCTCATGAACAGACGAGTACCTAACATGAAGAAGGACACCAGACCCACACCCATGAGAGCCACACAAGATGCCACCACCACACTTCCATGTAGAAAACAGACTCCCATCCACTCAGAATATGAGACACGACCATGAACCAGAAGCTGCACGGCAGCTGCATCACTACCCACTTCAAACCCCTCCGAGCCATACATGAAGCAAACCGACACCCACTATGAAGATGCAGAAGGACCACGAACTCGAAGCCAAACAGCAAGATCACAACTCACCAGCTCAAATCCCCAGCAACTAAGACTAACCTGAGCACAACCAAGCCCCACCTGAACAGAACACGCCTCCAACCAATCAGAACACGGCTAACCCCCAACCAATCAGAACACAGCCAAACCCCCTACCAATGAGAACACACCCCCACCCAATCAGAACACAGCCAAGCCCCCACCCAATCAAGTCCCACCCCCACTGGCAGTTAAAAGGAGGAAGCAGTTGCAATCTCACATTACTCTGAGAAGCACAGAGCCGGAGACAGAAGCCTGAAGATGATGAATGAGACTTCATCGAAACGTTGCCTAGATACTTGAATCTTACGCGGAGAAACCGAACAACCAAAGATCCACATACAAATACCCGAGAACCTCAGAAAACATATATATATATATATATATATATATATATATATATATATATATATATATATATATATATATATATATATATATATATGTATATATATATTCTGTCTCACCTGTGGTCACAAGGTGAGAGTCCAAATGTCCCATGGAAAAAACATGAACAGACAATATCAGGAACAACAGAGTTAACTTTCCTCTGGCTGAAGTCGTCGTTGGCAGCTTTCCCAGAAGCTGTCTTCAAATCCAGATAACGAGCAGCACTATAAATCAGAGCCGAATGGCAAACAGAAAACTTTTTCCAAACTGTGAATGTAAATAACAAAGTTTGACCCGAACGGGGATTCCAAGCTAACACGCCTCCTTATATTCCTTGAAGGGGCGTGTCAGTCTCTCTACTCAGTCCCTGATTTGACATTTCCTTTCAATTTGTGCTTGACGTCTCAGCCTACGTCTAGTCCTTACATCAACCCAACATTCATTGACTTGATCATCACCCAAGGACTCCGGCACGTTCTGTCGATCATCTGTTGACACCTGAGGCATAATTGATGAGGAAGGTTCTGGAGAGGATGGTGATTCTGACACTTCCTCATCCTCCTTGCTCACGTCTGCATCTCCCATTAAAGCAGGCTCAAATCCCAATGCCAAACCCTCCTCATCACTCGAACCTGTGTCTTCTGACACATCAGACTCAAAGCGCACAGCAGGCTCAAACCTCCCAGTCACAACACACACACACACACACACACACACATATATATTCTTAAGTTTTCGTGGGTACTTATGTTTATGGTATTCAGCTTTGTTTGGGTATTTTCCCACATCATTCTAATTGTGCTTTTAAAGTTGTAGCAACGTTTCCGCAGAATCTCATCTGCCATCATCAGGCTTCTGTATATAAAGAATTTACGCGGGAGAAAACCCAAATAACAAAAGATCCATATATATATATATATATATATATATATATATATACATACATACACATACATACATACACACACACACAGACACACACATACACACACGCATACATACATACATACATATATACATATATATGGTATTCAGCTTTATATACCCGAACAAAGCTGAATACCATACATGTAAGTACCCACAAAAACTTAAGAAAACATACATATACATACATATACATATACATATACAGAAGTGAGTACAACCCCTCACATTTTGTAAATATTTAAGTACATCTTTTCATGTGACAACAGTGAAGAAATGACTTGACTACAATGTAAACTAGTAAGTATACAGCTTGTATAACAGTATAAGTGTGCTGTCGTTCAAAATAATGCAACACACAGCCATTAATATCTAAATCCCTGACAACAAAAGTGAGTACACCTCTAAGTGATAATGTTCAAATTGGGCCCAAGTAGCTGTTTTCCCTCCCTGGTGGCATGTGACTCATTAGTGTTACAAGGTCTCAGGTGTGAAGGGGGAGCAGGTGTGTTAAATTTGGGGTTATCGCTCTCACTCTCTCATATTGGACACTGGAAGTTCAACATGGCACCTCGTGGCAATAAACTCTCTGAGGATCTGAAAAAATGAATTGTTGCTCCATAAAGATGGCCTAGGCTATAAAGAGATTGCCAAGATCTTGAGACTGAGCTGCAGCATGCTGGCCAAGACCATACAGTGGTTTAACAGGACAGGTTCCACTCAGAACAGGCCTTGCCATGGTCAACCAAAGAACCTGAGTGCCTGTGCTCAAGCATGGTGGTGGGAATGTCATGGTCTGGGGCTGCACGAGTGCTGCCAGCACTGGGGAGCTACAATTAATTGAGGGAACCATGAATGCCAATATGTACTGTGACATACGGAAGCAGAACATGATCCCCTCCCTTCAGAGACTGGGCTGCAGGGCAGTATTCCAACATGATAATGACCCCAAGCACACCTCCAAAGCAACCACTGCGTTTCTAAAGAAGCTAGGGGTAAAGGTGATGGACTGGCCAAGCATGTCTCCAGACCTAAACCCTGAGCATATGTGGGCATCCTGAAATAGAATGTGGAGGTGCGCAAGGTCTCTAACATCAACCAGCTCTGTGACATCATGGAGGAGTGGAAGAGGACTACAGTGACAACCTGTGAAGCTCTGGTGAACTCTATGCCCAAGAGGGTTAAGGCAGTGCTGGAAAATAATGGTGGCCATACAAAATATTGACACTCACTTTTGTTGCCGGCAGTTTAAACATTAATTGGTGTGTGTGTGTGTGTGTGTGTGTTTCTATGTGTATTCAACAGATAATTAGTTGTCAGGGGATGGATTCTGCTGCAACCTTTGAGTTTTCTGTGGAGAAGCTCTGTTTGTTCTGTGCAAAGAGCATTTCCTGTGATTCTTTCATGCACGTTCTCAAGTGATAGAGTCCACATAGCTTTATTGCCTCAGTAGAATAATTTGCTGTTCATATCAACTTTAAATAGCCTTCTGTTCCTATCCCTGCTGTCTCCTTCTGCTAGCAGAAGTGTGAAGCCAATGAAATAAAAGCCAAAAGTCTCCCTCCTGGCAGGCAGGCCTGTTTTAAAAACTGGAGAAGCAGCATCAGGACAAGGCCTTCAGAGAAGCAAGAAAAAGAGTTTAGCTTACCAATAGGCAGAGCAGTTTGTGACAGATTTGTCATACTTGTAGAAAAAAAAAAGTCTATTGATTTTGACTTGGCTAGGAGACGAAAGGAGATTCCGGGGCGCCCTCACATTTAAGCCACTGATCTCTTCTTCACCTCTTCCTTTTGAGGTGGGGGTGAAGAAAATGCAACTTCACAGTTGAGCTTGCTTCTGTTTTATGACTCGCACAGTACCAGAATAATTTAGGAAAATAGGCATGGATATATATTATGGAAAGAGATGAAAAAGAGAAAAAGAAATTTAAAAGAAATAATTTTATTTTGGACATGTGGTGGTGATGCCTGCTATCCACAAAATTGAAATTTACTATCAGGAAAAATCAATGAAAAGTAAACCATGATTTTCTTGCTAAATGCAACAGAAGCCATATCTAGAGCTCATTCTCAAATCTTCTTAGCCATGGTATGCTTGTACATGACCTGAAAACCATGTTTACATTCTTGTGCTGCTACCCTTATGTTGATGGGTGAGCCCTCTCTGTCCCTCAGGTAGGGAGCTTTAAGGAGATGCTAGGATGGAGAGGAGGGGTACAGTTCTTGCAGCCTGCAATTTCCTTTGTTCCCCCTCCCTCCAGCATTTCATTGGGGGGAGAAGTAGAAGCTGGAGGTGGAGGAGGTGGAGGTTATCCAGGGAGATTCTGTTCAAGTTTGTGAGGGGAGGGGAAATGATGTCAGCTTACATTATATATGATGGAAACAAGAATGACCCAATGGGTCATGGGTTGTCTAGTATTATTTAAAGTCATTTTTGGAGTGATGGAATCTCCCTCTCAGGAAAGAAGAATGCATGGCTTTTAGATAATTGGCCCTTTTACATTAAGTAAGGTTAAAAACAGAACTGGCAGCAATCTGAAGCAATCCCTGACTATCCACTGGGACTTTTTCAGCACTAGTGGTGAAAGCAACAGTGAGGATCTGTAAGTACAGGGGCCTCAGACCTCATTACCCAACCCATCTTGGATGCGTGAGGACTCATCTTGCCATCTGATTAATCTGGATGTACAAAAATTATACAGCTAGGGAAGATGATAAGCTACAGTATTCAGATTTAAGCTCATTGCTGCATCAAAACCCTTAAGTTAGCTGTATCCGATAATTTGTAGGCAATGTTTTCCCATTTTCTGAAGTCAGCTGCCAATTGTCATGTTTGTAACTCCTTAACTCCTCTCATGTTTATCCCATTGGCCACTGCCAAGAAAAAAAATAGTAGAAGCATCAAGATGAGGAAGTTTGCCAAAAATAAAGATTTGTCCTGAAGCTTGATTAAAAAAATAATAAAATAGGGCAAATGGAGACAAGGATTAATCACTTTAGATGTGAGCTGGATTCCTTAAACTCTCAATTAAAAAAAATTAAACAAATGCATTCTTCAAGAAAAGTAGTTTTAAAGAATATACATCAGGATTTATAAGCATTAAAACTCTAATGGAGAGCATGCAGGAAATCAATGGAATTGATGGGTGAGAGGTACACAGCAAAATAGCTGAGTTAAAGAATCAATAGAGGCAATAAAAATGCAAGGGCTCTAAAAAAGAGAGATATTTACTGATGTAATAGTAATACACTGGCAAAAATAAAGAAAAAAAACGGACTTTGATGAAGTGCGTTAGCAGGAGAAGAAAAGAATATTTGCAATTGCACAGCACTATTTAGCACAAAGCGTTGCAAGCTAAATTAGATAGAAATTCTCACTTCATTTTAAATTTGCAACCAAATTGCTGGCTTTTGACCCCCAAATTAGAGCTTCATCTGCTCTATCACCTGAGCTTCAATAACAGAGAATCTAGCCCCTACCCTTTATTTACCCTCTGGAGGTGATTCTTTGTATTGGTGTTTCAAAACAACCAGGCAATTGGGGTGATTAATCCATTTATTTTTATTTCTGTCGAAATTAAACATTATGGTTGTTATGATCAACAGTCTTGTAAACCAGCAGTACTCTATGACCTCTGTGATTTTCCAAATACTTGTGACTATGAAAAAGTCCTTAGAATTCCCTCTACTCTGAAAGTGTCTGCCTACCTAGCACCCTACCTACCTATGTATCTTCTGTCTGTCTGTCTTTCTGTTTTCATCTTCACCTTTTCTACTAATCCCTACTCTTATGGATGATGCACTCATCCTCAAAGCACACAGACTTCCCTCATTTCTAACAGCTGCAATTCCAATTCCTGCAGTGATCAGGAGGCCATAAATTCAAGCAGTTACTCAATTATTTCACACCTTTGAAGTGCAGCTATAGGGACTAGAAGAGCCATTGTACATCGATATGTATATGGTATGTATACCTTTACACTAAAAGGGGAATGAAATAAATAGAGAGGCTAACCTGTTGGCCACCTTCTGCATATAACAAGGCCATCACTTTTCCCTCCCTCCCAATAATTTTCTTTAAAAAAATTTTCCTATGAAACAGGCAAAACCAAGAATTTTGCATGGATTGAAGCATTTCCCAGATCCAAAAGAAGGTATTTTTGCATGTTTTGAAATAAAATAATCTTTTTTAGACTCCTGATAACTAGAGAGATATATTGATTTATCTTTCTTGGTCATAACACAGAGGTAGTCTTTGTGGATTGCCCCTGCTTTTCCTTGGGAATCTTTTCCAACTTCCCAGTATGGCCTACCACTCTGGACTACCACCCCCCCTCCCCATTCAATAGCTAAACAATTCAATATCCTTTTTCAATATCAAGTTAAGCATCAAATTAAACATCTTTTAGCCTTTTCTCTTGGATAATAAATTCATTTTGCAATATCGATATTCCTCTATTTAGGAAGGTAGTTTTAGTTATAGATTATCAATCATTTCATGGTTTTAGCTTAGCATTATGTGATTACCTAGCATTATGCTCTATAAACCATCACTTATGGTTTTGCATTATGTAAGAATCCCAGCAGCGTTGTGTGGTTAGAAGAAATTATACCCTAGGGTGAGCTCAGACAACAGGTCTTTTGATTCAGATCTCATTTCAGCCAGGAATATGGACTAATTTTGCATAAAAGGAATATGGGATTGGTATTTCAGGAACTGTAAAGTTGAGACTTGGTTCATGTCACATAGCAGAAAAATTGCAAAGCAGGCGAATCAATAATACCCTGATAAGTTTAATTAATACCCATTACAGTTTAATTAATATTTTCAAAAAAATTCCACATACATATTTGTCTTTGGGCAGGGCAGAATATGGGAAGACAAAAGTGGACTCAGAAGGGTTGAGTAGAAAAGCCAACCTAAAACATTCAGGGTCAGAAGAAATACCGACCGCAGGAGCTGTCTGCCAGGGAAAGTATTCCATGTCTGTTCTTAGAGAAGGAAACTCTAACCTGAACAATAATTTGTGAGGCAGATCTTTGGAGCTTAAACAGAAATGGTTCTTACAAGAAACATGTGGTGATTGGGGTAAGAATGAGAGAAATCCAAAGCCTAGCTAATAGAATCATAGAATCAATCATTGAACCATAGAATCAAAGAATCATAGAACCACAGAATCATAGAAATGGAAGGGACTTTGAAGGTCTAACCCACTACCCAAATCAGGAGTCCATCCCAGACATACTTAGCTACATTCCATTATGTAGAGTCAGAGAGCAAGTGACCAGGAAAGGAAAGGGTAGAAGAAAGACTCTGAGATTAGCAAATCTCAGAAAAATAGGCAGAAAGAGAAAGAAAGCAGAATTCCCAATAATTTCCTTCAACCTGTCCCTTGTAATCACTAAGTGTGAAAGGGTTAAGCATTAGACAAATCAAAGTCTTATACTGATAAGAATTGGTTGGTGAGTGAATAAAGTATCTGCAACAAGGCCCTGAAATGGGACTGGAACAAGTATGTGGTGAAAAATTTAAGACTGGATTTTGGAAGAGAGGTGCAATCTCTTTCTTGAATATTCCTGAAGGCTCTTGTGTTCAGCAAACCATGTATTAGTGACATCTCGAATTTAACAGGACATCCCTGTAGGCAATAGCACTGTTTAATGAGTGAAAATCAGATTTTATTATGATAAGACATTCTGAAGTAAACAACTTCTCTCTCTGCTTCAAAGTTACCACCCAGTTCTAACCTTAAGGAACAGTCTCCAACCTAGCACATTTTTTGTACATGTTCCAGAGATGGTCCAGGATCATGTCTATTGTTTATATGTAGAAAGAAACTGACCAGATGTTTGTTTCTCTCTCTCTCACTGCTATTTGGAAATAGCAGTTTGTGGGGGGTGAACAATTGTTGTAGCTGGCTCTTGATTCTGGAGCATGAAACTATAATAAACTCTAATAAGGATCTTTTGGAAGAGATCTGTGTTATCTATTTTGTAGAATTAATCTGCTGCAGATTAAGGGACAAGTTGGCTTGGAAAACTCAGTCACTCAATGCCCACTTTAATGCATCAAAGCTCCTCACATTTTTATTGTGCTTTTAAGTATAGGGGATTTACTCCATAAATGCAAAATCACTGTTATTAATACCAAGCATACACATTGCACTGTTAGAACCTATTGAGAGCTTGGGGGACACCACTGGGACAAAATAAGGTGGCTCATTATAACTTCTTCCCTCTCAAGCTAAACAATCTTAGTTTCTGTCTGACAGCTGGCATCAAATTAGGGAGCTCTTGGCATAAAAGTAGAAAAGTGAGAAAAGCTAGAAAAGTACAATACTTACAGATTGAGAGGGGAGAGATTTTAATGCAATTATAAGGTAGACTTCCTAGAATCACATAAGAGTAGGAAATGATTTATATCTAACCCAGGTCACATAGATCTAGTTATTAACTTGTTCCATCAGACAGCTGCCTTATAGAAAAGGCAAGAAAATTCACATTCATTTACACATACCTTTTCACTGTACAGTCCTTGTATATAAGCCTATGTAAATATATACATTTTGTATAACCTTTTTCAAAGACACATGTTTGTAGACAGTTTTTGAGGTGAAAAATATTTAAAGTCAACAATGGCAACAGACTCCAAGTTACTTTTGCTTTGGGGGGATCTGGGTCCAAAAATCTGAAAAGGAGCTAAATCTTTAATCTCTGGAGCTTCTATGTCAAGGCTTTTCAACATAATTAGAACCAAAGGCTAGTGCCATAGAAAATAGCATTGCGTCATTGGATTTCAACATAAATATTGTAATATTTATGCTTATATAGTGCAATTGAGTTCAACAGTTAGATGAAGGTCTCATATGGCATTGCCTTCAGAATGGAGTTGGGAGTTTCATAAATTAGGATAGTAGTTTTATTATTTTTCATACTTTTATTCTTTTGTAAGCTTGCTGATTCTGCCAAAATATATATTAGAACAGTGAGATTGTTAGTACTAGAATGGAAGCACAATGAGATGGTTGTGTATATTTGCCTAAAACATGGCTTTTTCATGGACAAGATTTAACACTGTGTGTAGTATTACACTAATAAGACACTTTAATGATGTTACATTATTGCAAAGATTTTATCTATATAGGTCTGGCAATGCTAATGCAATCATTTTGATTTTTGGTAAAGTAATTGCTATATGTGTCTGATTTTCTGCTTTTGTTTCTCTGATTAATTCAATATTATTGAAACAGTTTTCAAGTTTTTAAAGTGGCCACCACTACAAAACCAATTTTATTTTGTATCCAGGTTGACTAATAGAGACTGAATCATTTGAATATCATTTAATAAAATAGAATTGCTTGAGAAAAAATATTTTAAAAATTCCAGTGCAAACTGACCTGAACCATAATTTCCAATGCAGATCAAAATATAATTATTCTTTGAATTCCATAATTCTCAAACAATATACTTCTTCTACCGTCTCCTCCCCTTGTTTTCCAGCAATGAAGTCTAAGAAACTATTCTTGAAAGAATAAACAAAACAAAAATCTACTACCCTATTGTTAAGACGCTACAAATATTTTCCTCCTTAAACAAAAAGCTATCAAAATGCACTGAAAACACTATTGTGGCATTTTGTTATGTTTCTTGA
The DNA here is from genome assembly GCF_049901715.1 of Pseudonaja textilis. NCBI lineage: Eukaryota > Metazoa > Chordata > Lepidosauria > Squamata > Elapidae > Pseudonaja > Pseudonaja textilis. The sequence goes on from NC_141990.1 coordinate 119,682,917, forward strand.
AAAAAATCAATAAATTTATCCTGAAGTCCATATTTTTTAGCATTTAGTGCTTATTTCCATACCCAGATTCTGTGGTATTTGATATTCATTCATGTTTTGATGACTCCCTTCAAATAGCTAGTTTATTAAAATTGCAGGTGAGTGAAGTCATAAATTCCAGCACGTTCCTGTTCTGAACTATCTATGGAGCAGGAGATTGGAAGCATAAAATCAAGTCATGAAAATCATGTTGTATTCCACTGGGAAACATATTTTATCCTTTAGAGGAGTATTAGAAATGCATGTTTTACAAAACAAGATGAGGCATGTTTAACTATCCTCCTAAGCATTATTCCTCAATCTCAAGCATACTTTTCTCTTAACAATGGTGTCGCAGAACCAGGAGTTCAATGTGCTAATCTATTTACATTTGCATTGCATTTCCCATCATTACTTAATTCCAATATGTTTCCACAACACTAACATTTTTCCCAAACATATTTCTAACACATCACAAAGATTTGCAACTCCATTTCCCAAAGGTTTTCTTGAATCATTGGCTTTTTTTCATATATATTTTTTTACATCTGTTCACAGTAATGCTCTCATTGCTTTAATTTCTGTCTGAAATCATAATTTCACTTTGCTCTGCTTTCAGTTTTTATTAACCATGTTCACGGCCCAGTGTGCAAACTGGGTAAACATCTGTAATAAATGCAAATGATTCATAGCTTAGTTTTAAGATTTGTTACTTTGCGTATAACAGCTTGGAATGAGGTTTGCCAACTGCTGAGGTGGTGGTAGTGATGGCAGCGGCTGATAATTGCAAGCAAGGAGAGGAATAAAAACCCTCACTCATACGATAGGTAAAAGAAAATTTTGAAAAATAGGAATAGATCCTGTTCTTCTTGTAGTTGTTGCTGTTGTTTAGCTCTATAACTAAGACCCTGTACTTTCCAAAGCCATTTAGTGTGAAGACAATTTGATTCAAAAGATGGACAGTATTTCAGACTGCTTCATGCAATGTTTCTACATCCAATGAAGAAATTTCAGTAAAAACAAAATCCCACAAAAATATAAATGCAATTTTCAGGAGCATAACAAGTGTATGGAGGCACCTGTTCATTTCATTAAAAGAAACTATTTTGCAATGCATGACCTCAGAAAAAAATCTACTGGCCCTAATCTATACAACATGGGTGTCAAGTTGGCAGACCGCAGGCAGGATGCGTCATGCACAGGTCGTAGCCATTGCAGCTCCGCAAAAGGGGGGAAAAGACATGATATATCACACGACGGTAATATGATGCAGCGAGTTTGACACCCATGCTGTAGTGGATACAAGATGCGATAATTTAAACATGAAGTGATACATTGTCTTCTTGTTAATACATGCCTTCTTTAATAAGATATTTGTTGCCCATTACATGCAACTATTGGGTTAAAATTGTACATCTATGGAAAAAAAAATATGTCATGGAATCTGAGAATTGTATAGTTGGAAGAAGTCACAAAGTTAATCTAGTGTTAACTCCCTCAATATGCTGGAAAACCAGTAACTGCCCAACTAACTTAAAAATCTAGAGATAGACCCCCCCCTACATTTTCCATAGAATAGATGTTTGTAATGTTGCACAGATTTTATTCTCAGGAAGTTCTTTCCCCCACACCTTTTAACAACCCTATAAACTCCTGTGAGTCGGGGTGACTGATTGGAGCTGAGCATTTACTGACCAGATGCCCTTCCAAATGCCCAGACAAAATTTGCAGCACACCTTTTCTTTTTGCACCCAGAAATATCTGCCGCTATCTAGGATCGAACTCAGTCTCCTGATTGTGAGGTGAGAGTTCTAGCTCTAGGCCACTATGCTCCTCTTCTCAGAAAGTTTCTTCTTATATTTAAATGAAATCTAGGTAAATCCACTTACTTTAATACATCTTCACCTCCCTTTTGACTGGATTTTGCTTTGTAGCAGACCCCTTATAAGACATTTCCTTTATAGGTCAACATTTTATATTACCTACATATAAACCCTTATGTTACCATTCTATCAGTTGACCTCCATATGCACAAACTGATTCCTAACATACAACACTACACACTCTTCTGTTATGTCTATTGCTCCTTTGAAACAAGATGTAACCATCAAGCCCAGTGTTCCACTGGTTGGATTTTGCCACTGTGTTTCTATAATTCTTTTTATGTCATACTTGTTTTGATGTCTTATGACATCTAGTTCATTTTGCTTATGTCCTAAACTTTGTGCATTAAAGCACCTTCCTTTTTACTTTTTTTTTGTTTCTTACTTAAACTAGTAATTTTCACTACACTTTGCTTCTCTGCTGAATTTAACCCATTAGTATTCGCTGATAGTCTCCATTTGCTACTCATTGATGGTTTTACAACTCCTGCACTTTGTATTATAGTTTAAAGTAGTCTCCAGCCCGTTTTAACTAGCCATCATCTGAAGATGTACTTTCTTCCTTAATGAGATGGAATCCAATGTTTCCTTCCTGAACTTTGTACCATTGTTGAAAAATCTAAAGCTCGGTTGGCTGTACCAATATTGCAACAAGGAGTTCAACTGGAAAAAAAAAATTCTTTTTCTTACTGGACTTCTGGCCTTCAGCCAGAAGTATTGATGACAAAGCTTTGTGTTATGAAAGATCCTTCAAAAACCTATGAAGTTATTTTTAATGTGCTGGACATCATACTTTACAGTATCATTCACACCTACATGGTTGAGCATGAAGTCTGTGATCAGCAAGTCAGTGAGTTTTGTCAGTTTCTCTGTGTCACATTTCTAATACAGGGAAGATAGCACAAAGGTCAAGATGAAAGATCTGGTCAACAAATGGGAGTGTCTGTGCCTTTCAAGAGGGAGCCACCTACAATTGTAACTTTCCTTTTTTCTTGTTGTTGAATGGAACACTTCCACCTTGATCAGGTGCCAGTCTTTTATAGTTCACTTCTTTTTGTAGAACTTTCCTTGGAGACTAGAGGTTTGAAAGAATGGCTACATTCTAGGAAAATTGTCTTCCTTTTTTCCATGTAGCTTCTAAGGTGACAGGAAGCCATATCTACTCTTTTATGCAGACTCATGTGTTTGCTACAGACTGTCAAGTTAGATTTGAAAATATGTATCAGTATTTTGCAGTACATTTATTAATAAATGGCTTTGTAATTGAAATTAAGATGTAGCTTTGGGTGTAGGCAAACCTGTATTTAAGTGGGAAGATATTGCATAAGATCAATTAAACATACTTGTTTTTATATAAACATAACTAAGACCCCCTTTTATAATGTTGAAACCCTGTTTTATATATTTATCATAAAGAATTCTACTGATTACTCTGTAGTCTTTAGTTTTACTTTTGGACAGAATTATCATTAAGCTGGTGGCACAGAGGCTTAAGGCAGGTAGGACTGCTGGCCAAACATGGTGTGCACTCCAGTGGTCTGAGCCCAGCTCAATGAATGAATGAACTCCCATCTCTTAATCCTTAGTTCTGCCCAGCCAGAAATTCGAAAGCATGCAATATTGCAAGTAGATAAAAGGTACCACTTCAGTGGGAAAAATCTAGCTGTGTGTGTGTGTGTGTGTGTGTGTGTGAAGAGCACACTGGACCTGGATGGAAACAAAGCATCGTGACATGAGGCGAGGCAAAACTGTCAGAGAAGCCTGTTAGAGCCAGCAACCTCAGCACCAGTTAGCTGGTGGAAAGCTAGTTATCCTCCCACGGTGCACCAAGGATAGGCATGCAAATGCTGAGCAGAATGAACTAGCATTCTGGCTTTCAGGACTACATTAAGTGTCTAGCATGTGTAGATTTCACTGACATTGTATGTCATACACTAAACAAATAACCATTGAGCCATGGTGACACAGTGGTTAGAATGCAAGCTTGCAGGGCTAAGTCACTGCTCACTCCAACAGTTCAATTCTGAGCAGCTCAAGGTTGATTCCGCCTTCTATCCTTCCAAAGTCAGTAAAATGTGGACTCAGATGTTGGGGGCAATATGCTGACTCTGTAAACAGCTTAGAAGGGGATGTAAAGTACTGTGAAGTGGTATATAAGTCTAAATGCTATTGCTATTGAGTTCCCAATCACATTTCATAATAATTGTAGCATAACCACATTTGTTAAAAAGCTTCTCTTGTAACTTTCATGGGAGCATGATTTAACTCTTCTAATTATTTGTGTGCACATGGAAAAAAAAGTCAAATTAAAAATTACATAGATAGTTCATTTTTAAGAAAAGAACAGCAATGTCTTTCTTTATAAGAATTGATTAACCTTTGTAGGTAAATGGCATAATTATGTTATTTAATTACTATATGACACAATAAACCACAAGCTTTATTAATCATCTGGATCACAAATATTCATAACAATAAAAATCTACATCCTAAAATTAAAAAAAATGTTTTGAGTTGTTTCAATAATTCAGATTCATTTTAATAATGGTAAAGGTCTCTTCAAGATTTAATTTTTTAGAATTTTTTTCTGATATTTTTTTCCATTCAATCATTGTATTCATCTACCAATTCTGTCATTCTCTCCAATAATCTTACACAGTCATGTCATTTTATTATTGTATTTGTTTGGTCTATGAGATACAATCACAAAGAAATATCAGAGTATGAATTTGGCTGCCATTAAATCTCAGTTTACATAAGTATGGGACAAAATGGGGATGAAGTGAGATGGGTTGGGTAGATTTTGTCATTCAAAATTGTAACATTTACAGTTGCTTAGCACAAAATGAACTGCTTGTTTTTATATGTGAAATATTTCAAATTCTTACTCTTGGTTGGTACAATGTATTCTAGAGTCTTACATTGCATGCAAAAAGTTTTTTTGAGTTCTTGAACTGAACTTTTTACTCTGGAAATTTGTCTTTATTTTATACACTGAAAACAGTTTATAAAACACAGTGAGGCAGAATTTACTGGGAGCAAATCAGAGAAATGTGTGGGACACATCAATAAAATGTGAGACCAAGAAAGTAGTTATAAACTGTAGAAACATGGAAGAGTCTAGATAGCTTGAAGGAAAGATATCAAGATTAGAGGTGAAGGAAAAGTTACTAAAATAGAGGACAATTCATGAGACTTGAACAGCCTAAGGAGGAAATCCATTGACTAGAATGAGGAAATCAAACAGGCATTGGGGAAAAGACTATAGAAGCTATCAGAAGGAATGCAGAATGCAATTTCAAAAAAGCCACAAGTGATTGATATAGTTGTGGAATTAATGACAAATGGGAGAGATCTGAGAACTAAGATCTGGCAAGGTTCTCAGATTGCCAGGGGTTTGTATTAGATGGAACAGTCCTGGTTTTTGCCCTGACTAATTTTGCAATAGTCTGTCAGATGAATATAGAACATTATTTATGAGCGGAGAAGTAGTTGTTTAACTGAGCTTGCCAACGGGGTAAACAACTATCTGAAGCTCAGATCTAGCCCTTTATTCATTTTGCAAAAAAATAAAAATAAAATTCTAGGATTATAACTCCTCCTGTTCCAAGAATTGTTAACAGCTTTAAATTCTGTTATTAATAGTTTAACATTCTGTTCTAAAGAATTGAATCCTGGAACATAACATAACTGACTAGATGAGAGGAATTCACTTCCATAAATGTCAACAATATCACTGTATTTGAGGTTTAATTCTAGGGCTGTATAATATATACAGTTTATATTTTTACCATTAATTTTGTGCTATTTTAGCATTTGTATAGTGTTCTGGATAATTTACCAGATAATTTACCCAGACAACTAAACAATATTACAAAAAAGCAAGTTTACAACAGCATAAAAATACTGGAGAACAAAGTAATTATTTTACAAATTATTTATTACCACTTTTAGTATGGCTGCTTCTTCTATCTATAGCATATAATAATGGCAGAGAACATACTTGCACAAGTACACTTTTATAAAAGCAGAAAATAGATTAATGACACTGAATAACTAGAAGACTAATGACACAAGATCAAAGATGCAGGGAGGAGGAAGACACTTTTATGTCCATGAGTTCAAAAATAAAGATTAATAGCTTCAATAAATTATTGGATAAAAACACATCTGTGTTATACTTTTAAAACGTTCCTATCCTGTGTTGTTGTGGGCTGAATTCTAAAACAGCTTTAAAAATGTTTGTTGTCTTGGGACATGTTGGTAGCAAGTTTAAGCAGAGGAAACCCCAGGGTTAGGGTTAGTGGTACTCTAGGAAGTTATTTAGAGAAGTTACTAGAAAATTAAATAGCTCAAGTAAAGCAATGTTTAAAAAAAGGTTTCTGCTAGGTTTTGATTTGTGACCCTCTGTATCTCAAGCAAACATTATAACCACTGTGCTACTGGAACAGTACATTAGTAACAGTATCTGCAACAGAAATGCAAGATAGTAACCCTTGACTATGTGAGGGGCACACCTCACCCCCTTTTCTTAGTAGAAAATAAAACACAGCAGGCAAAAAGGGCAGCAATGCCCGAACCTACAAAAACTGGAAAACAATGTTTTTAATGCAGAACAGAAAAATGTACATAGAGGTTACATCCATAGTGAATAGGGGATGACTAGAAGATAGTGAAGTCTGTTCCTGCCCCAGGGGTGGGCTTCAAAAATTTCAGCAACCAGTTCTCTGCCCGGTTGCTAGGTGGGCGTGACCTAGTCAGCCTCCTGCACCACAAAAATGGCCTCCCAGCCTCCAGAAGGTGGAAACAAGCCTGTTTCCGACCTCCTGGAACTTCCGGGAGGCCCATTGTTCACCCTCCCAAGGCTTCGGAGGCTTTCCTTGAGTCTTTGGGAGGGTGAAAACAGCCTTCCCTGGGCTCTGGAGGCCCTTTGGCTTCCAGAACTTCCAGGAGGCCTGTTTTTTGCCCTCCCTGAGCCTCCACAGAGGTCCTGTACTTATCTGGCATCCAAAATGGGCCACGTGGGGACCCCTGGAGGGGAAGGGAGGAGTGGGACAGTTAGGGGTGGGATTTGCAGGTTCAACAAACTGTGCAGCATCTTAGCTAGAGGATCGTCCAAACCCATGCGAACATGCAGTAGCCATCCTGCCCTCTAGAAACAGTTGATAGCCCACACTGATGATGGGGCAACATGGGAGTGCTGTTATTTATTTGTTTGTTTGTTCTTTATTTTGAAATTTATTTGCCGCCCATCTCATTTAAAAAGAGACTCTGTGTGGCTTACAACGTAACAACAATCAAATATAAATATATTCAATAAAATCACAAACAATAAAATCATTGACATAAGATGGAGGAGGCAGCTGAATGCATGGGGAGAGAAGGGGTTAGCCTTACTTAATCAACAGCTCCAGTTTGAAGCTCTCCCACTGGGGTTCCAAATCATCTGGCAGAGCCAAGGCTCCAGGCTCTTATAGAAAGTCTGAAGGGTGGGAGCCAATCTCATGTTAAGGATTAAAATATTCTACAAGGCAGGAGTTATGTCCTAAATGTAAATAGGACTGTTCATTTAAAATGGGCTTTTATTAATTTTTGTACATACAGTATGTACTTATGAAGAATATTCTGTGAAAGCTGAAAATAAACTTGAGGTTAAATGGATGTGTACAATCCAAATAATTTAAAACTGGAAATACCATATTTTTCTCTTAAGGTCCACAGTATCTCAACCTAGACCTACTAGGTTTACACTTCCAACCCATGTCTAATCACAATTCATATTAACAATGTAACAGTTACTTATATCCAAGTTTGTTTATTCGTGTCAGAAGCATCACAATTAAAATAAGGCATACTGCATGAGATAAATTTAAAAATATAAAATACAAAATTAAAATATGTACGAATTAAACAGATCTTGCCCAGAAACTAGCAACATTGTGTTCTGTTGTGCTGCCATGAGGTCCTCAAGTCTACACACATCAGGACACAAAGGGCAGGTATACATATAGTATCTCACATGAGTACATCCCTTCACATTTTGTAAATATTTAAGTACATCTTTTCATGTGACAACAGTGAAGAAATGACACTTGGCTACAATGTAAATAAGTAAATATACAGCTTGTATAACAGTGTAAATGTGCTGTCCCCTCAAAATAATGCAACACACAGCCATTAATATCTAAACCCCTGGCAATAAAAGTGAGTACACCCCTAAGTGATAATGTAAAAATTGGGCCCAAGTAGCTGTTTTCCCTCCCTGGTGGCATGTGACTCATTAGTGTTACAAGGTCTCAAGTGTGATGGGGGAGCAGATGTGTTAAATTTGGGGTTATCAGATAACAGATAATCAGAGTTGGAAGGGACCTTATTAGTCATCTAGTCCAACCCCCTGCCCAAGCGGGAGATGCTACACCATTTCTGACAAATGGCAGTCCAATCTCTTCTTGAAAGTCTCAGGTGATGGTGCTCCCACAACTTCCGGGGGCAAGCTGTTCCATTGGTTGATTGTTCTCAGAAAGTTTCTCCTTATTTCCAGGTTAAATCTCTCCTTGTTCAGTTTCCATCAATTATTCCTTGTCTGGCCTACAGGAGATTTAGAAAATAGCTTCAACCTTCCTCTCTGTGGCAGCCCATCAAATATTGGAAGACTGCTATCATGTCTCTCATGGTCCTTCTCTTCACTTTAGCCATGCCCAGTTCCTGTAACTGTTCTTCATGTTTTATTCTCCAGTCCCCTAATCATCCTGGCTGCTCTTCTCTGTACTTTGAGTCTCAACATTTTTTATAATGTGGTGAACAAAACTGGATGCAGTACTCCAGGTGTGGTCTTACTAAGGCTTTATAGAGTGGTATTATTACCTTGATCCTGATTGTATCCCTCTGTTAATGCAATTTAGGATTGCATTACCTTTTTTTGCTATTGCTGGCTCATATCACTCTCACTCTCTCATATTGGTCACCAGAAGTTCAACATGGCAATGAACTCTCTTGAGGATCTGAAAAAAAAAGAATTGTTGCTCTACATAAGGATGACCTAGGCTATAAGAAGATTGCCAAGACCCTGAAACTGAGCTGCAGCATGGTGGCCAAGACCATGCAGCAGTTTAAAAGGACAGGTTCCACTCAGAACAGGCCTCGCCATTGTCAATCGAAGAAGTTGAGTACCTGTGCTCAGTGTCATATACAGAGGTTGGCTTTGGGAAATAGACATATGAGTGCTGCCAGCATTGCTGAAGGGATAGGGGGGTCAGCTTGTCAGTGCTCAGACCATATGCCACACTGTATCAAATTGGTCTGCAGGGCTGTCATCCCAGAAGGAAGCCTCTTCTAAAGATGATGCACAAGAAAGCCCGCAAACAGTTTGCTGCAGAGAAGCAGACTTAAGGACATGAATTTCTGGAACCATGTCCTGTGGTCTGATGAGACCAAGGTAAACTTATGTGGTTCAGACAGTGTCAAGCGTGTGTTGTAGCAGCCAGGTGAGGAGTACAAAGACAAGTGTGTCTTTGAGAATTGAAGAAACAGATCTTGGAAAGAATCTGAAAATCCACATTAAAAGTTTTGGAGGGTTGAAGTTAGCCTCATTGCATTGCTTGTTTGAAAGATAAATCTGATTTAAGTTTAGTCTTTATCAAACAGTTTTCTTTTAAGAATCTCTTGTCATTTTATTGTGGGTCAAGTCTCTTTTTCTATATCCCATCTGAAGTAATCTGAACACTTACAGGTCTTTATTTTTAAGGAGGCCACAGGAGAGACATTTGCCATATTGTATGGTGCAGACTTAAGAAATAAGTCATTAGCTTTGTGTATCCAGGCTATTAATTAGGGACAGTGAATTGTGACATTTATAACTATTAAAGAATTCATAGGAGTATTGTGACAATTAATTACTACTTGCAAAATGTTTCATTGATATAATGTATTATATTACTATTAATAACATCAAAATTATGAAGCTTTAAGGGCATCAGATTTTGAGCTCTCTTCTTTTACTTCAGGTGTCTCATTAATCCTGTCCAGTTTAACTCAGAGATGAATAAATAAAACTGCAGTCATTTATATACATCTTTGGTGAGATGGCAATTTACCACATGAGGTGTCCCACAAGGCAGCAGTCGCCAACCGATGGGCCGCGGCCCACTGGTGGGCCTTGAGAAAATTTTGGTGGGCCGCAGAGAAATCTCACCCCCAGAGCACCCCCCGCAAAGCAATTAATTCAGGCTGCACAGAAACACAAGGCTGCGCCGCTCACATGGCCCATGGGAAACCCCCCCCAGTCACTCCTTACCTGGCAAACTTGCCTGCTAAAATTGCTATTTTTGCTTTATCCGACCATCATCTGTTTTGCTATGCTGGAAGGTTTAGATTAGCTAGGAAGCAGGAAATGGTTGGATTTCTTGCTTTCTAGCTAGTCTTTAGATTTTCGGCTCAGCACAGCCAAACCTCCCTTAGGATTGAAGGTTTGCTTGTAAGCAAATTCAGTGCAGACTCACGGCAAGCAAATTTGAGAGATTGAGCTAACCGATGGCAGATATAGATCACTGAATGATTCTGTGAGCAACTCAATCTGCCTGCTTTACCTGATTTTGGGTAAAAATTGTTTTTTTAATAAAAAATTCAATATTTACATACATGGTGTGTTGTGAATTAATTTTATGAATTTGCTTGCAAGCAAATTTTATGAGTTTGCTTCAAAGCAAATTTTATGTGTTAGACTGAGCTAGCCAGTGGCACATAGATAAATCTCTGAATGAATCTGTGATTCTTTGAGCAGCTCAATCTGCCTGCCTGCTTTGCCTGATTTTGGGTAAAAGTTGGTATTTTTTATTAAAAAATCAATATATATTTATAATATTTACATACAAACCATGCCCAGCCAGTCACATGATCACCAAGCCACACCCACAAATTAGGTCACGCCCACAGAACCAGTTAGTGGTTCCTGGGATCTAAAATTATGAGTTTCGTGGTCCCTGGAGTCCAAAAGGTTGGCGACCCCTGCCACAAGGGACATAGCAGCAAAAGTAGAAGGGGTTGAAAATAAAAGATTCTAAAATATTTTTAAAATGAAGAATTTGTTAGATAGCAAATTAAAAACAAGTCTATGCTTTGACAGAAAGATATCATGTAGGTGTTGTTATACAATGATACCGCTTTATTCATTGGATTTTATGGAGGATCCCAATGCAGTTGAATTCATCCCATTGCTGTAACACTTCAGTCTTTTCTTGTTTTTGTCTTTTTTTTCTCCAGAGAAAACTGATCAAAGATGGAAAAATGTTATAAATGCACATTGTTTGTGGGGTCTTTGGTGTTCTCTGAGCTTGGTGATTTTCTTAAAGTTCTTTTATTACAATGTAGATAACATAATTTTATTAAGAATGACATTAAACAAATAATATTCACAAAGAAATCTAATACAGGTACAGATGCAGATAATACCACAATATGTATATAAAGACAAAGTGAGGAAAAAAAGTGTGTGTGTGGGGGGGACAAAGATATAAGAAATCTTCCAATTCATCCACCAAGCATATTCAACGTTAATGATTTATCAGTGTCTCTTAAATTGCAACCCAATAATCTTCAGTCCACATCTCATCCCATTTTCTATAAACTCATCTCTAAATCTTCAGCTCTTATTCAGCAAACAAGGTCTGGTAAAAATTAAAATATCTAATAACATAAGTAAATAATTCCCTAATTCAGATACTTCTGATATAAATGGCTGTAACGTTCTCTATGTAACTATAGTAGTAGCTAAAATTGTGGAAACCTTTTGGGAAAAGTGTATTTTTGAGGTTTGATGGCTAATAACACTACTTTTGGGAAGGAGTAATGCCATAAAAGTATATATATCAATGGAAAGATAATTTAATCAAGAATGTAATGCAACAAAGTTTGTTCAGACATCAGGAGGACAGTGCTGACGTCGCGGTGACATGATGTACCTCTTGGGAAGCTCTAGGGGGAGTTGATATCCTTGCTGCCAGGTGGTCCAATTGGACTTAATCTCCTTGGAGGGGTGATAGCATACTCCATCGATCTCAGGGAGCCTGAAAACTCCCTGATCTATCTACAGAAGGCTCTCTAAACTGACAGCAGGGGAAAGTGACCATTGTGAGCCACTATGAAGCTGGGACAGCCACTGGAAGAAGAGAGAAAACTGAAAAAAGGTGTGATCATTCTGGGTGAGAAATCTTCGGCACTGAACTTTTAATTTTATTGGAAGAAACAGCTCCCTGGGGAATAGTGGGGTGAAAGTGAGACCCAAAGATAGAGGTGGAATTGGTTTTCCTTTCCATTCCACCTCTGGAAGAAAAGCAGTGAGGAAAGCCTTAAGAGCCACTTAAAAGCAGAAACTAATTAAATGGACTTCCTAAAAGTGTGTGTATGTGTGTGTGTGTGCGCGTGTGTGTGTGTGTATAAAAACCGGACTGCGTACATTGAAGTACAAGTTTTTTTGGAGCTATAAAATATTGGACAGTGTAAAACTGACAAATGTATTTTTTCTTTTTTTCTTCTATGTCAAATACTGCTTTTTATAACTTACATTGAGACAGTACAAGTAGGAGAAAAGAGAGAAGCAGAGCAGATTGGAAGACAGAAGAAAGGGGGAAATATATGACCTTGTTTGCCTGGGAAGGAAATGATAAGGTTATTTTGACTGAAGAACTAAGATAGAGAGGGGAACACTGAAAACTTTTTGCTTTAAACAGTGTAGCTCTTGGAATTTAAATGAAAATAAACTAGATAGGGCAACTAGAAATTGAATAGTAAAACATTTCCCTTTTTGGGGGGATTATGTTTTCTTTTTTTTCTTTTTTGTGTTTTTAATCTGCTCTGTGAACTCTCATTTTGGACATATAGTAATTGACGGTTGAACTGTTAGGTTTGGTAGGCCAAGTTGGACAATAATTTGCTACTTGGCAAATTCCTTTTCTCCTGATAAATTGGATTAAGGTTAGAAGAACCTGAAGAAAAGAAAAACCTGTGGTTGGATTATAAATTTACATTTTTACTCTTCCTTTGGACTGTAACTGACCTATATTTTTTTATTTCTGGTGGATTACAAAAATTAAAATATTTCAAAATGAAGAAAACAACATCTGCACCATCTTCAGCATCATCCTCTGCCACTTCCAGTCCTGCTGGGAGAGAACTTTGGATGTTATGTTGCAGCAAGAGAAGGCTAATCTGATGCAAGTGGAAATAAAAACCATGATATAAGCTCTCCATGAGGATTTGGAGGAAAGAATAGGGAAAGTAGAATGGAAGGTAGGGAAAGTAGAAAACAAAGACTTCTGGCTTTACTTCTGTCACCACTGGAAGCGAGGACTGCGAGCTTAGCAGTCCCGTTCTGAACTCACCTCATTGGAGTGCCCCAATCAGGGCCATTGCCACCCTGGAGGGGTGATGAAGTAAAGGGAGACTGCCTGGTTAGGTAGAGGAGAGTCACATCTCTCCTCCTTGACATGGAAAGCTCCCTCATCTGAAGACGAGATGCAGTGGCAACCATAATGGCTGCCATGAAGACGGAAATTGTCTGAATACCCAAGACAGTGCAGGAGTGAAGAGATGGTGAATGGTGTGCAAACAGGTGAGAATATCTTTGAACTTTTAAGTGCAACCCCAATAAAGATATTCAGAAAAGAGGACTCGTAAGGATTTTTAAACTGGCAACAACCTAATACTGGGGTAGAATTTTTAAACTACTACTAATTTTGAAAACTGACAGATGGAAGTAAAGTAAAATAAAGGAAAAAAGCTTGATTATAGACTCACGTTGGCAGATCAAAATAAAGAAAGAACAATAATTTCATTAGAAATGGACCAGGCAGATTATTACTTGAGATTTCAGAATATGGAAGAAAAAAAGGGAGAAAAAGTAGCAGAGATACTGACAGAAATGCTGGCAGGGGCCTTGGAGGCAGCCAAAGGAAAAAGAAAAAAGCTGAAATTGATGTAATATTCAGAGTGCACACTAGATATGCAATGAGAAATAGATTGCCCAGGGAGGTCCATATGAGATTTACTAGCAACAAAAGCAACAAAAACAGAGATTCTACAGAGAACGAGAGATGATCCCTTGAAATATAAAGGGAAAGAAATAACAGTCCTAAAACAAATTCCGGGAAGAGTTAGAGATTTAACGAAGGAATATCAGTTTTTGACAAAGTATTTAATCAAAAAGGGAGTGAATTTTAAATGGCTGATACCAGAGGGAATATTGGCAGGAGCAAAGACACAGACTAGATTCAATAGAGAAGGTGGAGCAATTCTATGATCATTATTTCGAACCATAAGAGGAAGAAAGAATGAGGGAGGAAGGAGATGTTAGATGTCAAGAGGAATCCATAGGAGAGAGAGATAAGCAACAAAGAGAGGAGGAAAGAGATTGGGAGGAAATAGCAATAAGAGAAGGAGCAAAAGCAAAAGAAGCAAGAGAGACAAGTGACTAGAGCAACAAAATCTATTTATAAATAAAGTCGTGGAAGAGGAAATAAAGTTAATGTCAATTAATATAAACGGGCTTAATTTGGCAATAAAAAGGAAAAGGACTTTTAGTGTTGCATTCAACAGACTGACCCGCAGTCTTCACTCCGGTCCGCGCTTCTGGCGGGAGCGCGGACCGCTCCCATTGGTCGATGCCATTTGACAGACGGCTATAAAAGGAGCTGTCAAACGGCATCAGCTGTTGCCGCCAGCTGACTGCCTGGTTAGCCCGGCAGCCGTGGCAACCCTTTATTCTTTGTAATAAAGTTACTTGATGTTCACTCCATGTCTGACTCAGTGATTACCGCCACTCCACAACACTGGCGACGAGGGCGGGATACAAATAAGAGGCAGCTGGACAAAAACAGCTGAGCTCAGTCACTTTCAAAAAGAGCCGAAGCCACTACGAGCTGACTGTCACAGCCACAGACCTTATTCGCAAGCCCGAAATTCAACTTCCCGCTGAGGAGACAGACACCACCGATATGAGATGACTTCAAATCCAGAATTCCCGCCTTTTAGACCAACAGCTGAGACTTGGGAGTCCTACAGGAACTGCTTTGACTGCTTTCTGGACGCTATAGACCTCACTGATGCTACAGCCCATAGGAAAAAGTCCTATTTCTTAAGTTTTTGCAGAGCCGCAGTATTTGACACTGCCACGGTGTTGGTAGCTCCGCATTCTGTCAGGGCTATCCATGGGAGGAATTACAGGAGATCCTCTCCAGTCACTATTCCCCTAAGCCATTCCAAATTGCCAGAAGGCATGCCTTCAGGAGACGAATTCAGGCTGAGGGGAAAACTATCAGTGAATACATGGCTGCCCTGCGGTCAGCTGCCTTACATTGTGGATTTAGAGACTATCTGGAGGATATGCTTTTAGACCAAATAGTCTGTGGAGTCAGGGACTTAAGGCTATAATGGCGACTATTAGCGAAACGGGACTTAACCCTGGCAGTAGCCATTGAAGAATCACAGGCTGCTGAGCTATCTGTGCTTTCAGCAGCCGAAATCCAGGGAAACCCAATTAGACAGGGTAGCTTAGCAATCCATTATGACGAGATTTCTCTAGAAGAAGGCTCTGAGAAAGCTAACAATATAAATCGCCTCAGGCAGCAGAAACCCCTTCAAGAGGAAACAAGGCCAAAACCCAACCTACACGCCCCCCCTCGGCAGCAGCCCATCTGCCTAAGCTGTGGAGGAAACCACCTCAGGGCATCCTGCAAATTCAGGAATGCCATTTGCTTGAATTGCCAAAGGAAGGGTCATTTAGCCAGCGTCTGCCAAGCAGGGAAAACTTTTGCACAGAGGCCTCAGACAACCCCCATCTTCCAAAGGCAAGTTGAAGACTGTTATACCTGTTACCACTCCAAACAAACAAACAAAGGCTCTAACAAAATCAGTATTTTTGTTTCCTTAGAAGGTAAACCCTGCAAGATGGAAGTGGACACAGGCTCTGCACTATCCATCATTTCCTGGGAGACCCTAAAAAGGCTACTTCCAAGGCTGACAAAGAAGAAGCTCCTCAACTGCCACCTGACTCTGCGCGACTACCAAGGCAGAACCATCCCAGTCCTCGGAAAAGGCAAGTTTTTTATTCAATTGAAAAACTTTAAGGGTTACTTGCCTTTAGTTGTAGTGGATGGTGCCCTCCCTAGCCTATTAGGATTAGACTGGTTCCCTGCTCTTGGCCTTCACGTAGCAGGCATCCACTCTATTTCAAATACTGAAGTGGATACCTTATTCAAGGACTATGCTGATGTATTCAGCGAGGGGCTGGGGTGTTGCTCAGGAACCCCAATATCATTCAATTTAGATCCTCAGGCAATACCAATCCACTTGAAGCCTCGTAGGGTACCCTTTGCAATCCGCCCCAAGTTGGATATGGAACTGGACAAATTAATCAAACAGGGGGTATCGGAGCCTGTGGACTTTGCGAAATGGGAGACACCCATAGTTACTCCACTAAAGAAAGACGGTAGCGTGAGAATCTGCGCTGATTACAAGACGTCCCTGAACAGATATCTGCAAATCAGCACCTATCCAGTCCCTGTTACCCAGCACCTTCTGCACTCTTTTGAGCCTGGAACCATTTTTGCTAAACTAGACATGTCACAGGCCTATCAACAGTTCCCTGTAGATGACCAAGCTGCAGAACTGCAGACGATAGTAACACACAGGGGCGCTTTTAAATGCAGGCGCCTCCAGTTTGGCGTAAGCGTAGCCCCTGGGATTTTCCAATCTTTAATGGAGAGGCTACTCCAAGGACTCCCTGGCGTAGTCCCCTATTTCGATGGTATTTTAATTTCATCCATAGACAAACCCCAATTACTACAAAGAGTCAAAGCAGTCCTTGATCATTTCAGAGAAGCATGGCCTCAACTTTAAAAAGACAAGTGCACCATTGTCACTAAACAAGTAGATTTTTGGGGTTATAGAATTGACGCCTCTGGTATACACCCAATTGAGTCCAAAGTCAGGGCTATCCACGAGGCACCCACACCTTCCAACAAGACTGAGCTCCAGGCCTTCTTAGGGCTTCTCAACTTCTATGCTGCATTCCTGCATCACAAAGCTTCCATTGCAGAGCCTCTACATAGACTTATGGACAAACAATCCCCCTGGCATTGGGCACCTAGGGAAGCCCATGCCTTCCACACTGTCAAATCTTTACTCACATCCAACGCAGTACTAATACAGTTCAATCAACAGCTGCCTTTAGTTCTAGCTGCAGACGCTTCTCCTTTTGGCATAGGGGCTGTTTTGAGTCATAGACTGCCAAATGGTTCCGAGGCACCCATTGCCTTTTTCTCCAGAACCTTTTGTTCAACCGAACGCAATTACAGCCAGATTGACAAGGAGGCTTTGGCTGCAGTTGCTTTTGTCAAAAAATTTCATGAGTTCCTCTACGGACATCATTTTGAATTGATTACGGATCACAAGCCTCTGTTAGGCCTTTTGTCTGGTGAAAAACAAACCCCTCAGATTTTGTCTCCAAGGATGACCAGGTGGACTTTATTTCTGGCTGCCTATTCCTACACGCTGGTTCAGTGTGAAGGCTCTGGCCCGCAGCTATGTATGGTGGCCAGGCATGGATGCTCAGATCACTAGCTGGGTGAGCGCTTGCCAGCCATGCCAGGCTACCAGGCCTGCTCCACCCACATATACTCCTGGCAGGTGGGAAGATGCTGGGGCCCCTTGGTCCCGGCTGCACATTGATCTAGCTGGCCCAGTGCATGGGCGAACATTCCTGGTAATGGTAGATTCCTTCTCAAAGTTGATAGACCTGGCCTTACTGACCACAACAACCACACAAGCTGTTACAAAGGCCCTAACTAGGGTATTCATCACCCATGGCCTCCCTGACACCATTGTGTCTGACAACGGCTCCCAGTTCACCTCCTGTGAGTTTGAGGTTTATTTAGCCAACCTGGGGATCAGACATGCCCTTACAGCTCCCTTTCATCCTGCCAGTAACGGGATGGCTAAAAGGGCAATCAGGTCAGTTAAGGAGGCCCTGGAGAGGTTTGGCCCAATTGACTGGCACTCCAAGCTGTCTAGATACCTGTTAACCCAACACACAACCCCCTGTGCCACTACCAACAAATCCTTGGCCGAGCTCCTTATGGGCAGACACCTGAGAACCACCCTGATAGCCAGACCAGGGAGTTTGTCCTGCATGACCAAGTCTATGCTCGTAATTACACAGGCCACCCCTTATGGGTGCCAGGGCAAGTCATGGCAGTAACTGGGCCCAAGTCCTACAGGGTCTTGCTGCAAGACGGCCGTCCCTGGCGCAGACACATCGACCAGCTGAGAAGGCGCTGGAGCGTGGCCACCAACGACCCGCATTACACACCGAGCGAAACGGACCCACCAACGCATGCTGAGGCTTCCCCGGGGCACTACAAGTGAGTAAGCCTACCTGGACTGCTGCCTGTCCCTCTACCAGAGTCACCAGATGACGAGGCTCCAGTTCCTTCGAGTTCCGACGCGGCCCAGGAAGTGGAGGACTTCTCCCCTACGACAGCTCCACCTGGACTAAGGCGATTTGGCCACCTGTGCAGATGCCCGGCCTATTTGAGAGACTACACATGCTCCTTGCTAGGGGAAAGGAGTGTTGCATTCAACAGACTGACCCGCAGTCTTCACTCCAGTCTGCGCTTCTGGAGGGAGCGTGGACCGCTCCCATTGGTCGATGCCGTTTGACAGCTGGCTATAAAAGGAGCTGTCAAACGGCACCAGCTGTTGCCGCCAGCTGACTGCCTGGTTAGCCCAGCAGCCGCGGCAACCCTTTATTCTTTGTAATAAAGTTACTTGACGTTCGCTCCGTTTCTGCCTCAGTGATTACCGCCGCTCCACAACATTTGGTAAATTAGAAAAATTAAAATTGGACATAATTTGTTTACAAGAAGTTTACATCAAAAAACAACATAGCAAAGTATTGGAATAACTTAAAATTAGGAAGCTATATACTTCCCTTCCACAACAAAGTAAGAGGGTAGCAACACTTTATACGTATTAAAGAGACAATAAAGGCAAAACAAATCTATACAGATGAGGCAATAGTGGATGAAGAACTGGATTACAAAAGCTGGAACACACTTCCTCACTAGTCCAACCCATGAAAGCCACAAGTCATAGCATCTACTTCAATGGCACCCAAACCCTAGCCATTATAGAAAATCTCAGCTACAGAATTATCAGAGAAGCCATAGAGATTGAAAAATGACCTGAAAGCACGAAGAGAAGAGATGACTCCACCAGACTCAATTATCTGGAGCCTGCACTCACAAACAAAAAAATCTCCACACCACAAGCCAAGCAAACACCTGGGCACAAACAGACCCCCCGATACCTCCAGCCCAAACACACCCCAGCCAGCCACCCAGATGAAACCTACCTTCCTAATAAACAATAGCCAGCCATTCACCTGAAGCCAAGCCATGCTGAAAGCTCCCAATACATGAAACACAATGTTGCCAGCTAATCAAGACAAAAAAAAATGTTTCAAAACAGACAGAAGATATTAGAAACACCAATCAAGCAGAATACAGCAAACTCCAAGACCAATAAACACAGACCAAGACTCCCAACCAATCAGGATGAAGAAAGAAATATTCTAACAAAGCACGAGGCTAGCACCAAATTTAAAACAGAAAAGAGAAGTCCAGCAAAGGATTAATTTATGAGACTGACACGCCCTTTCTTAGAGGATATAAGGGAGCACACGACTTTGAAATATTTGCTGGAAACAAAGTGAATCTTGCCTTGGAAACACTTCCGTCTGATTTACTGCGTTGTGAGTTACGGACTTTACAGAATTGCCGGACAGATTCTAGAAGGATTGCCAAAGGACTGTGATAACAGAGCAATTGGATCTTCTGCCTCTGGTTTTGTTTACATAAAGTATTTGAACTATATAACTTGGAAGTTTCATCTGTGGATACAGGTGGGACAGAACATTGCAGTATGTATATCAACAGCTCAGAACAGAAAATAAAGAGCTGTTGGGTAAGTTCAAATACTGTGTTTGTCTAGAAGTTTGGTGGAGCAAGAGCCATACTGCAATTTAATCTCCCAAGTACAGCAGTCTCCCCAGTTCTGCTCATTCACCACTGCACCACTCTCAATTGTCTGCATTTCTCCAGACATCTCCTTGCTTTCTTCAGTGGCACTAATTTTTCTGTGGCATTTTTCTTATTAGCTCATCCTCTGATTCCATCAAACACATCAGCAGGATTTTGTACTTACATTTATACCAATATTGAAAAATAGATAAAATTATGAGTATCATTCAGCCACTGAATTTGCTTTGCTTTTCCTTCGTGAGGTCATGCCTCATAATAGTGCTGACAGGTGCATGAGCTCACAAAGAAGTATTTTTTTTTTCTTGGGCTGAATGAAAGCTTTTCACTCAGAGTTTTTATCTCTGTGTGGGGCAATCGTTGAGTGTACCATTTCTTATGCAGAATTGGTTGGTTAGATTTGCTTTTGTTTCTATTTAACGGTTGTTTTTATTTAACATAGTTTGGGTTTGCTTTACTTTACAGTATTGTTTATTCATTTATTGACTTAATATCACACCTATTTACACATACTATTTATTTAGCATATTTAATATATTTATTTAGTTATGATTAGTTTAGTTTAACTTAGGCTTTATTTATTTCCATAATGGAGACATTCCTATATTATGCAGGGAAAGCTCTCTTTGAGGTAAGAGATCTTAGGTTTTATTTATTTACTTGTCAACTTGTATGTGTATCTCTAGGATTTTGGATTCAAAGAGGTAACATGACATAAATAATAACTGTTGTAGAGCGGCGGAGGAAACGAGGCTGAGCCAGAGTGAAACGTTAAAGGCTTTATTGCAAGAATAAAGGGTTGCCGCGTCTGCCTTCTAACTTGGCAGGTTAGCTGGTGGCAACGGGGCTGACACTGCCCGACAGCCGCCTTTTATAGACGGCTGTCAAACGGTGCCAGTCAATGGGAGCGGCTGGTGCTCCCGCTCAAACAGCGGACCTGGTTGGGGACTCCAACCAGTCCCAAAGAAATAACACTCCTTTCCCCCAGCTGGGAGCATGCGTAGTCCTTCAGGTAAGTTGGTTGTCTGCGCTGGCGGCAGGAACGTCGCAGCCCGGGCAAGCTGCTGGCTAGCGTCAAGTCCTCGCCCCCAGGAATCGTCTCGGAGGATGTTGGGGGGCGGGCTCGGTCAGGTGTGGTGCTCTGTGAATTAGGTAAGTCCCCCTGTTCGGGCTGACCTTGGTGAGTCGCTTGGTCCGGCCGGCAGACAGGTTCGCTTGGCTGTTGGTTCGGGGTCCCTTGTTGGTAGCCCGGGCCCTCCAGCAAACTCTCTTGGTCGATGGGGTAGATCGGGTCCTGCAGGGAGCTTCCGTCTGGGTAGACTGGTTCCTGCAGGGAGTCCTCGGTGCTAGGGGATTGGGCTGGGTAGGTATCAACTGTGCTTCTCCATCGCCTTCTGAGCTGGTCCACGTGTCTACGCCACAGGCGTCCATCTTCCAGGAGGACCCTGTAGGATCTAGGACCTGTGACTGTCACAACTTGACCTGGTACCCACAGAGGATCCCCTGCATAATTTCTGGCGTACACCAGGTCATGCAGGGCAAAGTCCCTGACCAAACTGTCAGATCCTAAAGGGGTGTCTGGGCAGTAGTGGGGGTGCAACCTGTCCAGGGTGGTCCTAAGGCGCCTCCCCATCAAGAGCTCTGCTGGGGACTTATTTGTAGCGGTGCATGGCGTCGTATGTTGGCTCAGGAGGTAACGTGACAACTTGGAGTGCCAGTTTTCCTGGCCAAACCTGGCAAGTGCCTCTTTTGCTGACCTGACTGCCCTCTCAGCCATCCCGTTGCTAGCAGGGTGAAAAGGGGCTGTAAGGATGTGTCTGATGCCCAAGTTGGCAATGTACATGCTAAACTCACAAGACGTGAACTGGGGGCCATTGTCAGACACCAGCGTATCAGGGAGCCCATGGGTAACGAAGAAACGGGTCAGAGCCTTAACAATTGCTTGAGTGGTTGTCGAAGGTAGTAGGGCCAAGTCTATCCATTTGGAGTAAGAGTCTACTACAACCAAGAAGGTCCTGCCATGTACTGGCCCAGCCAGGTCGATGTGCAGGCGAGACCAAGGACCACTAGCACTTTCCCACTTGGTAGGCGTGGCCGCTGGAGGGGCAGCCCTGGTTTCTTGGCAAGGTTGGCATGAGCTTACCCAGTTGGAGATTTGGGCATCCATGCCGGGCCACCAAACGTAGCTGCGGGCCAGAGCCTTCATCCTTACGATGCCCGGGTGGCCCTCGTGAAGTACCTTTAGGATGGGTACCCGAAGGGTGGCTGGGATGACTACTCTTGTTCCCCACAACAGACATCCTTGTAGCTTTGACAATTCCTGCTTACGGGTTTTGAAAGGAGCAAAGTCAGAACTGTATTGTGTTTCAGGCCACCCCTTCCCACCCAGTCCATGACTTGGGCAATTATTCTGTCTTTTTTGAGTGCGCAGCAATGTCCTCGGCTATAACCGGCAAATTTTAGTTCATTAACTTCAAAAATGGCATGAACGGGTGCTGGGTCTTCGACTGGGACTGGCAGGGGGCAGCGACTAAGGGCATCAGCGTGACTCAAGTTTTTTCCAGGGCGATGCACCAACTTGAATGAGTAAGCGGCCAGGAACAAAGTCCACCTGGTCATTCTAGGTGATAGTACCTGTGGGGTTTGCTTATCCCCTGATAAAAGCCCCAGGAGTGGTTTATGGTCAGTTATAAGTTCAAAATGGTGCCCAAACAAGAATTCATGAAACTTTTTTACTGCAGCTACTGCAGCCAAGGCCTCCTTATCTATTTGGCTGTAGTTCCTTTCTGCAGTAGAGAAGGTCCTGGAGAAGAAGGCAATTGGTGCCTCAGAACCGTTGGGAAGCCTGTGGCTCAGAACAGCCCCAATCCCAAAGGGGGATGCATCAGCAGCTAGGACCAGGGGGAGTCGTTGATTATATTGGATTAAAACTGCATCAGATGTGAGTAAGGATTTGACTGACTTGAAAGCGTGGGCTTCTTTGGGTCCCCAATGCCAGGGGGATTCTTTGTCTAACAATCTGTGTAGGGGTTCAGCAATAGATGCTTTGTGCGGAAGAAATGAAGCGTAAAAGTTTAGTAGCCCTAGAAAGGCTTGGAGCTCCGTCTTGTTAGTTGGAGTGGGTGCCTCATGGATAGCCTTTACTTTGGATTCGACTGGGTGAATGCCAGAGGCATCTATCCTATACCCCAGAAAGTCCACTTGCCTAGTGGCGATGGCGTACTTCTCCCTTTTAAGTTTGAGGCCATGCTGCCTAAACTTCTCTAGGACTGCTCTGACCCTCTGTATGAGCTGAGGTCTGTCAACTGCTGAGACTAAAATGTCATCGAAATAAGGGACAACCCCCGGGAGACCTTGGAGAATCCTTTCCATGAGGGATTGGAATATACCCGGGGCCACACTTACACCGAATTGGAGGCGTTTACACTTGAACGCCCCTCTATGTGTGACTATGGTTTGTAATTCAGCTGTCTGATCATCAACAGGGAACTGTTGGTATGCCTGGGACATATCTAATTTGGCAAAGATGGTGCCGGGCTCGAAGGTGTGTAACAGGTGTTGAATAACAGGGACGGGGTAGGCGCTGACCTGCAGATAACGGTTGAGGGTGGTTTTATAGTCTGCGCAGATTCTTATGCTGCCATCTTTCTTGAGTGGGGTGACTATGGGGGTCTCCCATTTGGCAAAGTCGGTTGGCTCTAACACCCCTTGCTTCAGTAACTTATCTAATTCTAAATCTAACTTAGGACGGATGGCAAAGGGCACTCTGCGTGGCTTAAGGCGAAGGGGAATTGCCTGGGGGTCCACAGTGAAGGAGATGGGGGTGCCAGAATAGCAGCCCAGCTCGCTGCTAAAAACATCAGAGTAGTCTGAGAATAGGGCGTCTACATCAGAGGTTGAGACAGCATGAATCCCCGTTACACTAAGGCCGAGAGAAGGGAACCAATCTAGTCCCAACAGACTGGGGAGGGCACCATTAACAACCACCAAAGGCAAATGGCCTTTAAAACCTTAGAACTGAACTAAAAACTTGCCTTTCCCGAGGACAGGGATGTTCTTGCCTTGGTAGTCCCGCAGTGTCAGGTGGCAATTCTGCAGCTTCCTCTTAGAGAATCTGGGATGAATCTTCTTTAGGGTTTCCCAGGAGATGATCGAAAGTGCAGATCCCGTGTCTACCTCCATTCTGCAAGGCTTACCTTCTAAAGAAACAAAAATACTGATTTTATTAGGAGTCTTGGAAGTATGGTTCGCGTGGTAGCAAGTATAGCAGTCCTCCACTTGCCTTTGGAAATTAGCAGGTGGTGGAGGTCTCTGAGGAAGGTTCCGCCGTGCTTGGCAGACTCTGGCTAGGTGGCCTTTCTTCTGACAATTTAGACAGATGGCATTCCTAAACCTGCAGGATGCCCTAGAGTGGGAACCCCCGCAAGCTAGGCAAATGGGAGGTTGCTTGGGGGTGAAGCTGTTTCTCTGCCCCGCTCCTTCCTGTGAGGGCTTTTGTTGCCTAAGGCGGTTAATGTCTGTTGAGTCTGTGGGGTCTTCTTCGAGGGAAACTTCCTCTGAATGAATAGTGGAGCTGCTGGGTTTTAAAGGAGTTCCTTGAATCTCAGCTGCTGATTGGGCAGAGAGTTCAGCAGCTTGGCCTTCTTCTACGGCTAAGGCTAGGGTTAAATCCTTTTTGGCTAGCAAGCGCCTTTGAAGCCTAAGGTCTCTAACCCCACAGACGATCTGGTCTAATAACATGTCCTCTAGGTAGTCTCTAAAACCACACTGTAAGGCAGCTGTTCTCAGAGCTGCCATATACTCATTAATTGACTCCCCCTCAGCCTGCCTTCTAGTTCTGAAGGCGTATCTCTTGGCTATCTGGGATGGTTTAGGTGAGTAGTGGTTGGAGAGGATCTCTTGGAGTTCATCCCAAGGTACGCTCCTGATAGCGCGAGGGGCAACTAGTGCTGTAGCGGTGTCAAAAACCGCAGCCCCACAGTAGCTGAGGAAGAAGGATTTTTTCTTGTGTTCTGCAGCATCAGTTAGACCAATAGCGTTGAGGAAGTAGCTGAAACGGTTTTTATATGAATCCCACGTTTCCTCGGTAGGCTTGAAGGGTGGAAATGTCGGATTGGCGTTCATTTTTTCGAGGCAGCAGTGCCTGTCACCTTAGTCGTTGTGATTCCAAAATTCGCGCTCTTAGAAGAGCGTTTGCGGCTGCGCCTATCAGGCGGTGTCTGTCTCCCCGTCTGAGGGGCTTTTTTGAGTTTCGCGCTCTTTGTGAGCGCCGGCGGCTGCGGCTTCAGCGCCCGTGGCTTCGCTCTTAGTGGCTACCGCTCAGTGTCTGTCTCCCCGGCTGAGGGGCTTTTTGAGTTTCGCGCTCTTTGTGAGCGCCGGCGGCTGCGGCTTCAGCGCCCGTGGCTTCGCTCTTTGTGGCTTCAGCTCTTCAGAATCGCACTTCTGGCAGCCTCCGATCGCGTCCCGCCCTCGTCGCCAGTGTTGTAGAGCGGCGGAGGAAACGAGGCTGAGCCAGAGTGAAACGTTAAAGGCTTTATTGCAAGAATAAAGGGTTGCCACGTCTGCCTTCTAACTTGGCAGGTTAGCTGGGGGCAACGGGGCTGACACTGCCCGACAGCCGCCTTTTATAGACGGCTGTCAAACGGTGCCAGCCAATGGGAGCGGCTGGTGCTCCCGCTCAAACAGCGGACCTGGTTGGGGACTCCAACCAGTCCCAAAGACATAACAATAACGATGATGAAACAAACTAGCAAACAAAAGATTCTCGGTACAAGCAAAAATTGTTTTAATTTTTCAGAATAAATTTTGAATCTGAATATTTTAAAAATATTTGTATGTATTCTTTCAGACCCTTTGTTGATGAATTGTGTTAATATCGTCAATTTAAACACATCCACCTTCCAGAAAGGCTGGGAAACATGGCTCTGTGGGCTTCACTTGGGGTGCACTGAAAAGCATAAAGTTGTGGGGATTGGTTAGAGCTCTCAAATCGTTCTTCCTAAATAATTTTTAACATTGCTTCCCTCCTTTGAATTTTATATTACGTTATGCATATGTTTTTAGTATTTCATTTGTATAGCTCCTATAGACTCTCTGTGAGAGAGTTGGGAAGTTAAATATCATAAATAGTATATGTTATATTCTCATGATATCCTAAACTGTACTGGCCATTAGTTATGGCTATGGACCATAGGGATGAAGCATTTAGCAGACAATAGTTAGTGATTATTGTCACTACACTATTCCATATGTTCCTTTTTAGCTCTGGAGACGATTCAGCGTGTCCTTGATCCCTTTTTCAATTCACCAGGTGAATGGCACAAAGTAGTGAAACAGGAGACAACCTCCATACACACACATAACTTCCTATTGTTTTTAGCTATGACAGGTGGAGGCAATCTGCTGCAATGCATGATTGTTCTCCCCTCCACCATATACCTGCTCCCATGACAAACAACCCATTTGTATGCATCACTGACTGCTGCAATGCAGGATACAGCCCACTCTGCACAAACAAAACACCCAAGAAGAAAAAGCCACTTTCAGAAAGGCAGAATCTCAATCCATAAGAATTGACTATGGACTGGAAAAGGGCCTTTGAATTGGTAATGAAAATGGCAGAAACAAATATTAGCATATCAAACTATGGCGTTGATCTTACCACTATGGTCATGCAGCATAGCACATCTACTACCTGCATGGAGTCAAGAGGAAGTGAATGAAATAATATCTTACGATGTTATGTGCTTATAACCATATTGTATTAGTTCTACCATGTGTAAGCTGGATACCTTCTATATCTGCTTTTTTGGCAATTTTTAAGGGAAATTGTTGAAAATGTGGTAAGGCTCAATAATTAGACAGAAACTTCATTGATTCCCCCTGGCGGATGACAGTCTCAGGACTCACTTGGAGAAGTGTGCCCTTCTTTGTTCTTTTACGTTTCTTGGGGCCTTCAGTATTATTAAACAAAGTATCCTGGACTACTTACAAGGGTTTTTGAACCCTTGTAAGTTGGGAGCAAGTAGTGATTCTGCTACTTCCAGAGTTGGTAATCTAGTTGATGGAAATAAGAGAGAAGTCATCCATTACTTTGGGATGTACTATACACTGATAATAATCAATTGTACATCCCTAAGATGTGCCAGGAATATGGTGAAACTCCTGACCTAGTATTTGGGGGCTGTTAGGCTCTAAGTGAACAAGTGGAGATTGAATCCTATGTTGTTTGTAAAAAAAGTCATTCATTTTAACATCACTACACATAACAGTGGAACCAGAACAGCACATGTACCAGTGTCTTCTATGCTTGGAACCATATCAGAGGAAAGACAGGTAGAAGCTGGTACAGACTGACAGATTTAGTATTTTGTACCGCTGACTTCATATAAATTCTTGACAGTTTAGAAACCACTGCCTAAAATCCATACAATTAGTAGTCAGGAGGCTGAGAATCATCTTAAATTAAACGAGATGGGAGGATCTGAGTCTCTGACCAAGCTGTCATCAACACTATCTTGGAAACACTATCAATTCTTCATACAGCAAGGTTTACATTGGAAGAAGAGGGCCATTATAACATCACTTTTACATCAGATGTGATTACTCTCCCAGACGCTTCCCCAGATGCTGTTCCAGATGTTGATTCAGAGGAGAATGTGATGGCAGCTGAGGGCTACAAGCCAGGATTGGAGGGACTGAGCACAGGGGAGCAATCTGATGAGAAATTGGCTGATTTAGAGATAGGAGAGGCTCAGCTGCACCCAGGAAGCCCAGAGGCTTTGAATGAAAAGGACACATAGCTGCAGCTGGTCAGTGGAGAACAAAAACAACACCTCCTCCTCTACATCCAAGAGCACATAGGGCTGAGAAGAAGCAGGCACAATGAAAGTCAGCCAGGCTACTCCTGAGGAAGTAGCCTCACCCATAAATGAGTTGCATTAGGAAGCAGTTATTTAGCTCAGCAAATGAAATGAAATGATGCTGGGAGCAACCTGTCTGTTTTCTTGCTGTGTGTTCTTGCCTTGAACTTTGGATCATGTCTCTTCAACTGTGGCCTTGCCTTGCTTTTGTGAATTTGCCTTTATCCTGTGGATTTGCCTTTGCTTTACCTTGCCTTGCCTTTGCCTAGTGGACTTGCCTTTGCCTTGGGGACTGGACTTACCTTTGCCTTGAGCACCAGTGTTGGTTTCATTTGAGTAGCCTATGGAACTCATTGGGGTTCACCTGGTGCAGGCACAGGGAATTGCTGGGGAATACTAATTCAGGCTTGGAAGCCTTAATAAAGACTTTTAACATCTGTGGTCTGTGTGTGCATGTGAGCAGGAAAGCACAGCGGAACTAAAGGCAACTTCAGCTGTCCCCACAGATGGCTAAAGGCAAAATTCAGGTGATGTCATGATTGTTACTTAAGAGTAATTAACAGTGGTTACTGAGGGTCTTCATACTATTTTTAAAAAAATATGATTATCAGGTAAATTGTGTAGCCTATGTAAATCTGCTATTCTCCAAAACTCCACCTCCTTTGTCTTGGGACTGAGTCTGCCAAGCTATTTAGACCCACCTCTGTTGCCATGGTTACCCAGCTTCTGACTCAGTCCCTCACCAGAGCTGGATGTGTCTTGGCTCTTGCAGAGCATTAAAATGAACTTGAGACTCAAGATTTTTATAGTTTCATCAGTGCTGTACTTCAAGTTTGTTCCCAGGTATCCGGTAGAGCAAATGCCACAACAAATGGGGCTGGGAAAGGCTCGTCCCTTCCCCCCCAGAAGTGATTTCAGGACTGGATCTTTGGCTCCTGGTGTTGAGGCCATTGAACTGTAAATGATCTGGCAAGCCCAGGCTGACAGTGTTTGGGATGCTCACAGGCAGGTTAATTCCCAGGCAAATGGTGCAAGGAGCCCTGTGCCACAGGGAAGCCTCACAGTGGCTTAGCACCAATCAGCTGGCCAAATTTGGTGGCAAAAGCGGCACAAGAAATGTTTTCTGGTCTCCCACCCTTCTGTCAAAAGGACTAAATACAAAGGTCTCACAGCGGGATTGTTCCGCTCACCTGGCCATATTTGGAGGAGACTAAGAGAAGAAGACAGCCAATTAAAACCTTGAGCTAGTGGAATTCAAAATGGAGGGCACAAGAGTCCTGTCGGCAGAATCAGGTTACGAAGAGGCCCTGTCCCCTAGCATTTTGCAGGCCTTATCTACGAACAGGAGATGGGCAAAAACCCAGTCATCAGCTCAGGAGGAGGCAGCCAAGATTAAAGCCAAGGCCGTTGCTAAGAAAAAAACCAAGGCTGAGAAGAAAGTAGAGAAGATAAGGCATGAGGCCCTGGAAAGGCAGCTTCCCAAGGGCCTGGAACAGAGAGAGGGGCGGGGCCAACAGTCACCCCATTCTGGTGGTTTACAAGATTCCTTCCATATTTGCTGTGTCCGCAGACTGACAAGTTCACTCTCTGGTTTGCTGCCTGCGCGGGAGCGCCGATCGCACCCATTGGCTGATGCCGTTTGACAGCCGGCTATAAAAGGAGCTGTCAAACGGTATCAGCTGTCGCCGCCAGCTGATACTGATGGACAATGTGGCTGCAAAGGCTCACATCAAATGTCAAAGGGAAACCGGATCCAAGAATCTCATGCAGGAAGCAGAGAAGTTAGGTCTTTGGGCAGAGAGGCACTTGCTGTCCTTTAGGGCAGAGCACATTTCAGGGAGTCGACAACATACAAGCCAATTGGCTCAGCAGAGCCAAAATAGACCACTCGGAATGGCATCTCCATCCAGACTTATTCAGAGAAATGACAGAGATTTTTGGAACACTAGACATGGACTTGCTAGCTTCTCCAGTCCAAACCCTAACTGCCCAAGTACTTCACCAGGTTTTCCAGGGGCAGAAGGGATCAATGCCATTCGGAGCCAGTGGCCATGGGGTCTCCTTTCCGCTTCTTCCTCTCATTCTGCCTGTAATCAGGAAGATGTTGTCGAAAAAGGCGGAGATTTTGCTCCTGGACCCTCATCAGCCCAGAGATCCCTGGTTTGCAGATCTGGTGAATCTATCGGTGACTCAACCTTGGAGGATTCCCTCCAACAAGATTTCCTTCAGCCAGGGGGCCCTGCTCCATATGGAGCCCCAGTGGCTCCAGCTGGCCGGCTGATGATTGAGTGGGGATCTCTAGCCAAGGACAGTTTATCTTCCAAGGTAATTGCTACGATCCAGGCCTCTAGGAGACTATCAACTAACCACATATATGACGCTACTTGGAGGTCCTTTTGCCTATGGTGTACTAAGACTAAACATTCAGCCACTTCAGCTTCTATAAGCATTGTTCTGAAATTCCTGCAGGACAGACTGGACAGAGGGCTCTCACTCAGCATTCTTTGTAGGCAGGTGGTGCTTTGTCCTCAGTTTTATCTGCTGATACTTTGGGATCTCTTTCCCAACATCCCTTGGTTCCTAGGTTCCTTGAGGGAGTGACGAACTTGCATCTGCCTGTAGTCTACAGGTATCCTACATGGGATCTGTCAAAAGTCCTGCAGACTCTTCCAGGGGCTCCCTTTGAGCCATTGAGATCCATTGACCTGAGGTTCCTCACAATCCAGGTAGCCTTCTTGGTAGCTATCACATCGGCCAGAAGTGTTTTCGAGCTGGCAGTGCTCTCTGGGCAGATCTATGCATTTTCCACCATAACAGAGCGGTACTGAGGTTAGACCGTACCTTTGTTTCACAGAGCGCAAGAGCTGGTTTTGCTAGACAAATTCCAAAGTTATTCCCAAGAATTCCCAGGTGTACCTATTCAAAAATATTTTATCAAATATAACATATACGAAGATGGGATGCCATGTGTATTGAAAAAACATGAAATAATCATACTGAGAGGCAGTTAGTTCATAGATTTGCATATGAGTCATGCAAAAAAAAAAAAGTGAAGAAAATTTTTTTTCTGAATTTTTCCATAAGTATTTCTAAGATTTTCAAATTCTACAGAATTCTATACCAGGGAAATGGAAGAGCCAAGGATGTCCCATAATTAGGCTATATCATTAGCCATAAAATAAGAGAGTTTAGATAGAATGCACTCTTCGTGGCATTAGAAATAAAATTTAGATGGCTTTTCTTGATATGCTTGGCTAAATTGTTCCAAAGGCAAATGTGTTGAAAAATCTTGCTAATATTCTGCCTGCTAATTTCTGCTGAGAAGTTATTCATCAGCTTAAATTATTGTCTCTTTCAACTTGGCTAGTTTTGATTGGACAAAATGCTATTGGATATATAATTTAGGAAACTCAGGTTTCTTTTCAAATACAATCTTCAAATACGAGATAGTACTAATGTGATTCTACTCGACTTGTTTTTAATATATTTCAGTGAATTATGACATCTAAACTTCAAAGACACCTGTACTCCATTTTTGGGACTCCCTCTGCTTTCTGCTTAACCCAATGAAGGACAACCAGGACTGGCTGGATTGCTGTGGCTAAGAAATGCAGTTGTGTGACATTATATTTTACAACTCTTCAATTAACAACAGCGTTAACAAATACTGGATCAAGAAATATCACCTAGACACAAGGAAGATTAAGGAAGCATTAGAAATAATAAAGCAGCAAATAATAGCTACAGCCAAGAAGATCACCAGACATGAAGTTCAAATTCCACACTACAACCATGCGCTCCGATTTCAATCCAATCAGAAACATTCCTACAATCCATCAATGGAGAGACTGCAGTTCAATCAACACTTGATAAGGAAGACACAGTGCAGTTCTGGGTGCAGATATAGGATAACCCAAAGAAATACTATAAGAATACATGTCATGGCTCAACATACAGTATGATCTTTATATACTGTTGTTGCTCTCCAGCCCCATGTAGTGGCCAGAGAGACAAACACCAATCTATATTGTTTTGAAGCTGAACCCTTTACCCATCAGTCCGCACTCTCGAACAAGTGCACTCTGGAAAGGCAGACTACATTTCCTTTAGCATTTGGAGAAGGCAGAAGCACATGGTCATCCATGGATAAATCTACATCCCACACAGAGCATCCCTGCTGAGATTTAAATTGCTTGTATTTATTAATTGTTATGTTCAGCAGTAACTTAATACTGTCTATCTTGTATTTGGTTCTCATTGTATGTATTCCTATTTTCCCCAGTTTCACTATATCCTGTTCTTTCAATACAGCATTCAGATCTGTACACATGGTCTGTTTTATTGAGGATTAGCTGGATACCCATGCTTCGCTACAAAACTATAAACTTAAAGCTTGAAACTGTGCAATGGCACCAGGCTTCAGCTGAAGACTCTGTACAAACACGTAATCAAAGTCATGATTTTCACAGGCATCAATCAGGGAAAAACTGTTTTCATCCCCCAATTCCTCTGATCCCATCAGACTACCACTTCGAGTTCAAATGACTACAATTTCCCATTAAGGTGTGCTCACCATTACCATCAATAAGGCACAGAGACAGACTTTGAAAGTGGCTGGTGTGCATTTGAGGAGTGATTGTTTCTCCCATGGCCAGTTCTATGTGGCGTGCTCCAGAGTCACTTCACCTGACAGCCTGGTCATCATCCAGCCAGAGAGCAAAACTAGGAATGTTGTTTACAGGGATGTCCTGAGCAATTCATCTGAGGGAGGAATTGAAAATCTATGCTATGCAAGTTATTAACCTGGCTACATAGACCAAAAAGCCAGGGGTGCTGGTGGGATTAAAGGGCTTAAGCAAACATTCTTGATCAATCTGTTGCTGGCCAAAAATTAGGACCGGAAGGAAGTCATTGGATGATGGTAGATAAGAAGACTGTGTAAGGGTTCAGGGTAGGGCTCAAGGAGAGGGAGCTGGACTTTATTGCCACTGCAGCACATCCCAGGAGTCTCATCCTGCCACTTCAGGGCACGGCACCAGGCACAGGGTAACCAAGGTCCAAGATCAACAACTTTTTCCCTGGAGTAATCAATCTGAGGTTCATATTTAAAACCAGACAAATACTTATTAGTCCAAGGCATTGATCTGATTTGTGTTATCTTTTTACTGTATTTAATTGTAGCTGCCTGATTAACATAGGGGTTATTAGATGCATACTTTTTTACAACCTCCATTGATTTCGGGATGACTTTGACAATACTTTTTTGCAGCTTCCCTCGTGTTTTCCTAATCACATCTGTAAAATTTTTCCTGAGTTTTTCCCCTCTTTTCCCTTTAACTGGTGTTACAGTGGAAGAAACAGATTAATCTGAACTGAGGTCAGTGTAAGAAGTGAGTTGGGGCTGGGACACTACTCAGGAGAAATTCAGTTCACAATCCGTTGGCTCAATGGTGGTCAGTGATTGAAACTGCCGCCTTGAGTTCGGAAGCAGTACCATAGGTTGAAGGTATAGACATTTTGGTGAAGAGCCCCAGACCACTCCTGAGTGAAGGACTGGAATGTCTACCAGTTTGGACTGAGGAAACAGAACGTGAGGTACCTGGCAGTTGGAACAGAGTTCTTTTCATGTAGGGAGAGGGAGTAGAATGTCTAACTCCTTAGCATCAGAGCGTGTTAATAAAAGGCAACTGGCAGTTGGAACAGAGTTCTTTTCAGGTGGGTAGGGGAACTCCTTAGCATCAGAGTGTGTTAATTACTGTATTAAGAAATAGTAATGATCTGATTATCATTTCAAAAAATCCTTTCTTAGCAAACACCTAGAAGTCAAGAGGAATATACATGCCAAATTTCAAGTTTGTAAGCTTTACGGTTCTGGAGATTTTGTGATGAGTGAGCGGTACTTGGCTTTTTACATATATAGATAGATGGGTTTATCTGCATGTTGAGCTGTACACAAACTAATATTAACATGTAGAAGAGACAGAACAATACAACTTGGCTAAAGGAGGTGAGTAAGAATAAAAAAGCTGAAATGAAAGAACTTGTCATAGCAGCAGAAATGGTGGAGAGAAAAAGGCAAAGATCAAAAATTGGTCAGCCACAGGTGAAGATGAACTAACTGCATGGTTTTTGGTTGAAACATCTAACTGGTCTACACTCACTGGTTTCCAAGCAGTTTAAGCACATACTGCAAAGAGATGAAATTGAAAAGTGGCTAACATATGACAAGACCAATCTGATAATGAAATAGTCAACAAAAGGGACAGCACCAGGCAACTACAGGCTGCTTATGGTGGCTCAGCAGCTTAAAGACAACTAGATTTTCCAACCACAAATGGTTGGCTCTCTGTACTCTAGCAGTTTGGGCCCTAGCACTGAGTGATGGAGTGGGGTGCCATCACTCACCTCAGCTTCTGTGAATTTAGCCATTCAAAAACATGCAAAATGAAAGTAGCACTCAAGTGGGAAGTTAACAACACTTCGTGTGGCAGCAAGAAACCAACTGGTGCCAGACGTGCTTGAATGTGAGGCAAATACACCAACATTCCACAGAATATAATTAGCCATTCTGCTTGTGGAGTTAGTTGATGTGCACCGTGGATAGTGAGAACTAACAATCTTAGGCAGCCAAACTACTCTGAATAACATTGTAGATTCCCTGCTACTCAATGTACAAATACCATATGCTAAATAAATAATTAACCTGCTTACCAACAACTTTCAAATTGCTAACTGGTATTGTAGATGATGCAGTCCAACACTATCTACTTGGAATAAAGCTCTTTCCACCTGAGCAGAAAGAAAATTGCCCCACAGCATTAGATACATAGATGAACTAAAAGACATAGACAGGAAGACCAGAATAATAATGACCATGGATGACCATGGAACCATTCATCATTGCAGTGACATTGACAGACTACTTATCACATAAAATGGACCCAGCCTGATCGTTCAAGACTTATAATATACCCATTGCTATAATAATTAAGTCTATCTACATAGCTGCAGATTGTCCTCTTCTCTTCTCTTCTTTCCTTCCATGTCTCCCATAATGGCAGTGTCTTCTCTAAAGACTACCATTATTCTGACTGTATCACCAGCTCTCTTGAAACAAGGCTCCCCCCCTACTTAATTAGAAAGAACTTCTCCCCCATCCCCTCCAGTCCAACAATCAACTATTCTTTGACAGGATTATCTGTAAAGAAAATCTCAAAGGTCCATAGGAAACTGAATTTTGAACTCAGTATCTAAAGGCGATACACAGCCCAATATATTCTAGATGGCTAAATTAAAGTTATAAGCACAATCAGACTAGACAATTGTGCTTTGTTTTACATATTTTCCTATTTGTGTGAGAGAGGGGTGGGGTGGAGAGAGAGAGAAATTTTTTTTTGATACATTTAAGAAAAAAATCTGAAGCTCATTAAAGAAAGCGAAGAAAGAAGGCTGAAGGAAAAAGGAGATGATTATGAACTTGAAAGTGTATCTTCAGTCTCTGGGTCACAAACAGACGATACTTGCATTATATCTAAAATTATTAGTTCTTATTATCCTGTATTACAATATATTGCCCTAACATCTATTTTCCATTTATTTGTAAAAAGAAAGTACGCTGAAAACTGTACAATGATTGCAGAAATATGGATAACCACTAGATGGTTGAAAATGAAAGTTTTCTTTGTAATTTTTCTTACATCTAGTGATCATCAAGATTTTTCAGTACAGATGTTGTAGCCCTGCAATCCTTTTTTCCTGACATATCCATTCTACTTTTAACTAACCATTCATACGGAATTCTCATTATAAACAGAATGTATATTAATATTCTCAGCTTATGTTTCCAACATGAAAAACAATCTCCAAAACCAAATTATTCATTCAGTATCCTGCCCATGTTCTGTTGACACTTTACTTATAGAAGTCTCAATATTCTGACTGATCAGTAATGTGATTTTTAAGTGCTGGAATAATTTCCAATTGTCCTCATAACTTCACTTGAGTTTATTCAGAATGCCAACCAAAGGAGACACAGTTTGATGATGAGTGATTTGTCCCTCCATTCACTTATGTCATTTAAGCCAAAGAAGGTAAGTCAAAGGAGGGGCATGTTTTAACATAAAAATGTACATATATTTTCTTCTCCATTGTGGTGGAGATAGCATTCAGGATTGGGTAATCAGTCACCTCTTGCTGACTGGACTGAGTCTGTCAAGTCTTTGAAGACACTCCTCCTGTTGCTAGGGTTGTCCCAGAAATTGACTCAGTCAGCTTGCTGGATGATGTGTTAATTTCTGCTCCTAAAAAGATCTAAATTTAAACCAGTTTAATTAGAAAATTAGAGAAAAAAATCACCAATCCTGAAAACTATCTCAACTAAGAACCGGTCTACTCGTTTCACAGCTGTCAAAGACAGCGTGGTCAGGGCTTTGGCCCAGGCTGTTGGATATCGGATCAGCTGAGGGCCGGTCTACTACGTGATTTTAGCGGGAGGTGTGAAGATACACCATCCACGCAGTTTCCCCACATTTGGTTTGGGAAGGTTCTCCGCGGCTTGAAATGGCCACCACAGACACCTTGGTTTACCATGGCAGCGTTAAAGGGGCAGAAGACACCAAACGAAGGACGAAAAACCTTTCCATAACAAGTAAGGTAACTAGAATAGTATTTGGGCTAGAACAGAGCCAGGGAAGCCACAGATAAAAGATGTGGAGAATACTGTTTAAAATATTGGAATAGAAAATGGCAGAATTATCACAGAACACTAGCTGCGCAATCAGGAGTTGGAGGATACGGCTCGCAGACTGTCACACTCACTCAGCCCAGCATCCCCAGATCAGTTGTCTTCATCTAGCAGCCCCAAGCCAAGGGACAAGCCTGCAGGGGCTTGAAAGAGCTCCAAGGCAACTGAGCAGGATGAGCACCATAGAGACTAGGCTCTGGACAAGTTGTGGGCGAGAGGAAAAGAAACGGCCCAAAATACTGCAGAAATGGTGCTCAGCACAGTTTCCCACCTAAATGAGGAGCAACCGTTATTAAGAGGAGATAGGGACATACTGACAGGAGTGTCGTAACAGAAATGGCCACAGGGGAAGCTGAAGAGCAAGAATTGCTGCAAGAGTCCCTTGAAGTCTCTGAGATAAGCAATTTCTTTTCAGTCTGCCCAGCAACAGGGCAACTGCCAGTTCCAGCCCACAGACCCAGACTGGGAACAAGATCCTGAATTCCAAATTAATATGCAGGCTCTTGAGGAAGTAAAAGAAGGGGTGTCAGCAGCCTTGAAACAGATCAGGCGCTTCAGAGGCATCAATTTCATCATCAAGACATAGTAGGAGACACAGGTTTCATTATGAGGTTGATCTTGCCCTGCATTCTGAATCAGGGTCCTATGCTTGTTCTGAAAGCTCCCACTCCATCCCATCTGACAGTGGCTAAATGATGGACCAAAATTACTCAGATGATGAAGGCCTGGATAATTCTGATCAAATCTCTATGCCAGGCCTATTTCAGCCTGCCATATTCAAGTTGCTCCTCTTCAAGGCTAAGAAAGCCACAGGGCAGGGTTTAGGTTCCTGAATCAAAGGAGCCTACAGACCCCTCAGAAGACCCCAATGACCCATTGTTTCTGAAAAAACTGTTACAGCACATGTTATCCCTACGCCAAGAATGTTTACCACAGTCATCCAAAGGCAATGGTTGCTGTGTTCACAGACTGACAGCGGTCCTCTCTCTGGTCCGCTGCCTGCGCGGGAGCGCCGACCGCTCCCATTGGTTGATGCCGTTTGACAGCCGGCTATAAAAGGAGCTGTCAAACGGCATCAGCTGTCACCGCCAGCTGACTGCCAGTTAGCCTCGGCAGCCACGGCAACCCTTTATTCACTAGAATAAAGCCTGTTAAATGTTGAGCCTGTGTCTGTCTCAATCTCTACTGCCGCTCCACAACACTGGCGACGAAGGTGAGATTTGATAAGAGACAACCAGGCAAAGACAGCTGAGCACAGTCACTGTCAAAAAAAGCTGAAGCTGCTAGAGCTGAACTACGTCACCGCCGCTGATGCTCTCCACGAGCGCGAAGTTCAAACTCCCAGCTGAGGAGTCTGCCGCCGCCTGACAGGCGCAGCTGCGAGTGCTTTTCTAAAAGCGCGAATCTAAGCTCCCTCAGCTGAGGAGACTGCCATTTTCAAGATGGGCACAAACCTGACATTCCCTCCCTTCCAACCGACGGGCGAGACGTGGGAGTCGTACATGAACCGGTTCAAGTGTTTCCTAAACGCTATCGACCTGACAGAAGCCATTGACCTGAGGAAAAGATCCTATTTCCTGAGTTTCTGTGGGGCTGCAGTTTTTGATACAGCCTCAGCATTAGTATCCCCATGCTCTGTGAAAGCTATTCCCTGGGAGTTGCAGGGAATCCTGTCTAACCACTACTCCCCCAAACCCTCTCAAATAGCTAGGAGACTGGCTTTTAGAAGGAGAGTTCAGGCTGAAGGGGAGACCGTTAGTCAGTATATGGCAGCCTTAAGATCAGCTGCCATACACTGTGGGTTTAGGGATTACCTGGAAGACATGCTACTTGACCAAATTGTAGGAGGGGTTAGAGACCTAAAGCTACAGAGGCATTTCTTAGCAAAAAAAGATTTAACCCTAAACTTAGCCATTGAAGAAGCTCAGGCTGCTGAGCTATCAGAGCTGTCAGCAGCTGAGATTCAGGGAAACCCTATTACGCAAGGGAACTCTGCCATTCACTTTGATGAGGTTTCCCTAGAAGAGGAACCACTTGATGTAAACCGTCTCAGACAACCAAGACCCCACCCCCAAGACGCCAAGGAAAAACACCAACCCAACAGCCAGACAGCAACCCAATTGTCTGAGCTGTGGGGGAGCACATCCCAGGTCAACCTGCAGATTCAGAAATGTCATCTGCCTAAACTGCCAGAAAAAAGGCCACATAGCTAGGGTTTGCCAAGCTGAAAAAACCTTCCCACAAAGACCTCAAGCGGCTTCCTTCTTCCAAAGGCAAGTTGAAGATTGCTATACCTGTTACCACTCAGACAATACCACCCCTGGGTCTAACAAAATAAGCATTTCTGTCTTTTTAGAAGGTAAACCCTGTCGGATGGAGGTGGACACCGAGTCTGCCCTCTCTATCATCTCGTGGGCCACCCTGAAGAAGCTGCTCCCTACACTCGCCAAGAAGAAGCTGCTCAACTGCCACCTGACTCTTCGAGACTATCAGGGAAAGACCATTCCAGTCCTGGGGAAAGGCAAGTTCCTAATTCAATTCCAGAACTTTAGAGGCCACTTGCCTCTGGTGGTTGTAGATGGTGCCCTTCCCAGCTTGCTTGGGCTAGATTGGTTCCCTGCCCTGGGCCTTAGTGTAACTGGTATTCACTCTGTGGTGAATACTGAGGTAGACACCCTCTTGAGGGACTACGCTGATGTTTTCAGTAATGAGCTGGGATGTTATTCTGGTACCCCTATCTCATTTGATGTAAGCCCACAAGCCACCCCCATTCATTTAAAACCTCGCAGCATTCGTTTAAAAACTGCACCATTGCCACTAAGCAAGTGGACTTCCTAGGTTATCGAATTGACACCTCTGGAATTCACCCTATAGAAACAAAAGTTAGGGCCATCCATGAGGCACCTACTCCCTCTAACAAAACAGAATTACAAGCATTTTTAGGACTTCTGAATTTCTACGCAGCTTTTCTTCCACATAAGCTTCTATAGCTGAACCTTTGCATAGACTTTTAGATAAGAAAGCCCCCTGGCACTGGGGACAAAGAGAAGCCAATGCTTTCCAAGCGGTCAAATCCCTGCTAACCTCAAATGCAGTTCTAGTCCAGTTTAACCAACAACTTCCCCTGGTTCTAGCTGCAGACGCTTCTCCCTTCGGCATAGGGGCAGTACTCAGCCATAGGCTACCTAATGGCTCCGAGGCCCCAATTGCCTTCTTCTCAAGAACATTTTCTGCAGCAGAAAGGAACTATAGTCAAATTGATAAGGAAGCCTTAGCAGCAGTTGCTGCTGTGAAAAAATTCAATGAATTCCTTTATGGTCATTACTTTGAGCTTATAACAGATCACAAACCACTTTTAGGCCTTTTAGCAGGAGACAAGCAAACCCCACAGGTACTATCCCCGTGGATGACCAGATGGACCCTGTTCCTAGCCACCTACTCATATAAACTGGTACATCGCCCGGGGAAGAACCTGTGCCACACAGATGCCCTTAGCAGGTGCCCCCTGCCAACACCAGTGGAAGACCTCACACCAATCCACACCATTTTTGATTGCAATGAACTCAACCTGCCAGTCTCAGCCGAGGATATTGCTGCCCACTCCAGAAGGGACAAGGTAATCTCCCAAGTCCTGGACTGGGTGGGGAGGGGGTGGCCTGAAATTCAGTACACCCCTGAATTCATGCCATTTAAGACCTGCAGGCAAGAGTTATCTTCACTACAGGGCTGCTTACTATGGGGGACAAGAGTGGTCATCCCCACCAAACTCCAAGAGCCAATTTTAAAAGCCCTGCACGAAGGCCACCCTGGCATCGTGAGGATGAAGGCTCTGGCCCGCAGCTACGTGTGGTGGCCAGGCCTGGATGCCCGGATCTCCAGCTGGGTAAGCACGTGCCAGCCCTGCCAGGCAACCAGATCAGCACCTCCAACAGCTGTCCCAACCCGATGGGAGGATGCTGGGGCCCCGTAGCCCCGACTGCATGTTGACCTCACTGGCCCTGTGCATGGGCAGACCTTTCTAGTCATAGTAGACACGTTCTCTAAATGGATTGATGTGGCCTTGCTACCCTCCATAACTACACTGGCTGTCACGAGAGCCCTGACCAGACTGTTCGTCACGCATGGCCTCCCTGACACCTTGATATCTGATAATGGCCCCCAGTTCACCTCTTGTGAGTTTGGGGTCTTCGCAGCCAACCTGGGCATCAGGCACGCCCTCACAGCCCCTTTTCACCCTGCAAGCAATGGGATGGCTGAGAGGGCTGTTAGATCTGTAAAGGAAGCCTTGGCAAGATTTGGCCAAGCAGACTGGCACTCCAAACTGTCCACCTTCTTGCTCACCCAGCATTCCACTCCATGCACCACCACCAAGTCCCCTGCAGAACTATTGATGGGCAGACGCTTCAGTACCGCCCTGGACAGGTTGCACCCCCACTATGCCCCGGCACCCCTCTAGGCTCTGACAGCCATGCTAGGGAATTTACCCTGCAGGACCTGGTTTATGCCAGGAACTATGCAGGGCACCCTCTATGGATGCCAGGGAAAGTAGTTTCCATTACAGGACCCAAGTCCTATAGGATCCTCTTGGAGGATGGTCGAGTATGGTGCCAGCACATCGACCAGCTAAGGAGGCGTTGGGAAAGAGCTGCCGTCGACTCCCAGGGACTGCCAGACGCACCAGTCTACCAGCAGCCTGCTGAAGCCTATCTGCCAGACGCCCCAGTCTACCAGCCACCTGCTGCAGCCTACCTGCCAGACGCCCCAGTCTACCAACCGCCTGCTGAAGCCGACCAGCCGAGCGAGTCAGTCTACCCCGCAGTTGCGAACGGTTCTCCGCCTGATGGCCTGGTCTACCCGCCGAATCCCGAACTGTCCCCGCAGTGAGCTCCCATTGGTTGATACTGTTTGACAGCCGGCTATAAAAGGAGCTGTCAAGCGGCATCAGCTGTCGCCGCCAGCTGATTGCCAGTTAGCTTTGGCAGCCGCGGTGACCCTTTATTTGCTAGAATAAAGCCTGTTAAACGTTGAGCCTGTGTCTGTCTCAATCTCTACCGCCGCTCCACAACAATGGTCATCCCTTGGGTCGGGTCCAAACCCTTCCTCCCTGGACAGAAAAATGTTCAATGCGGCAGCTGATCTCTTCAAGGCCCCGAAAGTGCCCATTGTGGATGCCCCAGTTGTGGCCCTACAGGCCAACACTAATATTCTGGGGAGTCTGAGAACTCGCTGAAGGCAGAGGACAAGAGGGCTGAACAAACATTGCAGAAAATGCACCTATCAGCAGCATGGGCAGTTAGGGTCTCCACGGCCGCATCCTTTTTTAACAGGGCCTCTCTCATCTGGCTTCAAGAGCTGCAGGAGAAATTCCACTGGATGATGTCAGGTCATACCAGCATATAAACAAACTGTTAGCAGCAGTGGAATTTTCAGGTGATGCCACCCTCAGTGCGGCCAGATTCACTTCTAGAGCAATGGGGGAACTGTAACCTCTAACTGCTTCTCTGGCTAAGACAATGGCAGGCTGACTTGAGACATAAGTGGAGGCTGGCCACTGCCCCCTTTAAGGGGGAGAAATTGTTTGGAGAAGCCCTGGACAAGGTGCTGGTGGATTCCAAAGACAAGAGGAAGATCTTAACTTCCAGATCTAGAAGGGGTGAATTCAGATCAACACCCTATTTCAGACACCCCTACTATAGGGCTCCAGAAGCAGGAGGGGGGGGTTTCTAGGCCCCAGAGGCCTTTTGTCCCCAGACAGGATCAAGCCCAGGACAGGACAGGTAGAACTCACCTGTTCAACGCTAAGTGGCCCTTCCGAGGGGCGGAGGAAGTTCCTCTCTATACCCCTGAGATTTTTTATTTGCTGTCCTGTCTCCAAGAACACACAGAGAAAGGTCCTAATGGAAACAGCTATTAAACACCTGCTGGAAATCCAGGCTATTCAGCCAGTGCCTGAGGACCAACAGGGCATGGGATTTTATTCCATCTTGTTTGTAATCCCTAAAGCCTCGGGGGAATGGAGGGCAATTCTGGACTTGAAGCGTGTTAACCGCTGGGTGAAATGCAGGCGTTTTAAAATGCATTCTCTCAAGTCAATTCTGGAGGGAATTAGGCAAGGGGATTTCCTGACCTCCATAGATTTAACAGAGGCCTACCTTCATGTCCCCATTCTTCCAGCCCATAGACAATTCCTCAGGTTCTGCTATAATGGAAGGCATTATCAATATAGGGCCTTGCCCTTTGGGCTTTCTTCAGCCCCCAGAACATTTACAAAACTGTTGGCAGCCTGGCAGCCCATCTTAGGGCCCTCCCAGTAAGAGTCCAGTGTTACCTGGATGACATATTGGTCCAGTCATCCTCCCCATCTTGAGCAACAGAGGATTTGGAAATCACCATTGAGGTGCTCCAGGAGCATGGCTTCTCTGTCAACAAGGCCAAAAGCCACTTCATTCCCACCAATTCTCTACTCCATCCAGGAGCTTTCCATTTCATCCCAAGAATGTCAGGAAAGTATCAGGGAGTTAACTGGGCAAGTAAAATCTAAACATAAGGTATCCCTGGCTATGCTTTCCAAGCTCCTGGGGACAATGATATCATGCATTAATATTGTGCCCTGGGCTAGATTGCATGGCAGGCCGCTCCAATGGTTTCTTCTCCCCTATCAGAAGACAGGTAGGAGTTGTTCCCTTCTACGTGTCAGATTGTCTCCACAGGTCTTTAGATCCTTACGATGGTGATCATCTGAGGCCCTTTCCCTGGGACTCTTATTCAAGGACTCTGACAGGTTAGTACTGACCACGGATGCCAGTCTTTATGGCTGGGGTGCCCATATTCAATCCAGGGTGGTCCAGAGACTATGTTCCCAGGCAGATTTAGGCCATAATATTAATTGGCTAGAGCTTAGAATGGTCCATCTGGCCCTGAGACACTTAAAGGATGTTGTCTCAGATAAGGGCATCCTGGTTTTGACTGACAGTGTGTCAACCAAGGCACACATTAACCGCCAAGATGGCACACATTCATGGCCACTGAGCTAGAGGCAGAACAACTCTGCTTATGGACAGAGACACCAGGTATCACTCAGAGCTGAGCACACTGCAGGCATGGCCAATGTTGAGGCTGACTGGCTTAGCAGAGCCACCATTGACCGTGCAGAGTGGCGTTTGCACCCCGCTTTGTTTCAGGAGCTGTCAGAGTGCTTCGAAGTGCTAGCTGTGGATCTCTTTGCTTCCCAGGACAACACGCAACTCCCGAGATTCTACTCCAGGTTTGCGGTTCTGGGGGTGGAGGGAACGAATGCTTTATGCAGCCCTTGGCCATGGGAGCTTCTTTATGCCTTTTCTCCTCTGCCCCTAATCCTAAGGGTGATCCAGAAACTGTTGGCGGAAAGAGCAGAACTTATCCTTGTAGCCCAGAAGGCCATGGTTTGCGGACTTAGTAAACCTTTCCATCTCCAGACCTTGGAGGATACCGGAGGACAGAGTGTCACTCAGCCAGGGGCCAGTATTGCATCCAGAGCCCCAGTGGCTTCAATTGGCCACTTGGAGATTGAGTGGGGATCTCTGATCTGGGACAATTATTCCTTCAAAGTGATAAGAACTATCCAAGCCTCCAGGAGCCCCTCCACCAACTGCATCTACGATGCAACCTGGAAGGCTTTTACCGAATGGTGTCTTAATTCTGACACTGATCCTATTGGAGCCTCAATTGCCCAGATGCTGGACTTCCTCCAAGAGAGTCTAGACAAGGGACTTTTACCTAACACGTTCCAGAGGCAGGTTGCAGCCTTGTCCTCTGTTCTATCCTTGGGGGGAGTGGAATCTTTATCTAGACATCCCACGGTCCACAGGTTTCTGAAGGGTGTTACTGAGGCCTCCAGTGTTTCATCAATATCCAACATGTGACCTCTCTAAAGTATTGCAGTCGCTGACTGAGGCCCCATTTGAACCACTTCCCTGCAGTTTTTGTCTGGCAAGGTGGCCTTCCAAGTAGCAATTCCTTCTGCCAGGATTTCGGAACTGGAAGCTTTATCGGTCAGGAAGGACCTTTGTGTGTTTCACACCAACCAAGTTGTGTTAAGACTAGACCTTCATTCATGCCAAAGGTAGGAACTCGTGGTTCCACAGAGCCCAGGAACTAATCTTACCTGACTTTTGCCCACAACCTGTACATGCATTAGAAAGATGGCACACTCCATACGTTCGGTGGAGCTTGAGGATTTATGTTAAGTGGACATCACCCTTCAGGAGGTCTGAATCCCTCTTTATTTCCTTTCAACCTTCTACTCTGGGCTGCAAGGTTACTCCAACGACTGTGGAGAGATGGA
Organism: Pseudonaja textilis; assembly: GCF_049901715.1. NCBI lineage: Eukaryota > Metazoa > Chordata > Lepidosauria > Squamata > Elapidae > Pseudonaja > Pseudonaja textilis. Next base: position 119,727,835 of record NC_141990.1, read on the forward strand.
TAAGACTGTGCATATCCAAAGCCTGCAAAACCCAAGGACTTGCAGTTCCTCTAAGAATAACAGCACACTTAACGAGAAGTGAGGCCATGTCGACGATGTGGGCCATTCAGACCTCTTTGGAGGAGGTTTGCAGGGCAGCAACCTGGGCCTCACCTTTTCCGTTCATCAAACACTATAAGCTGGACTCCTTTGCTTCTGCTGAGGCAGCTTTTGGACGGAGAGTTCTTCAAACAATCCACCCTGTCTAGAGGATTTGGACTGCACTAGGCCCACCCATAGTTTGGTATGTCCCAATCCTGAATGCTATCTCCACCACAATGGAGAAGAATCGTTGGTTCTCACCTGATACGACCTTTCTCTTTGGGTGGAGATAGCATTCAGTCCCGTTTCATACGTTCTGAATCTAATGGAGCATGTTATTGTTACAGGAGCACATGTCAGTCTGTCAATGTTCCTTCGCCGATTTCTGGGACGTCCCTAGCAACAGGGGGGAATGTCTTCAAAGACTTGACAGACTCAGTCCAATCAGCAAGAGGTGACTGATTTCCCAATCCTGAATGCTATCTCCACCCAAGGAGAAAGGTCGTATCAGGTGAAAACCCTTTTCCCCAAGTTTATTCTGATTCCTGACTTGCATTTGCCACTTGATACCCTGGCTTGAAATTACCACATTTTTCACTCCATAAGACACACTTTCCCCCCCAAAAAGTGGGTGGAAATGCCTGTGCATCTTATGGAGCAAATATTGTGTCAAACCATGACGTATATTACCTCAGGGGTCCCCAACGGTGGACCCAGTCCTTTGGTGAATAGTAGCCAAGCCATGTGGTGGCGGCTCGTCTTTGTCATTGCCCGCCTCTTCTGTCTCTTTTCTGCAGTGCAGGAGTGAATAGGCAGAGCAGGCACATGAGAGGACACTTATCTGTGGTCCTCTCAGGCTCTGCCTCCTATCCTTACCACACTGCTGCTCCATATTCGGCGCTCAATATTCACAGAGTGACAGCATTCCATATTCACAGTACTCTGTTGGGAACACCTAATGTAAAGGGGCATTCTGATGGGGATGTAAGGGGGCACTGCAGAAACAAAATATGGTCGTATGAATAGTTCCTAAGAAAGTATCCTCTAATATAAACTGACCCCTATAAAGGTAAAACTCCAAATGTGTCCCCCATAACAGTTAGCAGCAGATCCATCCGCATAACAGTATGTCCGCAGCAGATCCCCTATAATTATAATCCCATAATAGTATGTCCCATAACAATAAAAGACACATTACTGACAGTTCTTTCACTACTGTATTTTCTTGCAGAAAAATACTACAGTACCTCTTCATGCTACATACAAGGATGTCAAAGCAGAAAAGACTAGCATATAAAATTCCTTTTAAACTGGAAGTAGTAAAATATACTGAAACAGAGCAGTGGAGAGACATTTTGGGCAACTTCCAACTGAAAAAAATGAGAGTGGGGGATCAGCTGCAAAAAGTAGATAAAAGTAAGTACACTTTTTGTGGGCATGCTGCAAAGTGGCCACAGTTAGACGTGGATATAAAAGAATGGATCACTGGAATAATGGCTTCTCCATTTCTACAAAATGATAATATATCAAGCATGGAGAGCTTCTGAAAAAAAAGGTGTTTTATTAGTACTCGACCAGTTTAGAGCATATATTAGTGAAACTACAAAAATGAGATTTAAAGAAGTGAAGACTCATCTAGCTGTAATTACTGGAAGGTCTTACCAGCCAGTTGCAACCTCTTGACGTTTCCATTAACAAACCATCTAAAGTCATTATGGGAGAAGAGTGGAACAAATGGATGGCTGCTGGTAATCATGATCTGACACCTACTGGATGAATGAAGATGCTCACTATCACTCAAGTTTGTGAATGGGTTAAAACATCATGACACTCCATGAAGGGCAAAATCATTGCACGAACATTAAAAAAAATGTGCCATTAGCAATGCCTTAGATGGAACTGAAGATAGTATCACATATGAAGATAGCAAAGAAAGTGATAGTGATTGTGAGAAACTGAGCTTTATAAATTCTGACACTAGCGATGATGATTTCTTGGGGTTTCCAGAAAAGTAGAAGAGTGCTTGAACCTTAAAGTCTCTCCTCATTTGTTAATGACAGTGATGATGGTTCTTTACATGGTTGAAATATTATTCTGCTATATTTTATGAAGTATATTAGTACACCATTTAGTTCAGAATATTTTTTTCTTGTTTTCCTCCTCTAAACCTAGGTTTTTTATTGTCAGGTGTGAAACTAGCACTCACAGTGCAAAAAATACAATAAGTTCATTTGGTTGAAGCTTCAAGGAAGGGACAGAGAACATTTATATGCTTGAGTTGTCTTGAGACAAGATGGGCAGCAAACAAATTTAATAAACAAACAAATAAATAAACAAATGCTCTAGAAAAGACTAATTTGGAATGTGGAGCTGTGGTCAGGAGCACCAATTGGGAGGATAGAATAAAAAAAAATTAAGATGTCAAGTAAAACTACATAAGTGAGGTGCATGTTCTTTTTAGATGTTATCACAGGCACATCAAAAGAGACAAGAGTTTCAATTACACAGTTGTACCCACTTTTTGCCACCCACACCTCAGATTCTTCAGCCCATGGACCCAGTTTGTTGCTTGGTTTGATATGTATTTAGCAACTGTTGACTCTCAACATACCCTACCTCATGAGGATGTGATAAAAAGAATTAACCCTTGTATGCTACTCTGCATTCTGTGAGGTAGGATAAGAAGTAAACCTCATAAAGTACAAGTTTACACCTCCAGTACATAATAATATACACCATTTCTATTAAATCTTATATACAATACTGTTGACAGTTAGTCATTCACATGTTTGGTTGTTCTGTAAAGATGTGCTATTCTCATTTACCAAATGGGAATATAAGTGCTGCACATGGTAGATAATGAATTTATGGCTTATCCCCCTAACATACAGAAGTAAATTTAGAGTCTCCTGGTAAAAAATAAGGCAATGCTGCTTAAAGCAATGTTGTTCTAGCTTGCTTGCTGCACTTTTGTTCTTTTTCCTTCCCTGACACAGAATTATGACGCTTGCCCAAGGAAGATTCACAAAGGAAAGAACCAATGTGCTGAGACTTCAATTTGGGGGGGTGGGGGGGGGATGCCTCTCCACTCATTACTCTCTTTAGAATGTAATGGAGCAGGACTGAAGGAAAAGTTGATCTGAATTCAGTTGGAAGGTGATTTAGTGGATATTTTAATGAGACTTCTATAATTCAAGAATTACACCCGATGGATGTTCAACATGCCATTTCACTTCAGATCTATTTATGAATGTTCCTCCTTCTTTAAACAAAAACTGTTTGAAAAGTTAGGTGCTGTAATTTGGTCTTTCAGCCTTCCAGAATATGTCACAAAATTATCACCTGAAACAACAAGGACAAAATCCTGAGATGTTAGGGTTGGGAATGGAAGTGGAATGTCTCGGAGACGCAAACAACTTCCATTCCCAGCTTAAACTTTCTACCAAGCCCTGTTGTTTGGCATTATTTTAAACAATGTTGAGTAATTTTCCAGTTTTTGATAATATATGAGAATAGAATGGTTTGCTTTCTAGATACTTTCTGCTCCCATTCTTACCATTAACTTGGAAGGGAAAGAAAAAAATATGTCAGTGAATTTTTGTTCTGAATTTGAGCCCCATGATCTTAGGGTATTGGGGAATTACCTGCAGCCTAGAGACTGAGGATTACCTGCCCGAGATCTAAATATTCCTTCTAAACAGGAAGGTAGCTTTAATGGATTAGAATATGTATTCCACTTAGGTTTGTTTCACCTTGTGGGGTGAAAATGGATATATGGAGAAGTCCATTTGTTCACATCAGTATCCCTATAAAAAGCATCCAGACATATATATAGAAAGTTCTTCTCCTTCCCCCTAAATACATAGGCACACACATATCTCTGAGTTGTTTTAGCCAATGTTCTTAATATCTACACTCTTGTTTGACATATGTTGTGGCAGAACATGTCTAATAACCCAAACCTCTCCACAGTTTTCCATCTAGTAGCTTCCATGCAGGCTAGTTACAACTGTTTTTCATTCTTCTGCTTCATTTGTGCATTAGGATGAGAGGTTTCTGAACATTTATCCTAAAAAAGAAAAAGAAAAAAAATGTGATGGCATCTGCTGCTCTAGTGGCATTTCTCATATGACATAGCTGACAAAAGTCCTCTGCAATCCTATTATTAGCCTTGCTGTGATAAAATACTCAACTAAATTTATAGTTGGGTGAAAAGATAACAGTGTGATCTCTGCTTCTAATTAAATTAATGACTAGACATCTCAGCTTCTTGCTTAAATGACATCATAGGCATCTGGCAAAAAAAGTGAAGAAAAACTGAAATAAAAGGAAAAGCCACTTCCTCTACTGTTTTACTATCACAAGATTTTTTAAGGGAAAATGTGTGCAAGAAAAGTCACTATGGTTTCTTATTTCTACAATTTACTAAGGGTGAGTTCTATGAATTAGTCCAGAAGCTTTGGATGTCATCAGCTTCTGAGATACTGCATCAAAAACCACAACTGTCAAATTGGTTTGATTCAAACACATATTGCACATTATTTTTACCATTCTGCATGTTATAAAATAATATCCAATTGCTGTTTCTCAGAACTTTAAGATATATGATACAGATAACACCTGTTCAAACTTCTTGCTGAAACCAAAGAAAATTTGTTTTGATCTGCACCATTCTTACCAGTGTCAACCTTTCAAGGTGGACCAGACTAAGAAATCAATGCCACATTGATTTGTATTGTTTTTAGTATGACAGATTAATAACAGAATCTTGCAAATCTGAATCCCAGCCTTCCTTTTTCTCATGTGTGCCAGGGAGGAACTTGTCTGAGATTGTTTATCACATTTCATTCTTGTCCCAGTCTCAGGCACCTCTTATCTGACCATTTTCTCGGTGAGTACCTTTTTCTCCTGTCCCTCAAGGCCATTGATTCTGTCCAACACAATTCGGAGTCCACCCACCCCCCGGACTATATGGATATATGATAATAGGCTCAGGTGAGAGTGGGTTTCTATTTATGTTTTTACATGTGTAAGGCTCTTTCTGATTCTTTTATCTACTGCTGAAGCTGTCAGAAGATATCTCAAGACAACACAAAGTTCTGGAATGTTAAGATTGGAAAGGGACTTTTGTGGGCTTTTTGGGTTTTGCAGAAATTTAGTGCAAAACACCATATCAGCTTTTTCCCCACCTTTATTAAGTAAATATCATTTAATTTTGATTTCCTGGCCAAGCTTTGAAAGCTTAATTTACAACCAGAACACCATTATTCTCCCATGCCTGCTACCCATTTTGAGATAAGAGCAGCCACTTCAGGTTCTAAATTGTAGTGACTGAGCTTTCTTCTATTTAATATTAATGTCTTGTAAATGTTTTGTAGTTAAATATGTATGCATTGTATAATTTATATATGCATTCCTCTACATGCTACCTATTTCCTAATTTCGAGTTAAGTAAGGACAGAGGTGGTATTCAGCAGGTTCTGACCAGTTCTGGAGAACTGGTAGCGGAAATTTTGAATAGTTCAGAGAACTGGCAAATACCTCCTCTGACTGGAGATTTTACAGTATCCTTCCCCTGCCATGCCTACCAAGCCACGCCCACAGAACCGGTAGTAAAAAAATTTGAATCCCACCACTGAGTAAGGAGTTACAGATACCAGTGGCAATTTTCCCTTTGTTGATTCAGATTGGAAGCTGGTCTTTCTCTGACTGGTAAAATCTTTCATCATCAAAGTTCTAACTCCAAAAATGTTTTCTGGTTGGAGTAGATAGGTCCCATGATGTATCCTCCTCTTCATCTTCATCCATAATCACCTGGATCATATCTTCTTCATGTTTTGGTCTGAAGGTCATTCTCCAACTAAAACACCTTCAGCAGTCTAAACATTATCTAACCCAGTTCAGATTTACCACCCCACATTTTTTTTTATTAAAACAATAAATCTTCAACAGGCAGGACTGTCTATGTCTGTCCAAAGTCAATAGCCATTACCTACATTTTGCAGTTCTCATTTCAATCCCTTCCCCAGAGATCCTCTGGTAATTTCGATCTCTTTCTCTAATGCCAACTCAGCATCTACAATACTTCTGTCTGTCTCCTATGGGGATGATTACTTTAAGAAATTAAACTATATTCTATCTCCAGCTTCTTATCAAATAACTGACATGACATATTTGCCTAGCTTTCTGCTTCGATGAGAATAGTTCTGTAATCACCTCTGGTAATTCCTTCCCTTCTTTGGGTTGCACATCTGGTCTCATAGATTTGAATTTGTTTAAACTGCTTCTTATCCCCCTCCTTACCTATCTCAAGCGACAGTTCTATGCTTCTTCCACAGACATAATGATCTATATGACTCAATTTCTCTTTTTACACAAGACAGATGCAGACATTATTCCTAGGGAATCCCGTTCAACATACTCTCATGTCTAGGGTTTTTCTGCAATGTGCACTTCAGCTTCTGTTCATGTGTTAATTGGAAATGAAGCTAACTTAAGAATTTTGGTTCTAGATTTCAAATCTTTTCTCTTCTTTGGCCATACTGATGGCCAAGTGGTCTTTCTGAAGCTAGTTAGCACAGCTATCCATGCCAACAAAGCAACTGTTTTCCCTTCTATAGGTATCTCTTTTAAGAACAGGTTAAAGAGGGGGAAGGTTTGAAGTTTTTCTAACTCATCAATTTCACCTGTGTAAGGGGGAGGTGGGGCCAAAAGCTACTCAACCTGCTTAAAAAAGGGAATCCACCATTCCATTATAAGGACTATGAGGAGATGCTGCAGCCTTTCAAAGGGAATTCACCAGTCTATTATAAGAAAGAGATGTATACAGCCCAGCAACCCAGAATGAGATGCGCTTGAGAGCAAAGAGCAAGACTGGTATTTCATACCCAATGCAAAAGGAATGGAGGCATTTGTAAAAGATGAATTGAAGCATTGCAGCAGGACAAGGCTGCCCTGCTTATACTAGCAGAAGAGGAAAAACATTGTTTTTGATTCAGAACAAGAAAATGGGGGGGGGGGGTTCTTTCTCCGACATTGAGGTGCAGGCTGAGAATGAAGTCATCCAGTCCTGCCCTTTCAAAAAAGTAGATGGCCTTTGAGCGAGCAGGAAATCCAGATCAATTGTTAGCATCACTATTATTAAATTCTATCATGGTCTCATTGTTGCTTAGATGGCATTGTGAACATGACAAATTGTTCATAATTTGTTCATGTCATCTAGTCATCATGCAGACAAATCACATGTTTAGAGCTTTCCACATTTCTTATTACACTGATCTTAAGAAGGTCTGTACTGAAAGAAAAGAATAGTTGATGTGTATGAGGGAAAGTCTAGTAATAATATCCCTGTCTTTTGACTGCTTCAGAAATTGGCTTTTATTCAACATTCACTTGACTAGGAGAAACTTTCTTAAACTATGTTCATCCTTGCCAGTCCAACCCTGTATTTCTTAGTTGAGCTAAGAAATGAAAAGCAAATCTATTTGCCTTTGTCCCTGCTGAATTCAGTTTCCTTATTAGATGAAGGAAAGTAGTTTACCATAATTGACCACCACAAACCCATAAATGACTAAATGAAAGTGCACATAATTAGTACCTGATTAGTTTCCCAATTTAGATTTCCCTGTGTATGAAAGCCTGTACATTGAGCCAACAGGGATGCAGAACAGATGGAGATGCAATCTATCCAGGTTGGGAATAAAATCTAGGCATGCACAGAAATGTAGTGTGACTGAATCATCCCTGAGGACATCTAGACTTTCAGACCTCTAGTTTAAGCTTCTACACTGAAGTTAGGGAATGTTCCCATTCATTTTCCATGCTTCTAAATACAGCCTCCATAATAATACAAGTACCTAAAACAAATTGTTCATCAGTAGAAAACTGAGCTCTCTCAGTGAGACGCCTAAGACAATGAAGATTTTAAATAACTGTTCTCTAAATATGTTTTCATCAATGAAACAGCAGTCTTAGTTAGAACTGACTCAGTGAAGTACTCCAGAATTTATTTCCTTATTGATTTTTTTTTTGTTAAATTTCAACAAAGAACAAGAAAAATAAAAACATAAATGTTTGATTTCAGAGAAATTTTAATAAGCTATCTTATCTAATTGCAGTCAATAGGTGAAACAAATTGGAGGAGGAGGATTCAAAAGGAGCATCTATGGCCCAGCCTTCTAAGATGCCCAATAGGTAGTTCAGAAACCACCACAAAATTTAAATTGTGGGTCCTCAACTTTTCTATCCCTGAGAATTTCATGGTTTTCTGAATTAATAAATTACAGCCCAAGCCCAAGCCCAAGCCCAAGCCCAAGCCCAAGCCCAAGCCCAAGCCCAAGCCCAAGCCAAGCAATAGAGCTTTATCAGCAAGCTTTGTGAATTGTCTCAGCTCGATAGTTCCTGCAAGCCATCAGGCCTGATTTTTTTCTTCTTTTAACTCACACAAATATGAATGAGACGGATGCTAGTTTAAATGGGTGTACAGACAGTCTTTTAGGTGAAAATGCACATTACCCTGTTCCCCCAACACAAGATAGCATTGTTTTCACCCATCTCTGAAGAGGGAGAGAGGAAGGGTGATCTTAAAAAGGTGATAAGAAAACACCATTTGGGATATTTTGCAGCATGTGGTAGAGCTCATTAATTTTTACTTACTAGATGCTTTGTGAGAGAATGAAAAGAAATAAAAAGGGCACGGGAGTCTTTATTTTCAGAGGCAGCTGTTTAATAGTTCTCTTAATTCATGCCTTAGATACTCCACAAAAAATATGGTCTCTAGAATCTTGTCACTAGAGAAGTCAACCTAATATCTCATTTATGAAGTTCTGTGCATAAAATATAAAATAATGTGTATTATTTCCCAGGACACTGCCTTCTTTAATGCCTGAAATAGACTGGTCATTGAAAGTTGAAGTTGTTGAGTCCAGAATGGATCCAGATGCTTAAGTGTTCATTTTTAAACATTTAGCTAGTAAAACCAAGTAGTTTATTCTAAATTTACAGCCACTAAATATAAACAGATGAATGGTAGATAGGAATAAAGGCAGTGAATGTAAAGCACGTAAATAGAAAATGAATAAAGGATTTTGGGGGGCAGAATTAGAAGAAGAAAATTTCTAGGAATTTCTGAAGGGAAGTAATTCTCCCGTTTTGAATTACATAAGCAAATATTTTGGAAAAGTGCAATGAGATTTAATTGAAGTGTAAGAAATCAGAAGGTTTGCAGACAATTTGAGAGACTGTTATGCTAAAGGGACTCATAATTTAAATTAATTGGAATAATGCAGAATAGTCAAATCTATGGCATCTTTTGAAAGAGATATAAGGGCTACTCAGACACCACGCTAACATTATACCTAGGATTGCACTAGTTTGTTGTTATAACATGGATAGAAAATTGCTTGATACACAGTTACTTAACTTAAATGCAACACTGACATATAGTATTGTATTATAAAAAGATTCAATATGTAAAAGTTTTATTATTGTTTCTATTTATAATTTTCCTGATTGCTGCAAATGCTTGGAGTAACTAACTCACTCTGAATATTGTATTATATTTTTATATTGTTGTAAATTCTGGCAAATCAGAAATATGCGAAAAATATTTTATGTTACACTGTAGTTGGTTGCACAGTCAGCCAGTTTAGACTTGATTTAGAATTTTATCCACTTATCGAGTCCTTCCCAAGAACCTGGGATTAGGTAGATGTTGTTTGATGGTGTTAAAGGATACAAAGTGTTCTAAGAAAAACTGTCTTTTGCATTTAACTGATGCTGATTTTGATTTTCCCACCCATTGGAACATTTGTGCCCCTCAAGGTGAAATCCACACTGACCATTTTGGCCTTCCAAAATGACCTGGCTGTGCCAATTGGTAAGAGCTCCAATGGAGGCCTGTCATAGAGAAGATGGTTAGTGGACTGATATAAATTCCAACACCACTTCCTGTTCATCTTTTCCCCTTTCCTGACATTTTTGTTAATTTTAAGTAAATTTTAATGTTAATATTTATTATTTTAATATTCTAATGTTTTATCTTGTTGCTTTTACTTAGTTGTAAGCCACCTAGAGTTGCCTCTAGACAAGATGGGTGACAAATACATTTAATAAAGGATAAATAAATGATGATAGATGGATGGATGGATGGATGGATGGATGGGATGGATGGATGGATTGGCAGGCGGGCAGGCAAGCAGGTGGAAATACAAACCATAGAGGATATGGAGGATGATGGCTAAATGTTTCCCATAAGCAAAATGCAACAGAAATATTTAACTTTCTGAACTGAACCAACTGTGATCATCAAAACTTCTCAAGAACATTACAAAAAAAAACCTCATGACTCTGCATATCAATAACTGTATTCAAATATTTCTGGTTTTATTCTGATTTCAATATTCTATATCATCATGCAATGACCTTAGGATAGTAATCAGTATCAAATGCTACTTCATTCAAGTCTGTGAAAGTAATTTTTCTATTATGTTCTGTTTCAGTAGGTGGAAGGAAAGTCAGATTATCAAATGTGAACTGTATCTCCCTTTCTTTGTGTAGTTTAGTCAGGTATGAAAGGAAGACATTAGGCATGCTCTTTTTAAGACAGTTTTGATAACCAGTCCATGATATAAAAATATTACCAATTTCTATGTCTGCTTGATCACATTGTTTCTATCCTGAAATATAATAGATACACTTGTTTGCAATATGGACCACATATCTATTTTATGGTAGATAATTAACTGCGAAATAAAAAGACAAAGAAAGAGTGGCTTTAGAATCAAGAAAATTGCAGCCTGATCTTTTCTTTCCTAATGCCGAATTGATGCCTACAAACCAGTGACATTTCTATTAAAATAAAAATACAGCATAATTTTCTATTAGATAAAACTGAGGTTATCTGGAAAGTCAGCAATACAGCAGAACAATATTCAGTTTGGTGGTAATCTCAGGTCCAGATACATGGAAGTAAACCAGATTCATTTCATAAAAATATCTAATTTTAATATGGTCCCAGGCCTGGCCATAGAATAGAGTTGTTTTATCATCATAAACTGAAGATCTTGTTTGAAAACATAACGAAGTGGTATTCTCTCTCTCTCTCTCTCTTTCCCTCTCCCTCCCCCCCTCTCTCTACAGCAATTGATATCATTCCCCTTTGGAACTGCCTGACTGAGCTAGTACTTAGGGACACCATTAGAGATAGAGTAGCTGCAATATATCTAGAACGATGATTTTGGAAGATGGGGATGAGTCCCTCATCCTATGGGCCCCTACAGCCATTAGATTATATAAGGAGCCTATATAAGGAGCCTCTGTGGTGCAGTGGTTAGTACTGCAAGCTACTTCTGTTGCAGTCAGCTGCCTACAATTAGGCAGTTCAAATCCCACTAGGCTCAAGGTTGAGCCTTCCATCCTTCCAAGGTGGGTAAAATGAGGGCCCAAATTGTTGGGGGAAATATGCTGACTCTGTAGAGAGGGCTGTAAAGCACTATAAAGCGGTATATAAGTCTAAGTGCTATTGCTATATAAGCAGTATTACCTTTTTGTGGAAATATGTCCAGATTTTTGAGGTTCAGTGCTATCACTATATTGAAGATACCCAATGATCTTTCTCCTTTCTCTTTAAACACATGAAAGCTATTCAGTTGGTCTACTGGTGGGAAGGGACTGGACAGGGGCAAACCCACTGCAGTTAAGATCTGAGCAAAAAGCTATAAAAGCCAGAATCAGGCCATTTCCTATGACCCATAGCTATGACCCGTAACTGCAATAACAACTATAACAAGAGGGTGTTAATTTTGATTAAAAAGAAAGGGCAAAACATAACAGTTTCAAGATTCTTGGCCATCTCTAGCTCTCTGTCCCTGCTGTCAACAATAAGTTAATAATGCATGCTAATAAATATTCTATGATGCACATTCTCATTTGAACAAACAAGGAGAGAATAAAAAATGTTTAAAATCAGCTACTACATCAATTCTGTCTTACAAGATAGAGATATGATCATGTTTCTGACTAATATATATTGTGCACTGGCAAAGCAATTGCTGATTATTTTTAATACAAAAAAGTTGTAACAACATATTGAAATTCACACTGATTTATAAAACTATAGTGATTGACTGTCTGGCAGAGAAAGCAATTCATGACATCCACAAATAAAGAAATGAGGAAAACTCAGTATCAGTTCTAGACTTCAGTATTCAAAACAAAGCAAGAACAGAACAATCATGACTTCAAATGAAGGAGGAAAAAATTCATCTTACAAAAACAGAAGCATGTGTTTATGATGACTAATGCTAATTAGGATGAGAAAAGAGGAAAAAATAACTTCAAATTTAGGAAGATCGCTGCTGGTAATCAAGGAGATGTGATTTTTTTTAAAAGCAAGAAATATCCCTGCTTGTTCTGATCACAGAATCTCAGTGAATGTGCCAGCACCAAGAATCAGCATTTTAAAATTGTATCTCTACACATTTTATAGCTGTATAAATTTCTAAATGATTGGAAAAAAGATATTCAGTAAGGAACAAGATTCAGTTATAGGGACTTTAGAAATAAAAGACATGAAATGAAGCCTTTACTATGCCCTAGAATTGCTTCACTTCAATTACTAAAGGTGTCCTTGGTATTTTCTGAATTTGGTTGTTTTGTTACAGACGTTTCATTATCCAACTAGATAACATCATCAGTGCTAGTGCAGTGCTAGAATACTGATGATGTTGCCTAGTTTGGGTAATTCATGAAAAAAATTGAGCTTGGAGAACAACAAGGACCTCTTATTTCAAACCTAAGCTACAAATATCAGTACTTCAATCATTATTTGGCTTAAATTGTATTTTGGAAATATGGAGTCAATATTTCCCATGTTTCTTTTTCTGCTATAGTGGGAATAGTGTGCAAATAAAGTACTAGATGTTCAACTAATTAGTACATTTAATATAGTTGAGTTATATGTTTCCAGAGCTATTCAAGTTATTATCTGTATCCCTTGAAGAAACTGACTATTTTTATTGGATTTTAAACTAATTAGGAGTAAGTGTGGATAATTTTTACCCTAGAAACTACAAATATATTTGACACATGGCAGGTTGTTAGGGATGACATCAAATCTGCTTTGGTGGATATTTTTTTAAAAAGGAATCTAATTATTTTTCCTTCTTTGTACAATTTGGAGAAGGAAACTTCCAATGATCCTGATTATGGGCCTGCTTGCAAGATGGCATGAGGTAGCCTCAATAGGAAGACCAACCCTTGTATCATGCTTGCAGCTACAGAAAATGCCCAACGTAGGTATGTTGAGCAGATTGGGGTGTGCAGAGAATAGGGCCTGGGCTTTCTGGGCTTGGTCAAGAGGGCAGAGCACCCAGAATACTCAGGCTGGGCATGGTGGGGCAAGGGGCGGGCTCTCTCCCCAGCACTCCACTTCGTGACCTCATGATCACTGAACAATCACAACTTGAACAGTTGGGATTGGAGTGATTTAGCACAGCAGTTATATAAATGTCTTGCTTAAGGACACCTTCCTTCAATGATCTAATTTCTGGTCCAACTTGTTGTAAGTTGAGGCATACCTCTACTAGACGTTAAAATCCTCCTTATCCTCTTCTTCCTCCTCTTCATCATCTTGAAATGAGAGCAGAGTTTCCTGAGCAAATTAGGCCTTTAGTTATAGCAGAGAGTAACAAAAGAACATTAGCACTAAAGCGTATACTCGTCTGTCAGTGCAGAATACCCCCTATTTTCTGAAGAAGTTTGAATATGGCTATATTTAACAATTGCTTGATTTGATTGATGTAGCTGCCCATCTCATTATTCTAAGAAACGTACAATAGATTACATGAAATGCGCCATATAAAAAATAGAACACACACTAGCTGAGCTAATCAGGGCTAACCTAATCTCAGAGGGGCCATTGTTCTAAAGGATGGGCACCATGGCAAAAAAGGAGAGACTTTCAGATCCCACCATCCACCACTCCTTATTCAATGTGACCCAGAGCATGCCCTCTTGCTAGATATCAGGTAGCACAGCGGAGACAATTGGGAAGGTCTTATTAAGCATTGTAAGCATAATGTTCACATAAATACCTCCAATTAATCCAAATAATTGATTGGGGCAATTGAAAAATATAATAAATAACTAAATACATATATTTTTCTTACAGAAAACAAATTAATAAATGAAGTTTTTTTAAAGTTTACAATTATGTTAAATATTGTTAGACAATTTTTTTTTATGTGGCTGGTGAAATAATAAATACTTAAGATGAAAGGGTAAAAGAGAAAAGTAAAAAAGAAATGGCCAATATTTTATAAGAATACTTCTTTGGGAGTAAGTGGTACATCATGCATTTTGTCAAGGCTCCAGAATGATACTTTTCTTTTTGACAAGTTCCGCCCAAAGTTTGCAGGAAGTACAGTCAACGCTTGCTATGATGCAGGAAATGATGGTAAAAACCCATGAACTGATCGTGACGAATCATGAAGACATGAAATTAGAAATGAGAATGGAAATAGGAGGAGTGAAGAATGAGATACAAAATTTAGATAGTAAAATCGGAAAGATCCAGGCGACAATGACAAAAAATGAACAAAAATTAAATATAGTAGAGGCAAAAATTGAGGTGGTAGAAAAGAAACTAGAGGAATTGGAACAAAATTGGGAAGTTTTATATTGTGAACTTCGGGATTCTGTGGTGCATATAGAATTAGAAAAAGCATCATTTTATTTGAGATTCCAGAATGTTGTTGAAGATAAAAAGGAAGATTTATGTGAAATAATGGTGAATTTGATAGCAACAGCCCTACAGAAAGACAAACAGGAAATTGAGAATGACATTGATGAGGTCTACAGAGTATACACACATTACGCCCGAAGACACAGATTACCTCACGAAGTCCACATCCGATTCACAAGAAAGATTATACGAGGCATGCTATACGGCAAGACCAGAGATGAGCGACTGATATATAAAGATCATGAAGTGGTCACATTGAAGCAAATACCCAAGAGAGTTAGGGAGCAAAGAAGGGGCTACCAGTTTTTGTCATCTTAGTTAATTAAAAATGGTATATTGTTCAAATGGTTCACCCCAGAAGGGCTCCTAGCATATCCCTCCTAGCATGGCAGGATAAAAAATATAAAATTGATACAATAGAGAAAGCATATAATTTCCAAGAATAATATTTGGGACCCGAATACGATCGTGAAAGTGGAGAAGATTTAAATACAAGAAGTCAGGAAGAACAACTATCTGAAGAGAAAGAACCTGTATCTCAGTCAGAATCTCAGAAACCTAGAGAAGATGAGGACAACAGACCAAGTATAAAAGAACCCAGAACAAGGAAAGAAACAAAAAACACTCTACACAGACAGTAATATGAGCAGAGAAATTACCTTATTCTCAGTTAATATCAATGGTTTAAATTCAACATTAAAAAGAAAACAGTCATTTGAAAAACTTAAAAAGCAAAATGCAGATATAACTTGTATAAAAGAGGTACACATCATAGATAAACAGGCAGACCTCCTAAAGGATACTAATTTGGGAAAAAATTATTGGGCCCTTTCAAATCAAAGAAAAAGGGGTATTGTAGTATATATAAAAGATTGGCTGCAACACAAACAAGTTTATAAAGATGATGATGGAAGAATGTTATTTATAGAAATAATATTAAACCAGAAAAAGACCTTGTTAGTTACAGTATATGCCCCGAATGTAAACCAAAAAGAATTTTATAATAAACCCCATCATAAGATAATAGAATATGAATATACAAATGTATGTATTGTAGGAGATTTAAATGCTGTTTCAGACAAGGAGAAAGACTATAAAAGTTCATCCCCCAAAAAACAAAAATAAAAGGAGACTATTCCCATCGTCTTTCAATAACATGGTAAGGGAATTAAACTTGGTCTAGAATAGATTTGGATGGACCCAGGCTTAATGGAAAACATTGAAAATATAGAGATTTTGCCAAATGTATGGGCTGATCATAACCCTATTCAAATTAAGTGGAAAGGAGAGAGAACGATTGGAAGATGGACATTTAATAATAGTATATTATTATTAAATAATAGTATATAATTAATATAATATTAATAATAATATTAAACAATAGTATATTATTAAATGTGAGAAAAGAACTGAAAATATTTTTTGAAATAAACAAGAGAGAGCATATGTCTCTTCAAAATCTTTGGGATACAACAAAAGCCTATATGAGAGGTTTAACTATTGGCTATAGTATTAAACAAAATAAAGAAAAAAGACAACAACAAAATGTGTGGAGAGAGAAACTTGAAGATTTAGAAGTAAGTAGACAAGCTGATCCGAATAATCAAAATACTAGTAAAGAAATAGATGTGGTAAAACATAAGATAAATTTAAGTATGCAAGAAGACCTGTCCCAAAAAGTTAAATTAGCAAAACAAAACTATTTTGAAAATGCAAACAAGCCAGGGAGATGGTTAGCCCATAAAATAAAAAAAGAACAAGGAAAAAGAATGATTGTAGCTCTCCAAGACCAAAAAGAGAAAGTATGTACCCAGGCTAAGGAAAAGAAAGATATTGCCAAGGACTTTTTTACAAGTCTATACAATCAAGAAGAAGTACCAGAACAATTTATTAACCAATATTTGAAGGAAAAAAAATTACCGGAAATTACGGATGAAGAGAAATGTATTTTAAATAATAAAATATCCACAGAAGAAATTAGAAAGGCAGTTGGAGCCCAAAAATTAAATAAAACCTGGGCCCGGATGGAATTCCATCTGAATGCTATAAGGAGTTCCAAGAGTCATTGGAGGAGTTAATGATAGATCTATATAATGAAGCCTTGGATAAGGCTAATATACCAAAATCATGGACCGAAGCATATATAACCCTTATTCACAAAGAGCTGTCAGATCCACAAAAAATCCAAAATTATAGGCCAATATCGCTTTTAAAAGTAGATTATAAGATTTTGGCCACAATATTGGCAGAAAGATTAAAGAAAATATTACGTAGGATTATCCATACTGACCAGAATGGGTTTCTGCCATATGGACAAATGAAGACAAATACAAGAATAATTATGGATGTTTTAGAATTCTATGAAGTACACTCAACTAAAACAATGGCGCTAATGTTTTTAGATGCTCAAAAGGCGTTTGACAATTTAAATTTCTAATTAAACAATTGACAGGCATGAAATTTGGTGAATTTTTTTTAGTATTCATTAAAACTATAATATCCAAACCACAAAAGTATTAATAAGTGGGGAAAATACAGATAATATAAGGATAAACGAAGGTGTAAGACAAGGATGTCCCTTGGCTCCCCTACTTTATATATTAGCAGAAGAGACACTATTGGTATAAATTCGACAAAACCAAGAGATCAGGGGATTAAAAGTTAAAAAAGAAGAGTACAAATTTCAAGCATTTGCTGACGATATGGCTTTTATAGTGGAAGATCCCCTGGAAATGACACCTATTCTGATGAAAGAAATAGAACAATATGGAAAAGTGGCACGGTTAAAACTTAATAAAGAAGAAACAAAAGTGATAACAAAAAAATGTACAAATGAACAAAAGAAAGAACTAACAAAAAAATTAGGAATACAGGTGGTAAATAAAGTAAAATATTTGGGGATATGGCTGACAGCTAGGTGCTCATCAATTAAAAAAGATAATTATGATAAATTAACAATCCAAATATTTAAAGATTTAGATAATTGGGCTAAACTACAAATATCTCTATTAGGCTGTATTGCAATAGTAAAAATGAACATTCTGCCAAAATTGTTGTTCCTATTTCAGACGGTGCCAATCAAGTTGGAAAAAAGCTTTTCTGAAGAACTAAATAAACATATATCCACATTTATATGGCAAGGGAAAAAACCCAGAATAAAATATAAATTATTACAAGATGATAGAAAGAAAGGAGTCTTTGGTCTTCCAGACTTTGAAATATATTACCATGCTGCGATAGCAACTTGGCTTAAAGACTGGGTCAATCTGATAAAAGGATTTTAACACTAGAAGGTTTTGATCTTCAACTTGGATGGCACACATTTATGTGGGATGGAAAGAGTAAACACCATTTTAAAAGGCATTATATAAGGAATGTGCTCCTAAATATTTGGGAAAAGATAAAAAAGTACATTACTACAAAGTCCCACTGTGGTTATCTACAATGGAGGCAGTTACACATCCAAATCTTTTAGATTTTGATAACATTGTAATATATAAAGATTTATTACATCAAAATGGAGAGTTAAAGGCTAAGAATCAAATACAAATTTTAGGAAAAGAGATATTATGGTGGCCCTATGCGCAGATACAATTGCATTACAAAAAAGATAAAGAACAATTCGGTTTTAAAATGACCTGTCAAGAATTAGATAAAATTTGGCAAGGAGAGGAAAGGAAGATGATTAGTAAAATATATAAATATCTATTGGATTATAAACTAAAAGAAGAAACAGTCAAGGAGTATGATGATTTGGGCAAAAAATGTGGGCCACACTATTGAATTAGACAAGTGGGAACATATTTGGAAAACAAACTACAAATTAACTATGTCAGCCTCGTATAAAAAGAACTTCTATAAAATGGTGTATTGTTGGCACTTGCCACCCACGAGACTGGCTAAGATGTTCCCAAACCTCCCCCCAAACTGCTGGAAATGTAACTGCGTCCAGGGAACATATTTCCATATATGGTGGACATGTCCATTTGCGCAAAAGTTCTGGAAAAATATCAAAAATTGGATTTTAAATATAACTAAGCAAGAAGTAAAGCTTGAACCCGAAATTTTCTTGCTGGGTATGAAAGATTCAAAAATGGAAAAAAAAAATACCAATATTTAATTTTAGATTATAACAGCAGCTAGAATAAGCTATATACAAAATTGGAAATTGTCTACCATCCCTTCAGAGGAGATGGTTATCAAAAAAATTCAGGAGCGTGCAGATGGATAGCCTAACTAAACTACTAAAAAATTATCAAGATTGTGATTACTATAAAACATGGAGTTCCTGATATGAATGGTTAAAGAAAAGGCAATATTTGACAACTGGATAAGTTATAAAGTTATTGAAGATGTGCGTTTAATCATAAAATATTTTGTGAAACTAAAACACTGAAAGAATGAACAAGGTATTGTAACAAGACAGATCACATCATTGATAAAAAAATGTTTAAAAATGTTAAAAAATGTGTAACCATTGCTCAACTTTCACTGCAAAATGTATGCATGTATGTATGTATGTATGTATGTGTGTGTGTGTGTGTGTGTGTGTATATCTGTTTATATGCTCATTTGTGTTTTTTTAATGTTTTAAATGTATGATTCTTAAATAAACTTTCTTTTAATTTGAAAAAAAAAAGACAAAAGATGGGATTATGAAAAATGCAGGGTCTACTCAAAATCCTGCAAAATGCTTTGATAGCAATGACATTTGTTGCAATTATGAGTTGCCAGTGACTGCAAATAGAGAAGATGAAGTGTCCAGTTAGCCAGGAAATTCTCTGGTCTCACCAGGCCAAAATTTAGCATATGCCACTTTAATCTACCAAGGGCGCACCAATTATGAGACAGAGTGCTGATTATGTTTCCATTAGCCATGCATGGATGAAATCAAAACAAAAGAAGCAATGTGTCTGTTGTGGAGGAATGAGATATCAAAACCTTCTCTCTTTCCCCTTCTGCACAAAGCACCACCACCAGAGGACAGACATCATAATATGCTTTGAAACTGTAAATGCTCCATGTAACTCAAAAAAATGTCTGAGATCATTGCCCAAGGGACTTGACAAACCTTTCATACACTAAGATTGCTAACAATATGGAGGGACGTTGCATACCAATCACATGGCTCAGTTCAAGCACACAACTCAAGTATTTGTGGAAGTAACAACTGACTTGACTTTGGACGTTTTTGTACTGCCCTCCCATAATCCTATAAATGCAGTTGCAACTAAGACAACATCATTTTCCCTATTGTAAAATATTCAGTTTGTCTTCCAGCTAAGGGTAAGGGCTCCTCACACCCCACACCTCATTAACAGAGCTGGCAATCACAGAAATTGGCATGAGGTTTCATGGGTCTGGAGCCAAATGCTACAAAGTGGAAGTGCTCTGACTGACTTGGAAATACTGTTCAGCTATGAAATATGAGAAGCCAAAGCATTCTTCTTTCCTTTTGGATTCATAGGAGTTCAAAATCTGAGCTATCACTTTGTTTAAAATGGCTTTTAAAGGAATTGGCTAGAATTTACAAACAAACTTTTCTGATGGGATTTAGGGGGGAAAAAGATGCACAAGCTTTAAAATTAGGTTCCTATCCATGTATTTCTTTAAAAAAAAATTCTCTCTCTCTCTCTTTTTCTCGTTTAGATTGTCATTATTTATTTATTAGATTTCTCCTACAGCTCAAGGCAGATTTAGAGGGATAAATACAAAATCTTTGTACTATTTGGCAAGAGTATGCTGAAACAGCAGGTGTGGCAAAGTTACTTCTTAATAACCTGCCAAATTTGAAAGAAATAGTCGAAGGAATTTTGGCATAAGGAAAATGCCTATTTTTCTTCTAGGACAGACTTCTATGACATTTAATTAATTCAAAATCTCCCCCTAAAAACTATTTTTCTGTAATTGGAGATTCCTAATGGGAGAAATTTCATTTGTAAGATCTGTCATCTATTTTTTATCATTACCTGTAGAAAAGGAAGGAAGGGAAGGGAGGGAGGGAGGGAAGGAGAGGAAAGGGATATAAAAGAGGCTTTCCCCTCTAAAACAACATTCATTACTTTTCTAGTTATTAAGAGATTCCCTACAATGGATCCAGTACGATCTGGCCTATAATGATGAATCTTGTAGGATCTTGGCCTACTGTCAAGAATCATGAACAAAATTAATTCTGAATAAAACTACTTCATATCAGGAAATCACTTATTCTGTCTCAACTGACTTAATAATTCAGGATTTGGTTCATTCTGATACCACAATTCGGAATAAGCAACAAGCCATAGACTATATTCTGGTATATCTAACTAGACATCTTGGCTGGGAAAGGGTGTACCAAAAAGCACACAAATATCCCTTGGCAAGCACTTAGTGCTTGATGGTAGAACAATATTCACCTGAGTGAAAACAGCTTCCAATGAAGTAACTAGGAGAGGTACAGGGGCAAGCACATCTATGTCCTCACAAGAGAAATACTGCTTATATCCTGAAAAGAGCTCCAAGAAAGATAAGATATTCATCAGGTATATTATTGTTCCCCCTAAGGGAATAGTAATACAAAATCCAACCTTCCTTTCTGCACACCTGGATGATCTTTTTAAATAAAATGCACTTTCTTCTTCATAATACCTGCAATATTTGAGGCTGTTTAAGCTATTCTGTCTTGTAAACATTTCCTGGATACTTTTTGAAAAATAATCACCTGTTTGTGAATATTTCTAAATTAAAACATGCCCAGACCTTATTGAAAATCAAATGAAGCTTAGTTTCTGCAGAGGAAAGAAACCTGGGACAGCACAAGAAACTAAAGAAAAAAGAAACCCAAGACTAAGGAAAATTGGATTTTCAGTGCAGTAGGTAAGCTCTTCAGCTTTGAAATGGAGATGAGCACCGGCCCCTAGAATTGGGAACAACTAGCATGTATGTGCAGGGGAAACTTTACCTTTATGTAAGCCAGGCTTCAAGTAAAATTGCACATCCCATTGTCTGCTATACTACTGGTGTTGCTTGCAGGTTTACATTACACAGATAACAGATATAATTAGAACATGATTATGATTACATGAAATGGGTACAAATAAAAGGGGACATTAGGACAGGGACAGTAGGCATGTTGATGCGCTTATGCACACCCCTTACAGACCTCTTAGGAATGGGGTGATGTCAACAGTAGACAGTCTAAGATTAAAGTTTTGTGGGTTTGGGGAAGAAACCACAGAGTCAGGTAGTGCATTCCAGACATTGACAACTCTGTTGCTGAAGTCGTATTTTTCTGCAATCAAGTTTGGAGCGGTTTACCTTAAGTTTGTATCTATTGTGTGCTCGTGTATTGTTGTGGTTGAAGTTGAAGTAGTCATTGAGAGGTAGGACATTGTAGCAGATAATTTTATGTACTACGCTTAGGTCAGACCAAAGGCGGCATAGTTCTAAACTGTCTAAGCCCAAAATTTCAAGTCTGGTGGTATAAGGTATTCTGTTGCGAGCAAAAGAGTGGAGGACTCTTCTCGTGAAATATCTCTGGACTCTGTCAATTGTATTAATGTCCAATATGCAGTGCGGGTTCCAGACAGATGATCTGTATTTGTGAATTGGTCTAATAAATGTTTTGCCTGCTCTAGTTAGCAGTACAATATTATCAGAGAAGCTACGCAAGATTAGGTTAACAACTCTTAATATGCTTTTTTGGCAATGTTGTTACAGTGGGCTCTGGCACTTAGATCATCAGAAATAAGTACTCCAAGGTCCTTGAAAGAGTGAGGGTCATCTACAAGGTTGTGTCCATCCAGCTTGTATTTTATGTTCTGGTTTTTTTTGCCAATGCATAAGATTGCTTGAGATTTCAACTTGCCACTTGTTTGACCATTTTGATACATAGTCAAGGTCTTTTTGAAGGATATTAGTGTTGTCGGTAGTGTTGAATAGTTTTATATCATCAGCAAAGAGAACACAATTGCTTTTAAATATGATCACAAAGGTCATTTATGTAAAGTATAAAGAGTCTTGGTTCTAAAATGCTGCCTTGGGGGATTCCGCTGTTAACAGGTACAGGATTTGATAGGGCACTCCCTATTTTGACCACTTGTTGCCTGTTTCACAGGAACACAGCTATCCAATTATACAGAGGTCCAGAAATACATAAGATTTTAATTTTAGAAATAATTTGTCATGTATCACCGAATCAAAGGCTTTACAGAAGTCTATGTAAATTGTGTTTATTGCTTTGCCCTGATCGAGTTGTGTAGTCTATATGTTTCTGCAATGTATGAGTTGAAGATTGCCAGATTTTTTTCTGAAACCAAATTGTTTGTTGGAAAGTAGGTTGTTTGTCTCTAAGTGGAGGGTAATGGATTGGTTAAAGATGGATACTATGACTTTGCAGGTGACGCAACATAAAGAGATTGGTCTGTAATTTTCAACTAGGCTGGGGTCTCCCTTTTTGAAAATAGGGATGACCATGGCTAGTGACAATAGGTTGGACAAGGAGCTGGTCCTGAGAGATTTTTGAAAGATTATGCTTTGTGGTCCTGCTATTGGCAGTGGAAAGCTTTTATAAGAAGTAGGCACATAGCCCATCAGGTCAAATGGATAAAGATGCATAGTGCCTTTTCAACATTGTCTTCTGTGAAATTGATGTTCATTACATTGTTGTAATTATTTGTAGCACGAGTAGGAAATACTGAGTGTGAACAGTTGCTATTGACAAAGACTGAGCCGAAGAATGTGTTAAAGAGATTGGCTTTAATGGTTTTATTATTACAGTCTTCATTGTTAGGTCCTTTTAGGGGTGAGATAGGTCTCGAGTCTTTAAGTTTGTTGTTTACAAAATTATAGAAGGCATGGGTGGAATTTGTGCATTGAAAGTTTTCCTCTTGTTTGATGTGATTGGGTGGTACATTCACTCTTTATCTAGTGACATAGATTTTTGTAGTGGTTTTTAAAGTTATATACATAGCTAATTTTGTTTGGGGATTGGAGTTTCCTTATTGTTATGGGTAATTTGTTTTTTCTGGTTTTGGGGGTTATTAGTGGTACATACAGTTTGATGACTCTTTTGACTTCGAGCAAAAAAAAGTTATAAAAGTTTTCAGCAGTATTACAGTCAGTGAATAGAATTTGCCAATCAAGAGATGAGAAGTTGGTGTCAATGAGATCATAGTTGGTTTTTTTTAAGTTATAATTGGGGATTCCATCATGATGATTTTTGTGAGGATGCATATTTAGGCAAATATCAATCATGTTGTGATCACTGTTGGAGAACGATTCTTTTATTTGTAGTCCATAAATTGAGTTTAAGCTGTTGCAGAAGATGAAAATGTTCAAGAGAGTCTAAGCCTGGATCTTCACCTGCAGAAATCTATCCAGAGTTTTTCCTTTGGGAAAGAATCCCAACTTCCACTTCGGGAATGAGCCCCAAATTCTGGATAATTTATAGATGAGAGCAAAGAGTTATAGAAATCTAAATCTTTACTTCCATCTAAGATACAGTAATCTTTATTTTTGCAGACCAGATCTGGTTGATCCATAAGCCGGGCCGTTGGCAGTAGCTGCATTAATCATAAAAGTTGTCAGCCTGAACTCAGGATAAGTTAATCTAAGTTTTAAAAAAGTATACAATAACCATGATTGTGAATGCTTCAGACCTAGCATGGTACTGGGCAAAACTATAACACCTCTCAGCTATTCAATAACTATCTCAACCTTCTCAGACGTGTACATAAACCACCTCCCAAAATGAACCATATACTGAAGAGATGCATTAACTTCACTGAGGGAACTTCTAAAATCAAAAGTTCATTTTCCCCCCATGCTGGCAAAGAGAACATCTGTATTTATACTTGCATGGGGGTTGAAGCATTTCTTCCCAAACATTTTCAAAGTATGTTCAGCCTCCTAATAATCAAATTCAAGCTGAAAACCGGGAACACATGAAATATCTAAAACTTGCCGACTTCTATGTATATTCTGTAACGATTAAGCTATATAAATCCATTTGTTACTTTTGACTAAACTGCAATCTGAACAAAACAGACTGGCTCCAGGTCAGCCAGAGTGGAACAAAACTGTATGCTCATATTTCCTCATTTATTCAAGCTGCATGCTGAAAATAAATTGAGGGAGGCTCAATGAGAAGAACAAAAATGTACTTTTAACACAGCGAAAGAAATATTGGTAGCCTTCATCTATGCTGATGATATCATTCTGCTAACTGAAAATACTGTACAAATTATCTGCAAGCATTAGTCATAAAAATAAAAGAGGAAAGCGAAAAGTAGAATTAAGTTTAAACATAAAGACGACCAAACTAATCATAACAGGTAGAGCAATCAGAATTGACAACGTAGATACTGACATAATGGAGAGCTTTGGTCTATTAGTATCAATTATCATTAGCAAAGGAAATATGCCACAGACCAGCACTCAGAAGAGTAGCCCTGGAACACTTGGAAAAGATAGTTGGATGTAAGGATATAATATCTAGAAATCATGTAGGCCAGGGGTATCCAACTTTGGCAACCTGAAGACTTGTGGACTTCAGCTCCCAGGATTCTTCAGCCAACATGGTTGACTGGGGTATTTTAGGAATTGAAATCCACGAGTCTAAAGTTGAACATTTAAAAAGCAGAAACTGAACAGCGTTAATACTTTTGAAATATCGTGTTAGTGTTGGAGAAGACTTCTGAGAATAACCATGAGTAGCCCTGAAAATAAATGGGTAACAAAACAAATCAACTCACTTGAGACTCAGTGACCAGGCTCAAATTACCACATTTTAGATATATTATGCAAAGACCTATTTTCTCTTGACAAGTCTGTAATGCTGAAAAAGTTGGAAGGAATGAGAAGAGCATCAAAGTGGATGTACTCAGTTCCAGTGGTGATGGATACAAAGCTGGAAGAGCTGAAAGGTCAAGTTGTGAACAGTCATCCTGGACAAGGACTATCTATATTGACCTCAAATTGATGGCACATAATCAATCAATGGATTCAAAAGAATGTTTCCTGATGTTGTAAAAAGATATGCAATAAAACAAAAATAAATATTATCCAAAGAATATATTTGAAAGAAATTAATGACACTTTAAAGACAGTTTATTTTTCTCCTTTATTATTGAAATTACTTAAATGAAGAAAATTGGAGAAATTAAGGCTATCAATGACTATTACATAATCATGCTGCTTACCTACAGATGTTCCCCAAGTTACACAAGATTTGAATGACATGACCTAGTCTTTATGCAAGGAACATGAATCATATAGGTGTCATTTTTGTCCCTGTGACAAACAACAGCTGGCTTTTTGTGTATATGTGTAACCTTTCAAACATGTCCCAATCAGAAAATAGACTCCACAAGAAGAAGACTAAAGCCAAGCTGCATTGAGATAAGTCACATTAACATAATTACAAATCCAATTTTGCTTTTCCTTCTCTCTCTCTTATATTCAATGAGCCAAGGAAAGGCCACTCTGAGTCTCTTCTTAACACTATCTCCTTTGCAAGAACCTCTGAATTGCTAACTTCCCTGAGGGTTTGTGGAAGTGATTTTGGTCACTTTCTTTCATCAACCATTCTTTTCAGCCCTACAGTCATTTTCTAGGTCAGAGAGCAAACCATATCAGAAATTACCAAGGAGGGACTGGGCCACAATGATTCACATGAAAATGTTCTTCATGCAGATGCCTTTTGCCTCGTTGTATATTCAGAAACTGAGTTTCACAAAGTAGGGAACTTTGGGGAAAATATGTTCTTGGTCTTTTGTTGCCCCATTCAGTTACAGTAAAGAATCGCATTAGCATGAGTTGAATGCAAATTTTCAAAAGATCCCACTTCTGACCCACATTTCCTAGCAGCTGGACGGATGCTTTGAAATGTAACCATAAATTACTTGGAAGGCAAGGACAAAATTACACGCTGTGCTGAAATATTCTACTCCTCTCCTTTTAAAAAAAAAAAGTGAATTTGAACATATAGACGGTAGGGACACTAAGAAACAACTTTTTACAGGTAGGTTTTTGACAAGGAGTTTCCAAGAGCTGACTTTCTACTCAAAACTTTTTCAGATTTTACACACACACACACACAAAAGACTGTAGAATAAGACTTCATCCTGAACCTCTTGAAAGTTTAAGTAAGCATTATATATTCTAAGAATAGTGCAGTGGTGTTTTCCCAAAGAGAAATGTTAGCAGAATTTTTCATTCAATTTTTAAAGACAAACAATGAAATACTAGATTGTTAAGCTTTCTTTCTATGGTTATATAAAGATTCATTCTCCAAAATATGGGTACAGCCTTATGTCTGATTTGGACTTTCATAAAACAAACAAATTTTTACTGATTTGGCATCATTCCTATTTTGCCATATCCCAGACAATGAGGTAAAATGGGCTGCTTGGACTAAATTTGTGGCCATATAGCATGAAGTAGAATCAGTACAGATTGAGACAAACTAATTTGGTTCTTCAGAGAACCACAGAAAGACAACATGCCTGCAAAAAGTGCTACATCATTTTCATTGTTTCACGAAAGAGGGAGAGAAAAAAAAGACGACTGACAGAACTTTCAGGTATATACTGTAAATAAATAAATAGTGACTTTTCTTGGCTCCTTCTAATCATTGTGTATTGGAAGAATCATTTGTAACGAATGTTGAAAGGGTCATTTTGGCTTTTTTTAAAAAAAAATCATATATATTTATTTATCTGTTTAATTATTCAAATTTAATATAGCTGCCCAACTGCAATGGACTCTGGAAGGACTTGCTGAAGAATAAGAGGCATCTTTTGCAAATTAAAATTGTATTTTCTATAATGAATATTAGGGTTTTTATTTCCTCTTGGAACAACCGTCAAACCAAAACACTAGTTACAAACTACTATTTGTAAATAACATGAAATGCTGAAATCCACAAAGTCCCTCCAACTGTTATTGTTTAATGTGGCAAGAACCTTTTTTTTTTGGGGGGGGGGGAACCTTTAGCAAAATATTAGATCAGTGTCTCTGCAATTTTAACAGTCATTGCCCATTAAATAATACTAATAAAGGAGAATATTTGTAGATCAGGGTTGACATGAGGGGTCCTTTTGCTCTCTGAGCTTGCTTGTTTTCATGCAGACATTTCATTACCCAAACTAAGTAACATCATCAGATGATACCTAGTTTGGTTAATGAAACATCTGCAAGAAAAAAAGCAAGCTCAGAGAGCACCAATGACCCCACCCCCCCCCATTAAAGTGTATTCCAAGTGCCATGTCCATTAATCTAGGAAGATACCAGGCAGTTTTGGAAATTTGAAAAAATATGTAGGAAAGAAGCATACATTCTTCATTGGTGTTCCCATTTCTGCATTATCACCCAGTAAGATCATGTCAATTACAGCATATCCTACTATAAATCTCGGGAGAAACCATAATGATGGTACATGGATCATGAATTTGCCCAAAGGACACGTACTATTATAATTTGTGTTAATCTTTAATTCCCATACAAGTTTTGCTTGAGATTGTACAAATATGAATATAGCCTTATGTGAAAAAAAGAAGTGTCAAATGAACAACAGATTTCAGAAAAGACAGAAAAGTCATAAAATTGGATAGATAACCACAAATGGTTGTGAAGAAGTGAAGATAATTTGAAATCTGCTCTTTATTGACCACAATATGATTTTTCATACAGATCATGTCAGAATCTAAAGAGTGTTACGGATAATAGGTATGCCAGAACACCTGACTTTTCAAAGATAAATCTCATAGTAAAAAGCTGCTTAAGTTAATCCTTAAGCATTTAGAAAAGCAAAGTGATTCAGAATAGAAAAGCATTGAGACAATAATGCATAGGTTGCTCATAGCACTTTAATTACATAACAAATGTAAGAATAGCAAGATGAGAAGATATAACAGCTGGGATCAATTTGGAGATTGAAAACTTAAGAATATGAGATAGGCAAACAATGACCCTTTACTACAGTAGATGAAAGGAAAGACTTAGAAGAGCTTATTAGGAAAGTAAAATGAAAATTAGCAAAGTAAAATTTTTGTACTGATAGTTAAATGTTAAGGAGAAAAAGCGAATGACAACCAGAAAGTATAGAAAGGGATAGGAAAGAAAAAAAAAATATTTGTATGACAGCAGAGAGCTGATAGCTTTAAGAAGTAATGTGTGGCTCTGAAATCTGGATAAGAAATAAGTGAGAGAAAGCAAACACCTTTGAATTATGGCTTGGGTGAACCTTACAATCAACTAGAAGTAGAAATAAACTAATTAAGCTAAGAAATTTCCTACTTTTGGCATATGATGAATTTTGAATATAGGTAGGAAAAATACAACAGTACTTGGTGTTGCATTGTGGAAAAAGAGACTCGAGACCCAGTTGACTTTTTCCCTTTTTATTTTCTTTCTAGTAATCGCATGTGGAGAAACCCCAGCAGCCTTTTTTATAGCCGGCTGCTTGCGGCTCGTGGCCAATGATGGCTCTGCAAATCTCCCACCGCCACGGACCAACCTATCATAGGTAAGTATGCAAATATATAACACCCCTCCCCATGTGGTCCAGTCTAACCAATCCGGGCCTCACCAATCTTACTTAGTCACATAGGTAGCCGGGGCTCTTATAGTTCCAACTGGACCTGCACAATTCAGTCGCGAACTCGCCTCTGTACTATTCAGATGGGGTTGCTGTTTTTCCCGTTCTTTTCCATGGAGCCTCCTGGAAGGTAGAGTCAGCCATACCGCTCCCACCAAGACTTTCCTGGCTGGTTGAGTCGGCTCGGCTGCTGCCACTAGGAGTGGCTTCCTGATGGTTCTTCGAAGTCTGCTCCAGCGTCCTCAAGTTGTTTTCTTCTTCTATAATTTCACGTACGTATTTGCGATTTCCGATTGGGACTAATGTTAGTATTGGTTGTTGTGTCATTGTTAGGGTTTGTTTTGTCACTTCTTTTACTTGTGAAGGGTCTCCCCCTCCCCTTTTGTTTGTGTTTGAGGGGTCTCTCCCCTCTTTGGTTTGGCTATTTTTGTTTAATGTTTGCAGTAATTCCTTTATTTGTGTAGGTTCTCCCCGCTCCTCATCCTGATTGTTAGTGTTTCTCAGTGTGGTCCTCGATCTGATTTGGTCCATGTGTCTCCTCCAGCTCTTTCCATCCTCTGTGTCTACCCTGTATGACCGGGGTCCTGTTATTTCGGTTATTGTTGCCAGTATCCACAATGGTTCCCCCGTGAGGTTTTTTGCATAAAGTAGGTCCCCCATTTTGAATGTGCGGCACTAACTGGAGGAGTCTGCTGGCTTTTCTGGGCTATATGTGGGGTGTAGCCTGTCTAGGTTTGATCTTAGTTTCCCCCCCATTAATAATTCTGCTGGGCTTTTATTTGTTGTGGTGTTTGGTGTAATGTGTTGTATACTTAGTAGTTTGTCTATTTTTTCCTGTATATCCCCCGGTCCCAATTTGTGTAGTGCTTCCTTAGTATAACGGACCATGCGTTCCGCCCGTCCATCCGTAGCCGGATGTCCCGGCGCTATTAGTGCATGCCTTATACCTTGTTCTGCCAGGAACCTTTCGAATGTTATTGCCGTGAATTGTGGTCCATTGTCGGATACAACTAAATCCAGCAATCCATGTGTCGTAAAAAGTTTTCTTAGTTGCCCAATAACAGCTTCTGTCATGGTTGAGTGCATGATGTTTACCTCCAGCCAATTTGAGTAAGCATCTACCACTATTAAGAATGTGTGTCCTTTAGTTGGTCCTGCAAAATCAACGTGTATTCTAGACCATGGTCCCCTAGGTAGGTGCAGAAAAGGGTGTAGGTCTAGATTCCTGGCACTGTTTGCAAGTTGCTACCCATTCCCCTATGTCTTTATCCACCCCTGGCCACCATACATGACTCCTAGTCACGGACTTCATTCTGACAATCCCCGGGTGACCCTCATGCAATAATTCAAGTATTCGTTTCCTTAATATGTTCGGTATGACCACCCTATCCCCCCACAGTATACATCCCTTTAAAATTGATAGTTCTGTTTGTCTATTCTGAAATGGTTTAACAGTCTTGTCACTTGCAGTCTCTGGCCACCCTTTATCTACCCAATTTAAAATCCGCTCCAGATTTCTGTCTCTCGTGGTTTCCATAGCAATGTCTGTTGCTGTTATGGGTAGGTTTGCCAATGTCTCGATTTGAAGGGTTGATGTGGTTGGTGCAGGATCGTCTAAATTAGGTAGGGGGGAACGGCTCAGGGCGTTAGTGTGTGTTATGTTCTTTCCTGGTCAGTAGATCAAGTTGTAGTTATAGGCAGCTAGGAATTCAGACCACCTCGTCATCCGCGGTGACAGTATGTTAGGTGTAGCTTTGTTTCCTGCGAGGATTCCTAGGAGAGCTTTATGGTCTGTGACAAGTGAAAAAGGTCTGCCATAGATATATTCGTGGAAACGTTTTATTCCTGTTATTGCGGCCAATGCCTCCCTATCTAGTTGGCTGTAATTCCGTTCTGGTTTAGATAGTTTTTGAATAGAATGCGATAGGTGCTTCTCTTCCATCGGGTAATACGTGGCTGAGTATGGCACCTATGCCGAATGGTGATGCATCGAATGTTAATGTTATTGGAAGGGTCTCACTGTATTGTATTAGCACACAGTCTGATGTAACTAAGTTTTTTATTTCCTGGAATGCTGTTTCTTCTCGTCGTCCCCAGGTCCAGGTAGCTTTCTTATCAAGCTACCTGTGTAGTTGTTCTGCTATCGTTGCTTTCTGTGGTAAGAATACACTGTAAAAATTAATAAGTCCCAAGAAGACTTGAAAGTCTGTTTTATTTTTGGGTCTGGGAGCTTCCTTTACTGCTCTGATTTTGTTTTCAGTGGGGTGGATCCCTTCTTTGTCTATGAGGTATCCCAGGAATTCAACTTTGTCAGTGGCTAATCGGCACTTCTCTTTTTTTACTTTAAGTCCCGCCTCTTTAAATTTTTTTAAGACCTCTCTTAGGCGGTCTTTCAGTTGTTCTTTGTCCTTGGCTGATACTAATACATCGTCAAAGTATGGTACTACCCCCTTTATTCCTTGCAATAGGCGTTCCATTAAACTCCGGAATACCCCTGGGGCCACGCTAACTCGAAATTGCAGTCTGTTGCATTTGAATGCCCCCCTGTGTGTCACAATTGTTTGTGCTTCCGCTGTTTCTGGGTCAACTTGTAATTGTTGGTAGGCTTGTGCAAGGTCCAATTTCCCAAAGATTTTACCTCCCCCTAAAGAACGTAAGAGTTGCTGTACCACCGGAACTGGGTATGCGCTTTGCTGTAGCGCATGGTTAAGGGTTGCTTTGTAGTCCCCGCAGATACGTACTGACCCATCTCGTTTAATAGGGTAACAATTGGGGTTTCCCACCTTGCGTGGTCTATTGGTTCTAATACCCCCTGTGCGATAAGTTTATCTAATTGTTCATCAATTTTTGGTTTTAACGCGAAAGGAACTCGCCTCGCCTTTAGTCTTGTAGGGGCTATATTTGGATTTAAATAAAATGAGATAGGGGACCCTTGGTACTTGCCCAGTTCTCCGTTGAAGACGTCCTGGAATTCTTTCATCAGGTTCTCTTCCCAGTCTGTCTCAGTAATGCTGTTTATTCCAGTTACTCTGATTCCTAATGGTGCAAACCATTCATGTCCCAATAGGCTGGGTTGATCCCGGTTGACTATTGTTAATGGAAGGACTTCAGTGTGTTTTTTTAATTCAACTTTGAAATGTCCGGTACCTACTACAGGAATTCTGTTTCCCTGGTAGTCCTTTAGTGTGAGTTTTTGTATTTTGAGCTCTCCCTTGTTTATATCAGGTATTAGTCTTTTTAGGGTATTCCATGATACTATTGATAAATACGAGCCTGTGTCCACCTCCATCTCGCATGGCTGGCCTTCTATGGTGACTTGCACATGTACCTTTTTTGCATTGATTGAGTTTGAGTGCCCAATGGTTATTGTTTGATGTGTTTCCTCTTTTCTGTTTGCTTCTTTCCATCACTTGTTTCTGTTTTCTTGACTCCCAACGGCTCCCTATTTGCTTTTCCCTCTCGGGGGTATTCTATCTTTGTTTAGGGCCATAGTTATTTCTAGTTCGGCATGCCCTCGCTATGTGTCCCCGCCGTTCACAATACCTGCAAATAGCATCGAAGAAATGGCATTCAGAACGTGGATGGTTTCCTCCGCACCCAGCACAACAGAATTCTGACTTTCTTTCATTCTGCTCCCGTCTACCTTTTTCTGACCAGAGTTGATTTACATCTTCTTCTTCCTCTTCGTCTTCTGATAGGGATTCAATGTCCTCGTGGTGTGTTGTGGTGGTGGGTTTTTTTGTTTCATCTGGTGTCTTATTGTGTGTTTGATTAGTGTCTTCTTGGGTTTCTTTTGGTAATTTATTCATTTGTCGCATGGTGGCTACCAATTTCTGTGTGGCTTCCACTATGGTGGCTTCTTCTATTGCTTCCTTCAATGTTATCTTAGGCCTTGTTAGTAGTCGACCCTGTAGTGTAAGGTCTTTTAATCCGAGGACCATGTGGTCCCTCGTGGCCTCATCCATGTTTAGAAATTCGCATGCTCCGCCAATGTCTCTTAGCACTGCAACAAAATCTCTGATGCTCTCGTCTTCCTTTTGGTCACGCCGATAAAATTCTTATCTTTTGATGAGGCATGAAATGGTTGATGCATAGTGGGTTCGCAGTAATTTCTCTAGGTCCGACCATGCCATCATCCTTACATCATTGGGTGCTGCCAATGCCTTTGCCATTTTGAATACTGTGGGACTGCAATGGGTGAGGAAGATGTCTCTCTTCCTATTTTCGGATACTCCTTGGAGATCGCTCCCTTCTAGAAACATGAGGAATCGGTCGATGTAGGATTCCCAGTCTTCGGTTGTTGGGTTGAATGGTGCGGGTGATGAGTTGTTCCCGGCCATTTCGTCTCGCTCGGTCCTTGTTGCCATGTGCACAACTGGGCTCCTTTGTCTCGCAATCTCACCTTCGTCACCAGTGTTGCATTGTGGAAAAAGAGACTTGAGACCCAGTTGACTTTTTCCCTTTTTATTTTCTTTCTAGTAATCGCATAAGGAGAAACCGTGGCAGCCTTTTTTATAGCCGGCTGCTTGCGGCTCATGGCCAATGACAGCTCTTCAAATCCGCCACCGCCATGGGCCAACCGATCATAGGTAAGTATGCAAATATATAACACTTGGCAGGGTTGAGAGAAGAAGAAAATAACAGATATGATTAGTGGGATCAGGAATATCATGAAAACCCTGTGGGTTTTTTTATCGAAGACTGAAATGGAGAGCATTTATCCTTACAATCACAAGAATTGGTCCTGACTTGATGCAACCTGATTCTCTCTCTCTTTCTCTCTGTCTCTCTCCCTCCCTCCCTCTCTCTCTCATTCGTCACTGTGTGTTTAGGATCTCAGCTGCAAATTTGTTATTTTGCTATAAATTTTTGAAATGGAATAAAATGCAATCAAAATAAGGCAAAACTTCCTGCTGACAGATTGTCTGCAAAACTACATTTGTCAGGAAACCAAAATTAAAAATGGAGTTATTTTAGTTAGATAGAATCTCCGAAATGGGTGAGGTGGTATTAGTCTTAATACTGTATAAATATATTAATACAATTTTATGGAAGTGAAAAGAAAATGGATTGCCTTAGTCTTAGGGATTCATAGAATTGAGAGACTGAATAGGGTTCATTTTTTTATTGCTGTCCTGAAGTGATGGAAAAAGTTATAATGCATATATTGAAGTCAAACTTTCCAGAGACACCGTGCAAAGTTTGGACAATTTTCTTGCAAAACAGGTGATCTTAGTTTCAGTTGCACCAATTTGGGTGACACTCAAGTGTCAATTTCAACAGGGAGGAAGGTGAAATATTTCCTAAGGAACCATAACTATAACTCAAATGAAGCTCTGGGGCCCATCCTATCATTGAGGAGAGTGAAGTAAGTATCTTAGGTAATAAGAGATTACACAAATACCATTTGGTCAAAAATCCATCTTCTAGGCTAAACTTTACCTTCAGATACAGAGACTATATTGTTTTATCAAGTGTTCAAGATTCAGCTGCCAGCCTGCTTAATGTCTGAAAATGATCTCTTTCTTCACAAGGAGGAAATTAGTTGAGGCTCTCTGGTCAAGTTCAGTACAGGAACTGTTCTTCTAACTGTCTTTCCTATCATCTTCAAAAAAACAAACGAACCCAAAACTATCCACTTTTACCATCAAAGTAATGATCATTCACTAACAACTTTCCATTCCCTTTGATGAAACATGAAATAAAGTGAGAACTAAAATTGTACCCTTTGTACACTGTAAAACTGAGAATGCATAGACCCTAGAGAATAGAACAAATGTATTTTTCTTAATCACCTGGAATTTCTCAGGGTTCAAAGAGTGATGGAAAGACTATAATAATTGTTCTTTTTATTCCTTCATGAACTGTGATCTGATTCTTTGAGATAGAGCAAAAGTGCATAACCCGGCTACTATTTTTTGTAAAGAAAAATAGGATAAACCTCCGCAAACTGGTCAGCCTCCCTGCGTTTATTTTATTGCATCCCATTGTAAGAATGACACAGGAAAAGCTTGAATTTTAGGGCCTATTGAGCAAAGGATTTTAACCAATGTATCTCAATTATAAAAATGTAAGTGCTAAATAACTGCAGAAAGGTTATAGGAAAAGCAAAGTGTTCAGTAGCCCTCAAAATTTCTATTTGCTGCCTAGTATAAACTAATGGCTATACATTGAGTGAAAACACAAAGGTTATAACACATATAAAGGCCATTTGTTCAGCCTTCTTTAAAAGGTTTCTTTTACCGGCTTCTGCTCCAGCATTAACGTGTGCTTTTATGTTATGTAACATTTCTCAAAGGCAAGAAAACACATTTTGAAATTATACTTGTCCTAAATAGCCCCTTCCAACTCCTTGATTCTATATTATTGTGAGAAAGATAGGTCATTTTTAACTGCTTCTGGGTTTCTTTCCCCTCCATTACATAATATCTTTCCATTCCTAAGAACCTGCCAGTCATACCAACTTTTCCAAGTCAAGTAGGACTATGGTCTTTTAGGGTGTTCTGTCTTCTTCTTGGATTTAATGAATTGTGGGACATCAAGGAAGCTACACGGAGACAGAGAGATGGTACACTCTATCATTACATCACTTCAGAATTGATTCCAAACCCATGCGGTTATATAGGCTTGCAACTAGCTTGTTATAACAGGGTCATTTTTTTTTCTAGTTGCCCAGCAGATTATTTGAGAACAGAGTCGAGCTTGTGTGTGCGAAACATTTTTCTATCGGGAGAAGTCTTGACTCTTTCCTGAATCAACTTCTAGAATCTGCATAACTGGATAGAAGCATTCCTGTCAAACAGGCATCAAATGGTCAAAATTGGGAGCGTCCTATCAAATCCAGTCCCTGTCAACAGTGGTGTCCCCCAAGGCAGTGTTCTAGGACCAACTTTCTTCATACTCTATATTAATGACCTCTGTGACAATATTAAGAGCAACTGTGTTCTTTTCACTGACGATGTAAAGCTATTCAACACCACTGACAATGCTGCTACCCTTCAAAAAGACCTTGACTATGTGTCAGAATGGTCAAACAAATGGCAACTTCAAATCTCAACAAATAAATGCTCTATCTTACATATTGGAAAAAAAAATCAAAAAATAAAATACAAGCTGAATAGTCAACACATTGTTGATAACAAAAACTTTGTCAAGGACCTTGGAATACTCATCTCAAATGACCTAAGTGCTAGAGCCCATTGTAAATACATAGACAAAAAGGCATTAAGAGTTGTTAACCTAATCCTGCGTAGCTTTTTCTCTGGTAATATCACTCTACTAACTAGAGCATATAAAACATTTGCTAGACCAATACTTGAATACAGCCCATCAGTCTGGAACCCACATTACATATCTGATATTAATACAACTGAGAAAGTCCAGAAATATTTTATGAGAAGAATCCTCCACTCCTCTACTCCTAGCAGAATACCTTATGCCACCAGACTTGAAATTCTAGACCTAGAAAACCTAGAACTATGCCGCCTTCGGTCCGATCTAAGTATAGTATATAAAATTATACATTGCAATGTCCTACCTGTCAATGAATATTTCAGCTTCAACCATAACAATAGAAGAGCACACAATAGATACAAACTCAAGGTAAACTGCACCAAACTTGATTGAAGGAAATACGACTTCAGCATAGAGTTGCCAATGCCTGGAATGCACTACTTGACTCTGTGGTTTCTTCCCCAAACCCCAAAATATTCAACATTAGACTGTCTACTATTGACCTCACCCCTTTCCTAAGCGGTCTGTAGGTGGCGTGCATAAGCACACCAAAACGTGCCTATCATCCCTGTCCTATTGTTTCTTTTTTTTCTTATACGTATCAATTTCATATATTTTATAACCATGTTTATACTTATACCTGTTATCTAATAATTGTTTGACAAAATAAATAAATAAATAAATATCTCCTCTTCTACCCATATGCTGTCATAATCACCTTCAGAAGCTTTGAAATTCAAGAACCATTGCATTTCAAGGATGCTTATAAATGATCTCTCAGATTGCTTCTCTTACTTCCAATAGTGATTGTGCCGAACTTATCAGCAGTTTTCAATCTTAGGGTGTTAGTAATACATGAATGATACCCAATTTCTCTCCTTTCTATTTCATTCCAAGCAAGTTTGGAAGAAATAGTAGCACACAGGATATTGCTAAGAAACTGAAACTAAAACCAGAACAGCTCTTGTAGAATTGAAATTAACTTGCATTGATTGGGGATAAATCTTTCTTTGAATACATAGATTTATAGCTTGATATACCTATTCAACCCAAGTTTGAATTTGGGAAGAGCTTTCCTTTAGGAAAGTCTTCAATATATGAACGAAGATGTTAAGCCTTTTTTTAAAAAAAAGCATTGTTTAATATTAGAAAACTATACTTTTTTGCAATTTCTGGGGAAGAAATGACAAATTGAAGAAAACTTTGCAAAGGTTTCCAGGAATGGGATTCTACCAGTTCGCACCTATTCGGTAGAACCAGCTGTTAACATTCTAAGCAGTTTGGAGAACCGGTTGTTAGAAGAAAATACTGGCCTAATCCTGTAAGGAAGGCAGGAAGGAAACATTCTGGTATTGCTTACAGAAACTGCCTCTCCATTAACCTTTATTACATTCTTGGCAGGACTAGATCTCCTGTCTCAGGAACATCTCTGGAGTTTTTTCCCCCTCCTTTGCTGATACTTTGCTTGTGTGGAGTGACCATTCAAAGTTACAGTGGCACTGAAAAAAGTGACTTATGACCATTTTTCACACTTACGATTGTTGCAGCATCCCCACAGTCATGAGAGGCCAGGCGAGGAGATGCGTGCCTCGATGTGAGTGATATTGAGTTGGCCACACCCAGCCAATAACTTGACCACCAAGCCATGTCCACCCAGTCACATGACCAAGCCATGCCCACCAACTAAGCCATGCCCACAGAACTGGTTGTTAAAAATTTGAATCCCATCCCTGAAGGTTTCCTTCAACCTTCTCTGGAGAAAGAGGATGTGAGATTGCTTATGTTGCACAGGGCAGGCGGTGGGGGAGGAGGGGGGCAAAAGAAATATGGAAGATGAAACCAATGGTTTATCTATCAGATGATTACCAGATTAATTCATCTGGTGATCCTCTTCATTAATTCAGGAGAGATAAAAATGATGAGTTCTGTAAATCTTTTCCTTAAATTTAGATACGACTGTATATCTGATTAAAACCTATCCTTTAAAGAATTATGAGAACATAGAATCATTTTTTGAGATTTAAAAGAACTAGCCAAGTTCATAGATGGCCAGAATTGATGCTGCCCTTACTGGCAAAGGTTTGGGAATGTGTAGCAGCCTTTGAACTATGTTATTTAGAATTATAAAATCAGAAGTGCAATACTATCGGGTGAAAAAAAGATTGAAGATGGCTACTCTAAAGCAGTGTTTCTCAATCTCAGTAACATTAAAGACGTGTAGAATTTCACTCCCAGAATTCTGGGAGACGAAGTCTACACCTCTCAAAATTACTGAGGGGGAGAAACACAGCTTTAAGGAGACTGCCTCTGTATGCTATGATATATGACTACACTCTGTTTTAAGACTACAGGACGTATATTGCTTTGTTTCTCTGGAGCCCAAACATTCATTTTAACACTGTTGTAAGGAATAAATAATTGTAAGGAATAAATAATTAACATCATGATACTGAGGGTTGTTTTCACGGGTACTTACATGTATGGTATTCAGCTTTGTTCGGGTATTTTCCCACATCATTATAGTTGTGCTTTTAAAGTTGTAGCAACGTTTCAGCAGAATCTCATCTGCCATCATCAGGCTTCTGTTTTGTGTTCATCTGTGAGTCAGACTTTTTTATCAAAAAAAAAAAAAAGTCTGACTCACAGACGAACACAATACAGAAGCCTGATCATCTTTGTGCAAATAAAACATTTTTTAAAAAAATTAAAAGGTTAGGTTTCATACAAATTGATAATGATCAAATCATCCCTTGAAATGATGCATAAAACACAAGGCAGATGCATATCAATCTTTCCAATTAATAATGCATGGAACATGAATACTTTCTATAATAAATGTACTTTTCTATTAGTAAACAGAGCTTAAATAAAAACAATACTAGGAACTTTTTGAACACATAAACACACAGCAGCAGGGGTCGGTAACCAGACAGCCTGGAGATGTCTAATTTTAACAACTTATTAAAATTTGCAATAATCAGGAGCACAGGTGCAAAACACCATGTTTTTTTCCTCTTCACTAACATAGCTGTGCCAAACTACAGATTCAATGATGTTGAGTACCAAAATTACTCATAACAATCAATATAAATTATTATGTTTGAGCAAATTAACATTTCTGCAGTAATAGCCCACATTTAGCAGGTGCACTCAACTTACACAAAACAAGTACAAATTCTTCTTTTATCCCTTATTATCCATATTGCACAGTAGGTTCTCTCTGATTTGACAAATTATGGTGTCTGCTAGTGGGAAAAGTATGGGTTTTCTGGAGTTATTTGTTTTAAAGCAATGATGATTATAATTCTGGGTAGCTGAGGCACTGGTACCTTTTTAAGACAGCTCCCTGAACTTAACCCAATTGTTTCAATATAGGTGAGTCACTACTACCCTTCTGAAAAAGTTTCCTGTACTTAAAACAATCGTTTAAATATGCCTGACAAATATTTGTGCATATTAAGACATGCTGAGTTGCAAGTTTTGATTCTGATCAGCAGTGACTAAGACAGCATTTCCAAGTTATATTACCTATGTTGCTTTAAAGAGGTTAAAAATTCCATGTAATGCATATAATTTTCTGATGTTAGTATCTCCTGTCTTGAAGGGTACACTCTCATTTTAGTTTTAAAATGAATGGTCAGATTTCTTCACTCAAAGCCTCAACAACTTGCTGATCTATAGCTGTGGACAACTTTACAATTGTCACATATTGGTTTTATACTTCTAATAAAAATCTGTTATCAATGAGTCTAAATCATGCTTGATTGGTGTTTCTAATATCTTCTGTCTGTTTTGTGCCTTTTTTGTGTCTTGATTGGCTGACAACATTGTGTTCCTGTATTGGAGGCTTTTAGTGCAACTTGGCTCCGAGTAAATGGGCGACTATCATTTATTAGGAAGCTGGGTTCCATCTGGGTGCCTGGCTGGGGGGGTGTTTGAGCTGGAGGTATCAAGGGCGATCTGTTTGTGCCCAGGTGTTTGCCTGGCTAGTGGTGTGGAGATTTCTTTGTTTGTGAGTGCAGGCTTCCAAATTATTGACAGTCTGGTGGAATCATCTCTTCTATTCATGCTTTCAGGTCTTTTTTCAATCTCTATGGCTTCTCTGATAATTCTGTAGCTGGGGTTTTCTATAGTGGCTAGGGTTTTGGTGCCATTGAAGTTGATGCTATGACCTGTGGCTTTCATGTGTTGGACTAGTGAAGAAGTGTGTTCCAGCTTTTTTACTGCATTTTTGTGTTCATCCAGGCGGGTACTTATTCTTCTATTGGTCTGTCCAATGTATGTGGCCGGGCATGATGCACAGGGGACTTCGTATATGCCTTGGTTTTCCAGGTCAATTTTATCTTTGGGGTTTCTAAGGATGGCTGCTACGTCTCCATTTGCAATTTGAGAGTACAATATCTATGAATATACACAAAATATACATCCAACACTGACTAATGCTTTGCCGAGTATAATACACAAGAGATGGATTGTACTGTAATATGTTATTATACATCTGAATGGGGTATTGAGATTTCACATCGTTTCATATTTTAATAAGGTAGTGACTTCGTGTTTCTTTGCAGTTCAGATGGCCCAGGGAAAGAAACTATTTGTCAGTCTAGTAGTGTGGGATTTTATTGATCTAAAACGCCGTCCAGATGGCAGCAGGTCAAAAAGATAATTGCCAGGGTGTGAGGGGTCTTCTTTAATGGCCTTGATTCTGCTTTGGCAGCGGGACTTGGCTAATTCTTCCAGGGAGGGCAGAGGGCAACCAATGATTTTTTGAGCTGTGTTTATCACCCTCTGTAGAGTTTCCTGTCCTTAACTGTGGAGCTTGCATACCACACACCCAGACAATATGTCAGAGTGCTCTCCACAGAGGCTTTATAGAAAGCCAGCAACAGCTTCTTATCCAGATTGTTCTTCCTGAGAACCCGCAAGAAGGGCAGCCACTGCTGAGCCTTCTTCACTATGGCCTTGGTGTTAGGGGACCAGGAGATAACAGCTGAAATATGGATGCCAAGGAATCTGATCGTAGGGACAGTTTCGACTCGTTCTCTGTTGATGATGAGTGGGGCGTGGTCCTGTCCATGTTTCCTGAAATCCATAATAAGTTCTTTAGTTTTATGGACATTCAGTGACAGATTCTTCTGTGAACACCAGATAGACAGGTTGTCTACTTCTGCCCTATATGCCGTCTCATCCTCTCCGGAGATTAGACCAATCACGGTCGTGTTGTCCGCAAACTTTATGATGGTGTTTGTTGCATGGCTTGGTGAGCAGTCAAAGGTGTACAAGGCATATAGCAGGGGGCTCAAGACACAACCCTGGGAGGAACCAGTACTGAGTATAATAGTGGAAGAAAGGTGGGGGCCAAGTCCAACAGACTGTGGTCTGTTTGTCAAAAAGTTCTTAATCCAGGAGCACGTGGGGGTGGGGACCTGCAGATTATACAGTTTGGTTACTAGTATATCTGGGATGATAGTGTTAAATGCAGAGCTGTAGTCCACAAAGAGAATCCTCACATAGCTCTGTTTGTTCTCCAGATGACTCAGTGCTCTATGAAGTGTGATGGCCATAGCATCCTCTGTAGATCGGTTTGCTCTATAAGCAAACTCATGTTGATCGAAGGAGGGCAGGAGGCAGTCTCTGATGTGCTGTGAAACTAGTCGCTCAAAAACCTTCATAATGGAGCTTGTTAACGCTATGGGCCTATAGCTATTGAGAGTGTTTATATTTGTTTTGGGGGGAATGGGGATGATGGTTGCAGCCTTCAGGCATTGTGGGATGATGGCGATAGATTGAACAGCTCTGTAAGTATTTCGGCCAACTGGTCAGCACACGCTTTAACTACTGCACCAGGAATGTCATCAGGCCCAGCAGCTTTCCTGGGATTTACTGCTCTCAATGTTTTTCTCACCTCAAGCACCTGAAGAGAAAGAGGTGCAGCGTTGTGGTCCTCGTGAGGCAGTATGTCCAGGTTCTTGGTGGTCTCAAAATTGTGCAAAAAAGCTTTTTAGCTACTCTGCCAGAGTGCTACTGTTCTCGCTGTTTGTTGGGCCCTGGCCTTTATAGGTCAGGGCCTGTATCCCCCTCCACATCTGCCATGGGCCACTGTCAGTAAAGTGGCCCTCGACCTTCCTCCTATACATCTCCTTAGCATGTTTTATTGCCCTTCTCAGTACTCTAGCTTTGAATTGCTCCCGGCTCTCTCTCTTTCCTCCCCCCCGCCCACATGCAGGCAGGAAAGGAAACAGAGACAGAGCCATGCACAGGTCTCCCCTTTTCCAGTCCTTGCTGCCTCTCCCAACATCGAAACCTCGGAAACACAGGCAAAGCCACCATAGCAGTAGCGCCCTGAGTTGCTTGCTTCTCCACTACTGCTTCCTCCTCCTCCAGCACCACTTCCTTACCTGGGTAGGACGATTCTTAACTAACCGAGCATGCTAAGGCAACTCAGGACTCTAACACTGTGGCGGCTTTTCCTGCGTTTCCGAGGCTTCGATATTGGGAGAGGCAGCAAGAGCTGGAAAAGGGGAGAGCTGTGCATGGCTCCGTCTCCCTTTCCTTTCCTACCTGCACGTGGGTGGGGGGGAGGAAAGAGAGAGAGCTGTGAGCAATTCAAAGCTACAGAACTAATAGAGATGAGCTGATAGCGGGCACTGGAGAAGGGGACTGCTGTTGCCACCACCACCGGGTGTTGGAGCTGGTTGGCGCGTGCATCTCAGGGGCCTGACTCCGGGGTCCTTCGGGGAGCCGGGAGGGGCAAGAACTTCATGGCCCAGATTAATTGCTTTTGGGGGCCATTTCTTTTGCGGCTCACCAAAATTTTTCCATGGTCCACCAGTTGGCGACCACTAGTGTACATGATATACAATATATACATTACCTTTCTATGATGAAATAGAGTACATGACATGGATGGTGTTAAACAGTTCTTGTCTATTAGAACTGTGTAAGAAAGTTGCACTTTGCCTCAAGGCATTTTGTGATACAGAGATGGTGAAATGCTCTTCATTGAAGAAGGAATTCAGTTCTTCTGCTTCACCTGTTATATTTAAAAAATATTTAAAATTAAGTGGAAGCTGACATGCAAACAAACAAAGGTTGCCTCTAGCATTACCTGTATACACAAAAATAGCGCTCATTAGCTTATAAGTTACAGTTTTGTATGGTTTGGTTTGAAACTATATCCAATAATATAAAAAGTTTTAAAAAGTGGAAGATGTATTTATTTATCTATTTGATTTATTTGCCACCCATCTCACTTCAAAGCAACTCAAACATAAACTGAGATAAAGTACTACTGGTACTTGAGCATCCCTCTTCAGCTGAGGTTCCACAGAAACTTAACATTCTATAAGATCATCATTTAAAAAATAAATATGATTTATGCTAACAATTTAAATGGTGGGAAACATTATGTACTGTGTCTCTGTTGTTAGTCCTCTGCTTTGCTGTTGTAAAATGTGGATTGAATAGGTTAGAAGTGAATTGTATAAAGTTTTCCTTTTTTCTTCCTATTTTTAGGTACAATAGGTCTTCCTTGAGACCTGAATATTATTTCAATGGTTCTCAAAGGAAATAAAGGTTGAGAAAGGCATCACCTAGAACAGTGATGGCTAACTTTTTCTTATTGTGAGTTGAAAGTGTGTGCGTATGCGCATGCGTGCCTGCACCCATAAGGCAATGTGCGTGTGCCCCGCCCACCCCCTGCACATGCGTGCGTAATCCCCTCCATGCCTCATGCCTCTGCGCATGACCCACCACACACACGGCCTGCCCCCTGCTCATGCGTGTGTCTCCCCCGCATGCGTGGGAGATACCGACAAGCAGCTGGCTGGCGGGAGGCGCGCATGCATGCGCAGTGGATCTGTTCCAGGCAACCTCTTGTGTGCTGGCAGAAATGGCTCTGTGTGCCACTTCCGGCACACGTGCCATAGATTCGCCATCACAGACCTAGAAAGTGATAAGGCATAAACTCACATTTTGCTTTCTGGGTTAATCCCATGACAGATGATTTTGGAGACTCTCAAAATTCCACCTGTACTCATTGGTCCTAAAAAAAGTGCTTTCCCTTGTATTATATAAACATGTGAGAGCCTAGAGAGACACACAATCTTCTTCAGAAAATGACTAAGCTGATGAATGTAGTATTTCAAATGCTGAGGAAGCAATCTCCAGAATCAGCAGTGAGAAAACAAGACACAGGGCCCATTTCTCCTGATTGTGATATAGAATATTCAGATCTGGAACTGGAGGAAAGGTACGTCAAAACCTGAGGAAATGGGTGCCAACTGATGGAAAGCAAAAGTTA
The DNA here is from genome assembly GCF_049901715.1 of Pseudonaja textilis. Lineage (NCBI taxonomy): Eukaryota > Metazoa > Chordata > Lepidosauria > Squamata > Elapidae > Pseudonaja > Pseudonaja textilis. Next base: position 119,772,772 of record NC_141990.1, read on the forward strand.
GATGAGTTACTGCTTATAGCAGGGCTGTCAAACTTGCAGCCCGCAGGCCAGATACATTGCACGCTGGCCACGCCCCATTCAGCGAAGGCGGAAAAAGTTGTGATACGTCATAACGATGTGACAATGTGAATGTGACACCCCGGCTTAGAGGAAAAGGCTTCTGATGATGTAGGAGTAGATCCTAGGAAGAGAGAGTTTTCTTAATTTCAGCTATACGCACATACAGAATATCTTGGACATTTAAGGCTGTTAGATAACAGATTTTTTGCTGGTGACAGCTTTGCCTTGAAGCTGTGACTCTTATGCTTGCCTGTGTGGAGAAGTCAGCTTTTAGAACCCTGATGTTCAATGTGAGTTTTTTGCTGAAACCTTGTACTCTGAGACTGTCTATAGTTCCTTGTAACTCTAATGAAGACTGATTTATGACTGCTCTGTTTTATTGTCTACCTGATTCCTGTTAGCCTTTGGGGGAAAATAAAAACGAGAAAAAATTACTATTCACTTCGGGAATAGGGACAAATCTTTATGTATGTAATATACATCCCCATGTCCCAGTTTGAGAATTGTTAGAAAATAATTTCACCTTCTCTAGTGTTTTCAGAAGACAATATTTAAGTGATGAACAAATGTGCGCAATAAAGTTTCCAGATAAACCAAATCCCCCAAATTAATAGAACTAATGGCAGCTGCTAAAATGCTTTATCAGAACTACAATTAAATCCCCTTCCACATACTTTTGATTTTAATTATCATTGTTGCCTTCTCTCCCAGCTGTTAACATTTATTTTTAAAAAATGCATTTTGTGAGAAATTTTAAACATATTTTTTTCCTCTTCTCAGAATAAGGAGACAAAACAAATTTGAGCTTATTTTGGCATTGGGGTTAGGCATATACATGATTTTCAGATTCAGTCTCTTATGATACCCCAATACCAGGATTATATAACTCCTTAATTTGAAAAGTTGATTCAAAGGTGATTCATATGCAGAAATAGCTGTTTTCAAATCAGACTAAACATCTGGCCTGCCCTAACATAGTCTGAATATCCAGTTTGAACAGCATAATATGGGCAGTTTACAAAATATTAAACATGACTAATAATAGTAGATAATTATATTTTTTAATATATTTTTTATATAATTATAGGATAGTTGCAGGGGTGGGATTCTACCAGTTCGCACCTATTCACTAGAACCGGATAATATTCTAAGCAGTTTGGAGAACTGGTTGTTAGAAGAAATTACTGGCCAAATCCTGTAAGGAAGGCAGGAAGGAAACATTCTGGTGATGCTTGCAGAAACTGCCTCTCCATTAACCTTTATTACATTCTTGGCAGGACTAGACTTCCTGTCTCAAGAACTTCTCTGGAGTTTTTTTTCCCCTCCTTTGCTGGTACTTTGCTTTTGTGGAGTGACCATTCAAAGTTACAATGGCATTGAAAAAAGTGACTTATGACCATTTTTCACACTTACAACTGTTGCAGCACCCGCACAGTCATGAGAGGCCAGGCGAGGAGATGCGTGCCTCGATGTGAGTGATATTGAGTTGGCCATGCCCAGCCAATAGCATGACCAGCAAACCATGTCCACTCAGTCACATGACCAAGCCACACCCACCAACTAAGCCACGCCCACAGAACCGATTGTTAAAAATATTGAATCCCACCCCTGGACAGTTGTAGTAAAATTAATTCAGGTTTTCTGAATTATGCAGATCTGAATGTTGTTTTATTCAGACTTCTCCAGTATCGAAAAGAAATAAGGGTATCTAATCTTTTGTTTTGCACATAACTAAACAATAAGTTATTTATACTGAGATATCTTATAATGAAAATGAGGGAGTATATATCTTAATTTTGTTGCTTGGTCACCTTACTTATAATAAGAATGACCTCTTTTTCATCCTTTTATCATTTATCATGAAACTGGCTATGGGTTTCTTAACTGCAGGGATACAACTTCCATTGGGAGAGAAATATTAACAACTCATATAGCTAAATGTGGAAGGATTTTATATACAAAAGTTCATTGCCTTAAAACAAAAGCCTATTAAAAGTGTGCTTATGCTTTTTAAATGAAATACATACACTCAGTTTAGAAATAAGGGCAAGGCATAAAAACCTATTTAGCATACAGAATCTCCAGGGTGTTGGCATTACTCTTTCAGCTAGTTCATTCATACATGTTATTATAGCAAACAGAAATCTTATACAATGTCTTTCAATCACGTTCAGAAGACGAGGGATTGTACCATTGCTTCAGGCAACATCAAAGAATTTACACAATGGCAGAGAGAAATTGTATTACAACCTTGATCTACAATTCTCAGCTGCATTATATCAGCTTTCTTTTAGTTATTTTAATTGCCAGACTTCATGTCAATCAAATAAAGTCATGATGTATTCAGCAAATATATATTTCTGGAATTCTTTACATACTTGTCAAATCTTTGTTTGCCAGAAGGCCTGTAATGAAGAATTCACTTTTGGCTTGACAAGGCAGCTTGTATCTGAAGTGGAAGTTCTTGGCTTTGGAAACAGACTGAAACATTTTTATGCTTTCACTGTATAATCTGGTTTATACTTGAAGGAGATTTGCACTCATGTCTCTTTATAAATATTTAGGAAGCTATTCACCCATGATTTTAACAAGTTCAGTTCTGCTGCAGGGGAAGTGAGATAAAGGAGTGATACCTAACATTACTTGCTGATCCAGATGAAAAAGTGTGAAAAGCTTTAAAGAAGGAGGAACATGTGACTTGTGAATGGAAGAAGCTGGTGAGAAAATATATTTTATAGTTCTATAGAAATACAGATTGTTTTATCTGACAGAATCACAACATAGATGGAAAGTGTCTGTCTCAGTAGGCAAGGAAGAATTATTTATTTAACCAACTGAGGGTATGTTTATGCTATCACCAATTCTACTCCCCAAAAGCAGCCTAAATATGATCCACGACTTCCCAAATCTGTGATTTATTTCCATTCTCAAGAAACTGTAGTTTGTTCATTTTTTTCACTGCATGAACAAACTTTTGTTTTGCTAATTAGATAGGTTTATTGTTATAGAAATGGTTTGTACATACTGTTGTGTAAAAGTAAAAAGTTGCAATTGTAATTTTGTTATTTTCTACTGTGCTAAAGAGAGTTGGGAGTTGGTGCCTTTTTCTTTTCTTTTCCAAACCCTTTGCACTATTTTTCCCCAATCCTTCCTCCTAGTTTTCTATTACTTTTTTTGAATTTCTCTTTGCATTTTATATTTTGATAAACCAATAAAAAGTTTCATTGGAAAAGAAACTACAATTTGTTCCCATATTTTTTTTAAATGAAATAAAGGAAAGGCTGTACACCCTCCCCACAAAAATGCCATATGTACTTGTAGGATTCTAACAAAAATCCAATAAATTATTTTGAAGGAGAATTACAAAGCAGTCAATCCACCTTCTTCTTTTGAAAGACCTGCTTGAATAGTTGAAAGTCAGGAATTGAAAAAGAGTGAAGCAAGAGTCTTGGAAATAGATAAATAGATCATTCATAAGGTCAGTAGAGCCACCATGTTGCTAAAAAAGTATCACCTTTCTCCATTTTCAAGAAGAGAGACAGTTAAGGTTGATTCTGCTCTTGAAACCAACTACCTCATATAATCAAGCAGGTTTAAGCTGGTACTAGGTTGGAAGGTCTCTAGTTAAAAAGATCTTAATTGGGAATGGTGATAAGAATTTAGGAAAATTGGGAATTCACTTTTTCAACCAGAGGATCATATTTATGTTTTTGCATCTATAAATGCATCACATGTATAAATGTGGTGGTGGAAGTGAAAAATGCTTATTTTTAAATTTGTAATTTTATTTGTGTTTTTCTTTTGTGGCTATCAAATATCCAAAAGGGTACTTGAAAGATTGCAAGTAAGGGCTCTCACTTCTGAAGGTCTGAGTACAGCAGTCCCTGCTATTGGTAAGAGAGCCCTCAGCTATTCTTACTGAGGTAGCCAATCATACTGAATTGGTCATGCATTAACCCTGATAGGAAAATTCCTTATTTCATCAATGCAATGACTTTCATGAGGCAAATAAGATACAGTTTGCAAAGAGTTCAACTATTCCTTGTGTGTTCCTATCACCACACAAATCACAATGCTGTTTTACATGTTAAATTGGTAACCTAGAGCAGGAGTTGAGAAATCATATGGGGAAGCACAATTTGTTTTTCAGAAAAAGAGCCTGCCAGGAGATAAGTATGGCAAACTAAAGGAAGCTTTGTGAAAGTGAAGTTCATGACTATAGCAAAGAATAACAGAATAACTTGATAGGGATCTTTTTTGTCCAATCCCCTGCTCAAGCAGGGAATCCTATACCATTTCAGACAAATGGTTGTCCAATTTCTTCTTAAAAATCTCCAGTGCTGGAGCACCCACAACTTATGAAGCAACTTGTTCCATGATTAATTGTTCTAACTCTGGAAATTTCTCCTTAGTTCTAGGTCGGTTCTCTTCTTGATTAATTTCTATCCATTGTTTCTTGTCTTGCCCTCAGGTGCTTTGGAGAATAGACTGTGGCAGCCCCTCAATGACCAAGCAACCAGTGAGTAGACTAGTTCCTGGGAATCTTTCTGGATAAGGAGAGGATGGGAGATAACCAACATATGCTCTGGATGCTGCTCCTCATGAGGACACTACAGGACTTTTCCTAGGCTTTCCATGGGTTTGAGTGCAGAGTAATGAAAGAATTAACCATCTTGCTCACAACCATGGTGGGGCCTTTTAAAGAACACTAGGTTTGCAAACCTCACTTTCTAATCACTTTCAGAAATTGCCTATTAATCATTTTAATAGTACTGAAGACCTTCAGAATGACAGGTTTCAAAGTATTTAATCTTCAACTCTGAATAAAATAATAATTATAACTTCTTAAACATTCTGAAACAACAGCAAAAAAGTAAATAAATGTTGATCTAACAATTATAAACTGATTAAGGGTTCAGCTAAATTTAGAATATTGAAACTTTTATGGTAAAATTTTGGATTTAAGCATAAAGAACAAGCAGATTATCTTGAGAAAGATATCTCTTGGGTTCTTTGGAAGATATAAAAAAGAAATAATTTCATGATGTGATGAAGAAGTAATTGTTTTACAATTGTCTATAATCTTTACCGTACACAGGATGAATAACCATTAAATTTATTTATGCTTGTTGTGATGAAGATTGGAAGTCAATCTTGTATAATTTTTTTATATACTCTTAATTTTTCTTTTTCCTTGAACTTTATCTTTCTTTAGTTTACATTAGACTTTACCAGTATAATCAACATTCCCAATAAATTTATATATCAAAAAAGAAAAAGAAAAAAAAATAACTTGACAGCTTTTTCTTTCAATTATCTGTATGTCCTCTCACTCAAGAATTTCTACTGATACAAGCACTTTCCCCATCCTCAGAACTCCCTTGAAACAGATTGTATCTTGGAGCCGGACTGACTGAGGTGCTTCCTCATAATCCCACCCTAACATTCAGTTATTACAGCAGGGCTCATTTAAAATTCACTCCATATCAGCTGTTGCATTAAAATAAATCTCTTCCATAGCATCCTGCACTTTATCTCAAGGACAAAGATTGGATTTACTTAATCAAATCTGTTTCTGGGATAAAGTCACTAAGAACAAATACAGCAAATATAGAGGAGTGGCAAGGAACTCTAAATAAAGATTGGCTTCATTCTGAATTGGCTTCATCTGTCTTTACTGCATGGAAGTCACAGGCAGTAAAATGAAGTGACACCACCCTCTTGTGAGAATCAACTTTCCTAAAAAAAAAAAAAAAGGAGCAGCCAATAGTGTGAAAGATTATTTTGCCACCTGTTTAAAAAGACCTCAGGCAATTTCTATTTGTTAAACAGATTAACTGTTTTTATTGTTTGAATATAAATCATTCTGAGCAGTGGCACTCATAAGTTAGGGTCAAGGCAATGGAAGTCTGACCTCTTTTGTATGTGTGTCATGTCCACAAGTATACAAAACAAAGGGAACTTTTATTGTGATCCTGTGTCTGGCATCTTTCTCATTTTAATATCCCTCCCTAGTGAAGTAAAACAGTTATAAGGACATATCACTGTTAATGAGGAAGACATATAAAACGAAGTCCTCTGGGTTTGGTTGAGACTTTAAATTCTTGCCGCTACTCAAGGTAAGTGTTCTGACATACCAAGTTCCCCCTCACCCTGAAAGCCTGAGTCTGGTGTAAAGTCTGTCAAGTGAAGATTTTTTTTTTGTCATGTTGATGAGCACTTTCATTTAATGAAGTGGATATTTTCAGCAATTAGGTGCTGCATCATTATGTCAATCACCAAACAGGGTGCTTTGCTTTCTGAAATAACTGTGTTTGCTCACAGCTACTGTAAAGTAAGATGAAGTGTTTTCCTGCTCTGTGCATAAACAGAAGGGGATAATTAAAGAGACCTTAACATAAAACACAGAGGATCTTTATAATTAAAGACCTCCATTTTAATGCATCAGTCATCTAGCAATTTATTATTTAATGGCAGATGTATAAAAGTTTAGCAAGGTATCTCTATGAGTTAATGTTTTTGTCTGTCAAATTTCAGGCTCTCTCTATTTAAAAGTATGTTTACAAACATGGTCAGTTTTACCTGGCCACACTGAAGCAGGTGCATGTCTTTTGACCATACCATCTTTTGATGTCTTTTGATGTTTTAGTTTCTCCTATTTTGTTTTTGAATATACTTTATCGTTGTAAAGCTCTTTGTGAAGTGTCTTTCTCCCCCTCCATCCCATACAATACTCCTAGAAGATTATAGAGGACCTAATCAAACTTTGGTCTTTTTTAAAAAAATGGGTCATGCTTTTAATTCGATGTGGGAAATCTGTTTTGAGAAAAGTTTTAGAAGTTATAGGTGGATTGTTGCATATATCAAGTAAATTCTAAGTTCTACTTTAAAATGGAAGTAGGATTGCAAGAGCCAATAATAAATGACTGATGGTAATAAATGTCATCTGTGCTGTGAAATCTCACAAAATGTATAGTGTCTAATGTTTCTGTTATGTAATAAATGATGGGTTAAAGTCTTGGAATAACTGCTTAGTATAATGTGTATCAGTTAAAGAGATGGAGATAGGGTGGTTTGAATCTTTGTTTTGACTCTATGTTGAAGGTTCACCTCTGTCCATTCACCACTGCCCATTTGTCGCCGCCCATTTGCCGCTGTGTCCCGTTTGCTGTGGCCTGTTCCAAAACAGCTGATTGGCACCGCACCCCTCCCCCCATCACAATATTTCTTGTATAAGATGTACAGACATTTCTACCAACATTTTTTTGGGGGGAAGTGCATCTTATACTCCGAAAAATCAGTGGTGGGATTCAAATATTTTTGCCACCGGTTCGGTGGGCGTGGCTTGGTGGGCACGCTTTGCACGCATGCACACATTGCATGCACACGCATGCCAATGTGCACTTTGCGTAGGCGCAGAGGCATTTGCGCAGGCGCAGAGGCATTCTAACTCGTCTCCTGTAAGCCTGGACGATCCCGATTGCTTCAGCAAAGCAGCTGCACTTCAAATTCAGCGGATAAAGGTGAGTATGGGAGCCCAGGCGGGCAGGTGGGCCCAACAGCAGAGCAGCGGAGAGAACCAGTTTGGTCTCAGCTGCTCATCGCTGCTACCGGCTTGCCAGAACCAGGCCGAACTGAAGAATACCACCACTGCGAAAAATACTGTAATTTTGTTTTAGCTCTCAATTCTGGTTCCTGAAGTTCAAAGTATATAATTAGTCGACAGATCTTCAGCTTTTCATCAATAAACCAAACAAATGGAATAGAAATGAAACTGACAAGAGTTTGGTCCATTTTTCCTTTTTCTTTAAAGGAACCAGTTTCAAAAAGCCAAGAAGGAATAAGTTCAGGAGTTGTTTTTTCTGTTTTTTGGGGGGTGGGTGGGGGGAGATAGTCCTATTGTGATTTTGCCTTTATTGCACTTTATGCCCATAGCTGAGGCTTAAGAATCATCTTTAGCTTTGTAATATTTTCCACTTCTCTTTACTTCCTTTTTGTTTTGCCACAGCTATGATCTAGTCAGTTTTTACTGACCACTTGGGGTGGCCACAGGTACCATGATATCTGGTCATTACTTTCTGTGGCCAATTTTGATGTGGGCTGTAGGACAGCTGGACACCTTGTAAAACATAAATTCTTCTGCTTTCCATAATGGGGAATATGCAGAAACAAGTTTCGTGGTCTGTTGAAAGATCACAAGTCTGTGGTCAAGCTGAACTGGGAAGAGCTTGATTCTGCCAATTGTGTAGTATAGAAAACGACATGTTTTCTGTTGCTTCTGCAAATAAGGGATTTCACATGTTTTATTACTTTGACGGAGAAGAAATGCTGCCATGTTGCCTATACTATTCCAGCTCCAAACCTATCAGTGGGAGCACATCTCAAGGACAGAACTATTCTACCTGCCAGCCCCACTATTCCCTTATAGCATTAGTGAAGAACGGAATGTGTTATTAGCAAACAACATCTCATTTCACGTCATTTCTGTCAGTAAAGCTAATTTTGGGACACGTTGAAATCTCTTTCCCGGAATACTGGACCCATATTCAGAAATAGCTTGATTGACAAGTCAGAGAAATTGAGCACTTCTGTGCCTATATCCTATTAGTCAGGAAACTTAACAAGTAGCTAAATACTCCAATCAAGCATCCACCTACACTTTCTCAATCCTTTGCCACATCTTATTAGCAAGAATGTTTTCCGACCAGAAAGTGATCCTTGATGCAGGGGAACTGAAATTAAGGGAGTTCACCAATTGTTTTCTTTAACTATTCCATATTAAAAGAGCACTGATCATCAACCTTGTTACTATAGCAAAATTGGGATCTACAATATGGGTAATAAATTTAATATTGATATACATATTTACAACAGCTCAAAAACTCCTAGACAGCCCTTTAATGCAGCCATCTGGCTGTGTCTTATATCATTCAAGATTTATTGTACCTTCTTCATGTCTTCCTTTACCCTCCTTAATTCCACAATTAAGAGCCCTAATTGCTGTAGTATTCTTATTTATTTAGTTTGACTTAGGTGCCGCCCAATTCCAATTTATTCTTCTTACTAACTAACCCCCATCCCACCCATCCACTCCAATGCCCTTCCCATTTTGGCTCCCCTTTTTTATGCCTTCTTCAGTTCTAGAATATCCTTCTTAAACTGTGATTGGCAAAATTATCAAAATCCCTTTCCTACCAATTCAATTGTAAACAATGGAATTTTTCATCTTGTAATGCATTGCTTTATACTTGATTAAACTTAACTGGATGTGTCATTGAAGTTCACTCACTGAGTTTGGGGAGATAATTCTGGAACCCTTCACAATCCAGTTTTTATGAATGGTTTGCTGTTATTGGCGATCATGGTTACTTTATTACTCAATTCAAACTCTATTATCACTGGCATAATATTTAAAAAGCAGCAATCTGAATTATTGATGAGGTGGGACATCATGCTTATCTTCTCATTTTCATAATTCTCATTTATTTCTATACTTATTTTCTACTTTTTAACCAGTTGCCAAAGCATGACAGATCCTGTCCTCTAATCCCAGCAATTCAGCTTGCTCAAGAGCCTTTATTCTGGCCAAAGTATTTTTGAAATGATAGTTGGATTCATTCAGTGGTGGGGTTCAAATAATTTAACAACCTGTTCTCTGTCCTAATGATTTCTTCCAACAACCAGTTCACCAAACTGCTCAGAAAGTTAACAACTGGTTTTCTCAAACTGGTGCAAACTGGCTGAATCCCACCACTGGCTTCTTTCTTGTTGAAACCTTCCAAATGGTCTGTGGATGACCTTGGGGATGTAGGCATACTGCCTATGAAAAAAGAAACTCTGAAAGAATATAGGCAACAAGGTGTTGCTTTTCTGGCCAAAAGAAGTAAATAAGTTATTACTTATGTTTCCAGAGACTCCTTTTTGCACTCAAAAGTTTCATCACTTTTTAAGAGTTGTTTAGACTTTATCTTTTATACAATTCCATGTAGCTCTTGTAAAGGGATAGAAATCAGCAAGGTCATTCTTGGATGGGCCATTGGGGTCATGTCAGAAACCCAAGGTTTATATTTGCCTTACAACATTGTGTCTGTGAATATTGGGGTGAACCATGGGAAGAATCCACTGCATATGTTCCTCTGACATGACTTACGGATTTCATGTTTCCCATTTGCAAGGGGCAACACTCTTTTTGCAGGACTTTTACCATTATGTGGAGCAGAAGCACGTACACTAATATTACATAGCTCTCTATAGTGTAACAGAAGTCTGAATCTTCGGCATACAGATTATTCTGGTGGTTTTTCAAAATCCCCAACCCCTCCTGCACCTCCTATTCATGTTTGCTTAAATTAAGATATATTCTTTCTTAAAAACTTCTTTATAGAGTTATCCTGATAAGCAGAGCCTCTTTCCCCCAGTCCTTGCTATTGTTGCTTGCAGAGGTTCAGAATGCCTGCACAGAGAAGGATTTTAAAATATTTATCAGCTCAGGCCCTGTCAGTTTTCTCTGGAGACTGTGACCTAGAGAAGTGATGTGGATGTAATGTCTTTTATTGGTATTGTTCCCATTAAATCAATTGCAGCTGACAGGGCTTGTTCACAGAGCCATTGTGCCATTGGTATTCTGTGCAGAAAAGAATGACAATAATTATTGTTCTTGATAGGACCATTGCTTTCCAGTGGTACATAGCCAAAAGCTTTAGGCTGGATGTTTCATTTTCTCAAAATGCTTCTTAAATACTTTTTTTAAAGGTATATTTTCTCCCTGAAGTATTTTTTTAACATTGATTTTCGACTACTATCTTATTTGACTTTCCATTTGTTATATTATTTTTTTCTGGTTAGATTTCTAAAGCATAAAATCGATCTTCCTCAGGGGGCATAAGCTTATCTGTGGCAGCCATGTCCAAACTAAGCCAATTTTGGCTGATTTGGCAGCTAATTAGTCTCCATAGCAATTTTCTTTAAAAAAAAAAGTTAGGTCAATTTATCAATTTAGAGGAAGCTCCCCCAGATGAGAGTAGAATCAAAGAAGAATCACTGGGATTGGCTGGGCTGGCTATGCTGAACAACAGGGGAGATCTTGAATCAAATATTTAAGAATGTGTCATCCTCTTCATTGTTTTGTTTATTTATATCCTGCCTTTATTATTTTTAGAAATAACCCAAGGCAGTGAGGAAATCTAATACTACTTCTTTCTCCTATTTCCCCACAACAATAACCTGGTAAGGTGGGTTGAGTTGAGAGACTATGACTGGCCCAAAAATCACCTACTAGCTTCTGCAAAGGAGAAAACATATGCATACGGGGGCAGGGGGAATGAGAGAGTATAGTAGCAGAAGTATAGTAGCAGAAGCCCTTTTTCCAGGAGGAAAAATGGGGGAAAGGGTTTGAACACAGAGGAATAAAACCAGCTTCTCTTCCTTTTTAAAGGGATTACTGCTAGATCTAGCTTGACAAAGGAGGCATCTTAAATCACTGCTGAATAGAAGTTTGCAGGCATCGTAAAGGAGCATATTTTTTCCTGACGCTTTCCTTAGCAGCCCCATGGCTGGCTGGCTAGTTTGTTATGGGTTCGGCCAAAGAATGTGTAGAGGATAGAGGGTTAGGGTTAGGGTTAACCCTAACCCTAATCCAAACCCTTTCAGGACAGGAGGAAGAACTGCTACAAAGACAATGGTCAGATAAAAGAGTTCTGACTCCAGGGGAAGAATGCAATATGAGTTAATGTTTGATACAAGCCGCTCCCTAGTTCACATAAAGGGAGGAAGTGGGGAAGCACACGTTGAGATTTCCAATATGTTCCATATATATTCTCATAAATATATATGAGAATAACTCTGGCATGATAGGAAAATATAGGAAAGCAACTGTGTGGGTGTGCCATAGTACAGAAATGCATAACAGTAGACACAATCAAGAAGTAAACAAAGCCCCAATCAAGGAACTGCTAAACAAGCTAACAGTAAACAGCCAGCCAAAGAACCACCAAGATCAGTCCAACCCGTGCTGAGAGGGCAAGCCTAAAGAATACAAAATTAGAGCAAATCTCACTCCCTGCTAGCACAAATGATGTAGCCTACGTTGGTAATGAAACATCTGCAAAAAAACCACCAAATTCAGACAGTTCTATTGATATTCTATGGACCTAGACAGAAATTCAGTTGTCAGTTAGCTTTTATACAACCTTCAGTCGAATATCTTTTACAAGAAATCAATTGTTTTATCAAGAAAATCTGATCTGTCTCTTCATTTTCTTCACAACTAGTAGGGGAAAAAGTGGGGAAGGGTGCTAGAGTGAAGTAGTAGGGATAACAGGAAAAATGTCAGATAAAATAATGGCCCAGCTATCCAACTTGTAGTCAGATTCGCAACAAATTATCCCTGTAAAAATATGGACTTTGATCAAAATAAAACATCCTTTTTATGTGAAATATCTAGTGGATTCAAAACTTGAAGTAATTAGTGATGTGAACAAATGGAGGGGACTTTCACATTAAGAAGATACTTACAACTACAAGAGATGTCAACACTACGAAAAGACCATTCAGCCATCTTCTTAAATGGTAAATATGCCATACATATTTAATTGCACAAGTCATGTGTAATTGCACAATTGAAAGTCACTTTTGCTGGAAATCAATGGACTTTAATGAGAGAATATGGTGTTCTCCACAGAGATAGAATAAAGATAAGGGACTTGGATGGTGAAACAGCTGACTGTATGAAGTGGCTATACAAAGATGATAATCCAAGTAAATCAAATTTAAACTGCTTCAAAAAATGGATGTGTGATGACACTGTATCTAAGGAGCACCAAGTTGAAGAATCTTGTTTTGCAAAGCTATTTATTGAATTCCCTTATATGCCCAGCAATGAGAAAGCTTTAATATAGTAAGAATATCAATTCTTTTCTCTCCAAGCATGGGCTATGTCCTTTCAAGATTAAACTTTATCAAGCAGAAACTTAGATTATGAATATATCCTTCTCCAGCTTTACCTATTATAGATGGAATAGTTTTTTATTAGCAAAGAATATGTCTAGTGGATTAAGATTTAAAATAAGATAACTTTTATTGTTATTTTTTCACTGTTAGCACACTGGCCTGCATTAAAAATGAAATTCTGTTGCCTGCTCTCAAGAGAAAGTATTTATCTACCCATACACAAACATAACGTACATATACACAGGCTATATACATACATATATACCTGCACCCCCACCCCCACATTAATCACTGTCCAGTTTGAATACATAGTGGAAAGAGGAAACTTGAGAGTTCACAAGGTTGATGCTATATGGAATAAAACTGTGACTGAACCTAGATTAACAAAGCATCTTACAATAGACCTGTATTCATAGTTCTATTCATGTCAGTTGATTCATAGAATCCTAACAATGCTCTCTAGTATGTCTCATCAGCCATGTTTTCCGCTTTGATTCCTACTATGATGTCTTTGTTATTCTGGCAAACACCATTTTTTCCAAACTTATTTTGTTAGAAAAGACTTACTTGGTTTATTGATGTTGCTATCCTTCATCCTATCCGAGATTACTGGGAGCTTTACGCAGCTTCAGTCATGCATATCTTCCTTCTGCAGACTTCAAAATAGGTCACTTTCCCTGGCTTTATGCTTCTCATCACTGCAAGAATGTGAAGAAATAATGCATGTAAAATCAGACCAAATCTACTTCAACTCTGTGAAGCATGCGTCTTCCATGCATGACAAATGCAGAACTGCCCCTCTAAGATCTTTGGAATTTTAGACACAAATTTTAGTCTCACAGGCCAAAAAAGTAATTCATCTATAGAAGATAGGTCAGTGTGTCTTTTTAACAAACACATCATTACTTTCTCATAGCAAGAGAGGGTAGAAGCAAGTTCCAGCCTAGGGTAATGTTATCTTTAATGTTACCTGAAAATTTAGGGCTGCCTAGAATTACTTAATGGCAGTGTATTTGATTAATACATTTTTTGGCTGCAATGTGTAAGCAACATCTTAAAAACTTATAAATATCATAAGTAATTATGATATAAATATCATAAGTAATTATGTACAAATTAATTATATTATTAGAAGCATGTTGATGAAGATTTTCGTGATTTATTTTTAATGGACAACAGAAATGTTATCAATATTGAAATTCTAAGAACTTTAGAACATTATTTTAGCAGATCAAGAACCCTGGGTGTTAAATAAGTATCTTTGGATTTTAAGGTGAACAATTTCAACTAAGGATTCTTTTCATGCTCATTGCACATTTCAACAAGTGTTCAGGAGAATCTGTGAAGATTCTCAGTCATCCAGTTCAGAGTTGTATCAAAAGTGGTTTTTAAACTCATTCCCAGGAATTTTACCAACTCACTGGTTCAGGTATGTGGATAATACTTGGTTCAAGATTAAAACATGGGAAACAGAATCCTTCAACAAACACATCAATCAACTCTGTGGACAGATACATTAAGTTCACAAAGGAAGATATTAAGGAAAACAGCCTGACTTTCCTGGACTGTGCTGTGTACATTAAGGAAGACAGAAGCCTTATCATGGAAGTTTACAGAAAACCAACACACACTGATTAGTATTTGCATCTTAATTTTCACCATCCATTGGAACACAAACTGGAATGACCTTATGCCACCAGGCTGAAAGTTTGCCTACCAGTAAAGAGAGAAAAGAAAAATAATTAAAACACATCAAGAATCCCTCAGAACTTGTGGTTATCCTAACAAGGCCTTCATCAAATCCCTACCCAAAAAAGACCCAGCCTGAGTTCCTGTACTACAGACAAGGAAGGGAATAACAATGTTGTCATTCCATGTGTTGCTGGAATATCTGAAAAGATAATAAAAACAAGGACAAAAAGTCTGAAAAACAGCTTCTATCCCAGGGCTGTAATTCTGTTGAATCCTACTGTATAGCGCAATATTAATACAATATTAGGGGGTTTCAATTCGATGTATAGAATGTGAAGGATGTGTGCTTATTTGCATAGTCATAAGGTACACTGAAGGTGGTATTTAATTTTGTTGTATAAGGTGCAATGACAATAAAGTAAACTAAACTAAACTAAAAGCTGAGAAGGAGTTTAACTAACATCATATAGTTGTATATTTTTAGTCCAAAAATACATTAAGGCAGAAACTTGTCCATTCCAAGGATAAAACACTTCAACACAAACTAAGCAATATAGTATATGCAATACAATACAGTGAGATGTGTGCAGATTTGTACATTGGTGCAACAAAGCAACCACTTCATAAGGACATGCCACAACACAGGAGATCTAACCCATCAGGACAAGATTCAGTCATCCATCTGCATTTGAAAGATAAGGATCATTCTTTTGAAGACAGCAAAGTCCAATTTTTAATAGAGAAGACCACTGGTTTGAAAGAGGTTAGAAAGAGGCTATTTATGTTAACATTGAACAGCCCTCTCTGAACAGAGAATGGGGCATAAGACACCACCTATCCCCAATTCACAATGCAGTCCTTTTGGCTGTTCCAAGAATATTCCATATCTCTGATTCAGGCGACCCTGAAGTCACAGATAAAAACCCAAATAACCAAAATGGCTCTCAGAGAGTATTAAGACCAGCTGACTGCAAAAGAAAACAATCTTTCCATTCCACCACCACCACCACCACCATCCTATCAGGACGAATCATTCCCCCTCCCACCAACTAATCTCAACTGTCAATAACTGTCCTTCCATCTCCCACAGCATCCAATACAACTGATGAAGCTTCCAGGATAGAAAGCAAAATGTATTGTTTTTCCTCAAAAGAATCAGTCCAGTTGCCTTTTTCAAAAAGTGGTTCAATAAAAACCACTTTTGATCTACGTTCAGAAGTTAGAACATATGTCCTTTATATATATATATCCTTTAGGGGCTATGTCTCACCTTTACAAAGGAGGTGAGAAGTCCAAACTCCAACTGAATACAAACAGGCAAGCAAATCCAGTAATTATAGAGTTAATTCCTTGAGCCAATAAAGTTCTTGGCAGTCTCACACATTGTCTGCCAAGTCCGACAAGAAAACAGGAATATAAATCACACAAGCTGTCACAACACAGAATACTCCAAAGCTCCTCTGAATAAGTCACATGTTGTCCTATATGAAATTCCCAGAGCAAACACACCCACTTTTATTCCCTGTGGGGCGTGTCACTAATTCAGCTCACTCTCTTTCGTCCATGCCTCCTGTGCTGCAGGCCCATACTTTTGCCTGCGACGTTGCCTCGCATCAAGCCAGCATTCGTCTGCTTGATTCTCTGTCAAAGGCTACGCCAATATGCCCTCCTCCTTCTCCTGATTAGCCTCAGGCTGTTCCTCTCGGTTATCTGCCAACACCTGAGGCACAATCAGGGAGGAAGGCATTGCCGAAGAGGAAGGTCCTGGGGAGGAAGGCATTCCCAATTCCTCCTCCTCCTCATCTTCCGAATCCTCTTCATCTAAGAATGCAGGCTCAGGACTTGGAGCCACAACAGGCTAGTAGTATGATTTTTTACATTGTGGTGGTGAAAACTAGAAGCAGTATTGGCTCATAACAAGACCAATAATACAGCAATAAAATGATCATATCACCATACAAGGAATGTCATGGTTCCCACCATAGTACCATAACATCCATTAACTTTATATGCACTAGATCAGGGGTGACAAACTTGATTTCATTGAGGGCCGCATCAGGGTTGTGTTTGAAACCTGAGGGCCAGGATGGGGGGGGGAGGAGGTTGTAGGGTGTGGCCAGTGTGGGCATGGTGGATGTTGCCAGGGAGCGTGACACGGACTGCACCTCCGCACAAATGGTTTTATACTTATAAAAATAGAGGGGCATACATTTCTGTGATTTTGGTTTTTTTAAATGCATATTTGATCTACTTGATCATCCTATGAGAGAGAGACCAGATCAAGAAACTGACTCCATAGGAAGACTAGAACTATACATTATTGACGTAGGCTATAGTAGCAGAATCCTGCAAGCCTGAAAGGTATGTTTTACCTTTCCTCCCTTTTATAACCTTCTGAGTCAAGGACTCCATTTTAGTCCCAGTACTCTTCAATATCTTCACAAATGATTTGAATGAGAGAATTGAAGGGGAACTCATCAAATTTGCAGATGGAAAGGAATAGCCTACACCCCAGAAGACAAGCTCAAGACTGAAAAAGATCTTAACAGACTTGAACACTGGGCTCTATCTAAGAAATGAAATTCAATGTAGATAAAAGTAATGTTTTACACAAGTCAGAAAAACCAACTGTATGGGTACCATATAGAGTAGGTAAAACTTGGCTTAACACCAGTAACTACAGAAAGGATCTTGAACAATCACTTAAATTTGAGCCAACAGTGTGTGGCAGTAGCCAAACAAGCCAATGCAATCCTGGGCTGCATTAATAGAGGGATAGAATCAGAGGTGGTATTCAGCAGGTTCTGACCAGTTCTGAGAACTGATAGTGGAAATTTTGAATAGTTCAGAGAACCGGCAAATACCACCTCTGACTGAAGATTTTACAGAATCCTTCCCCTGCCACGCCCACCAAGCTATGCCCACAGAACCGGTAGTAAAAAATTTTGAATCCCATCGCTGGATAGAATCAAGATCACATAAAGTTCTAGTACAGCTTTACTAAGTATCAAGCTTAGTAAGACCACATTAGAATACTGCATCCAGTTCTGATCACAATACAAAAAAGATGTTGAGACTCTAGAAAGAGTGAAAAGAGCAACAAGAGGCTGGAGGCTAAAACATACAAAGAACAGTTACAGGAATTAGGCACGTCTAGTCTAATGAAAAGGACTAGGGGGACATGATAGGATTATTCCAATATTTGAGGGAGTCCTACAAAGACTAAGGGGTCAAACTATTTTCCAAAGCAAGACAAGAAACAATGGTTGGAAATTAAACAAGGAAAGAAGCAATCTAGAACTAGGGGATAAATTTCTTAACAATGACGGCAATTAATCAATGGAATAACTTGCCTTCAGAAGTTATGGGTGTTCCATCACTGAATGCTTTTAAAAAGAGACTAGACAGTCATTTGTCTGCAATGATATCTCCTGATTGAGCAGGAGGTTGGACTAGAAGACGTCTAAGGTTCCTTCCAACTCTATTATTCTATGTTCTTTAGAAATGGGACTATGGGCTAGGAAGCAATTTCAAAAGGATACTTGGCTTAAAAAAAGTTTTGCACATCTCAATTATGGATTTATAGGGTAAGGAACTTGGAAAACGTATTTGTATGAGGAAAAGTACACCAAAATGCACGTGTGGATAGAAATGTTTATGAAGACATTATTCATATTTTTTTAATGCATTTTGTTAAAAAAAAATGGGAGGAAATTGTTGCATAAATGGAACAGAATAAATTTAGTAGAGAGAGAAAAAAATGAGCAGAATCAAATTTGACACATTTGCTCATCTTTCCCACTCATCCTTAAACTATCATAAACAATGAAAGGACTGAGTGATGCCTATAATAATAATAAACAACATCCTCCTATCCCAGGTACTTGCAAAGGATTCGATAGGTGGATAAAATCCCAAATCCAGTTAAAACATCTGGCTGACTGTGCTACCAACATAACAATAAATTAAACTTGTACGCTACCCAACTCCTCATTTGTCCCCATATGATAAATCAAAACAGAGGATTGATTAAAGTCTGATTTACAATTTTTACCATGCCATCCACACAATAATATTTGATCTAATTTCACAGTGATGAATCAAGCTATCAGTTAAGCCATCAATAATGTGCCCACAATACTGCTGGGAAGGAGTTAAAGAAAAAACTGGGTACAGTAGCATTAACCTTAGTAGTATGAGAAATTTATTTTTATTTATTTTGAAATGCAAGTAGTGTGCATTCTCAGTTAGTTGTCCTGCTGAGATGCAGCTTATACAATCAGTGCCTGCAATGCTGAATATCTTTTGTTTTATAACTCAAAATACTATGGAGCGGCTCAAGGAGTAATATCTTGTTCTTCTTTTAAGATCAGAGAAGATGGTTTCCATTAAGATAGCAAAATTGATTCTGGCACTAAATATTGAATATGTTTAGTATTTTGTTCAGTTCCCTAAAGCAAAGCATAATGACTGATGAAAAAAAATTGGAGATTGGACAAAAATAAATAGAAGGGTAAGTAATGATTGATGAACACAAGGCAGTTATATAAAATAATGTAAATGGCTTTTTTTTCACATAAATCATATCTGAAACATTTTCCTTTCTAAAGTAAAGGTCTTATTCCACAAATAAAAACCTGAACAGAATCTTCAAGGGACACAGTACAATATGACAAGTCAAAGTGGCCGCTCCACGGTGAATTATTTCCTCTTATGTCAAATAGACAGGACTAACTTTTTGCCTACCAAACTTCATATATCCCAAAAATGCAGCACAGACTCTGGAGATTGATAACTTTCCTGTTTTTGTAGCCTGACTGTGTCTGCAAAAGTAACATTCAAACATCAAACCAATAGGATTAATGTTAAGTTTTCTTGTTTACTAACTTTGCAGGGCAAAAGAAGACAGATCCCCTCACCCACCCCCGGAGATCTATTACTCACTCCAGACCTAAATGCTTCTGCAGCCTACCTGGTTGAGAAGGAATTGAAGGAATTTAGTCTGGTGTAAATAGAGTGGACTTTGTTTGCGGGAAAGGTCATACGGAAAAATCTCATTCTAAAAGTCTTTATCTGGGAAGTCAAAATCAAAGGAAATTGGATCCTTAGAGATGCTCAGGAAATACATGTGTATGTGTGGTGGTGGTGGTGGGAGATATAGAAACTGCAAGCAGACAATGTGTAGTCAGTTAGAGTTGGGAAATGAGAAATAGGGACCTTGGGCAATAGAGGTCTCCATTTTCTCTCCCAAGCTACAGGAAAGCAGGAAAGCAAACTCAGAAAAATTAGGAAAGAAAAGAAGTGTGAATTATCAGTGAATACACAGAGACACACATAGAAAAGAGGAGTGGGAATTGGCTCAGAGCCGTGATTAGGAAAAAGGAGAAAATGAAAACACTGGCCTAGAAAGGAATTCTACTCCCTACAACTACAGGAGAAGTGCAGCTTGGGTGTAAAAAACTTCAGGGGAAGTCTTGGGCAAGATGTGAGGACAGAAAGAACTTTGCCATTTCACCACAAAAGAAACACCCTGGCAGATTAACTACTGGGACAATCAAGAATTAAAGAACCAAGAGGAAAAGTGATTGAATCCAGACAAGCCAATATGGGCGGTTCAGTCCAAAAGGAGGAATCAGTGTGTCAAGCAGAAGCTCCTTTGACCCAAAGTTTGTTTGATGGTGAATCTGCTTTGTTTTCAAACAGTCCTATTCAGTGCAACAAACAAACTTTCACCAGTTTGCATCATTTTCAACAACCTAAAAAGAACTATATCTAGAAAAAAAAGTAAGGGAAAAAATCAGAAATTAATATTATTAGTCAAGGCTGAATGCAGACACATATGCATAAAGATGTCAGTCATACCTTAATCACTTTCCAACTGTATTACTACCACATCCTGTATATGTGGTTGTCTTTAAGACCACCCAGAAGCTACAACTCGGCCCAAATGCAGCAGCACATGCAGTTCTTTGCACTTAAGAGTAGTCCATGTTAAACAGTCTGCTATGTGATTCCAATTTCTATCTGGATGTGATTCAAAATATTGGTTCTCACTTTAAAGCAGAACCAATTCTCCCTCATGGTATCTCACCAGGTCAGATAAGGGTGGGTTTGCTCCAAGTCCTATCCCTTAAAGATTGACATCTGGCAAGAGCTTGAAGGTGTGACTTCTCTGTATTAACCTGGGGCTTGGGACCAGCCTATCCCCACCACCCCAAATCCAACAGACTTTTCCCGGGAAGGCTATGAAGACCTGTCTTCCCAGGCATTGGGCTAGGAAATGGATGATCTAGTGCAGGGGTGTCGAACTGCAGGCCGCATTCAAAATCCAAGAAAGAAATACTTAGACTCCTTTAATCAGAGAAAAGGTATCTTTTACTGGAAATCAAGTGGTAGCAACAAAAGAATTCTGAATCTGAGAAAATGGTCACGTAAATCACATATACACAGTAATGGCAACGTTCCCACCCCCAATAATTCAAATGGTTCATCCAATTAAAAGTTGTGTATATCATCATGTGGGCATGTCCAGGTGGTGATGAGGCTTCTGTCCATTGACCTTGACATAGTTTGATAAAGGGTTGCAGCTGCGCATAGCATAGAATAGAAACCTAAGCAAGAATGTTACCCCCCCCCTCCCCGGTTATATATATATATTCTGGTTTGTAACACCTCCAGCTCACTTCCCATAACCATTCTCCCCCTCCTCCCTCCCCCCCCGTTACTTATGACAGCCGAAAGATGCAAAGCAAAGGGAGAAAATCTTGAAGGCTGACAAGGGGGTCAGCTTATTCTCCAAAGCACCCAAAAGCAGGACAAGATGCAATGGATGAAAACTAACCAAGGAGAAAAGCAACATAGAAATAAGGAGAAATTTCCTAATAGAACAATCAGTGGAATGAGTTGCCTCCAGAAGTTGTGAATGCTCCAACATTTTAAAGAAGAGATTGGACAACCATTTATCTGAAATAATATAGGGTTTCCTGCCTGAGAAGAGGTTGGACTAAACAACATCCAAGGTCCCTTCCAACTCTGCTATTCCATTATTCTGTTAAGACAGGCAGCCACATCAGTTTTATAAATAAAATAAATGTGAGGAAGTACAAGATTAACAATTGAACTTTGGAAATATTTTAGACTTTAACATTATAGTATTTTTCTAGTTGCAGCACATCATTCAGTAAAATGTGATATAAAACCTGAAGCAGAATAAAGTTTTTTAAAGTGACAGATGAAAAAAAAAACCTTTGGAGATGGAAAAAGGGACCAACAAACTCATTTTGCTTGCAAAAGTAAGCAAACAGCATAGCAGTTATTTACTGAAGGGGAAAATTCACAAAGAGGAGAACTATTAATAGCTACATGAATAATTTTGAGCCACCATGTTAATCTAAATTGCTAGTTGAGGGCAGGTGAATGCAAGACAGTTACAAACCAGCAATTTTTCAAATCTCTTAGGGTCCAGAAACTGCAACTCACATTGAGGAAGTAATTAAGAGAACAGAACTAGCTGGTTACCTTATGTTACTTTAAATCAACTTGAGGATAAATCAACATTCTCAAACCCAGTGCTCTCTAGACGTATTAGGCTTTCACAATTCCCAAATCAACTCAAGCCGGCATCCTCTCTCTGTTACTATGGATAGTTCTAAGGGACAGATTTATGAATTACTGTAAAGTGTAAGGTCATAACATTTTCTTGGGGTATTTTGCTTTGTTTATTTTCTAGTTAATTGCTTGTTGAGGGAGCATAAATATATGTATCAACCTAATTTTTCCAAACCTTATTATATTTGGGCAAAAAACTTCATAATGGATTATCGACATTAGTTCTTTCATTGGTAAAATAAAGTAAGGACTTTATAACAAATTACTCGTGTGAAGGAAAGACAGCAACATGACACAGCCAAGAACTCTAATGCATCTTTATATGCTTGTAAGTAAAATGAATCACTATCTATTCTTAGTATTTACTACTTCATTTATTTATTTGTCATTAGTTTAAGTCCTCTTCCTCCCACTTTTTCCCATTTTTCTACTCTCTCTCTCTGTGAAAGCAAAAAATCTTCAATCTTAAGTCCTTTGTAATATCCAGTCATCATCCAGAAATCATTCTTAATAATCTTCTCTAACCTGAAGCTTTCCAAGGCATCAGGATGAGGAAAGAGGTGATTTGGGAATCATGGGGAATGAAGGGCAGCTCCGTCTGGGAGGCATCAAATTGTAAAAGGGTGATTTATAAAAATCAGTTCCAAAAGTTCCAACCACATAAATATTGAAAGCCATGTTTATTGATTTTCTGCCTCATTTATTTAATACTAATGCAATTATTTCTTTTTTATATATAATTTTTATTTTTTCTTGTTTTTTACAAACATATCATTGTGTGAACAGTGTGATACCAGAGTCTTACGTTTTAAAACAAATATGACGATATTCTTCATATTCAATACAGTTGACAATTTCAGTTTCATATTAATACACACATTTTCTTTGATTACTCACCATTTCAATATCTTATTTTTGTGTCAATTTCCATATTCTAAATATCCCTACGAATAAAGTATTATTGATCATACTTGTAGCATTTAGCAAACTTATGTGATTCTAATAATTCACCAATTTATACTGAGTTATAATCTTCCATCATTTATCCCCTTTCTAATTTTTAATTATGCCACTATTATATTTTAAAAATATCCCCTTTCTAATCACATTTACAACTTATTTAATACAAATAAAATAATATTCCTTATATTTACATTTGACAAGTTATATAATTCTAATGATAGTTGTTTTTATCAAATTATAATCTTTTATTATTCTCTTATTCAATAGTTCAGTATGTTATTTTTATGTCAAATTCTACATAGCATTCTTTTTTCTGCAAATAGAATGTTAAATCATATTTTTACATTCAACAATCTTATATAGCTTAACTAATAATACACATATTTATGTTGAGTTGTACTCTTCAATTGTTTGATTATTCAGTATATCATATTCAAAATTACCCTCGTTGAAATTCTAAAATCCCTTGTTGTTAAATCATCTTATAATGTAAAAATATCTATTCCATAAATCCCCCTTTCTCTAACTTCTAGCCCTTTTTTATTATCCATCATCTCTCACTTGCATTAAAACTTTAATTATTCGTTTCTTGGCTTGTCTCCTGTATTCCTCTCTTGGATTTAGATCTATCTGCTACCACTTCTTGGCCCATCCTCTTAAACATTTCCTCCTTCTCTACCCATTTCCATTGTCTCATTTTCAAGTTATCTACTCTTACCCCTGTCTCTTTCCCAAAGAAAATTCCTTGCAGTTCCAATTGCTGTTTAACTTCCCTTAAGATACTTCTCTCCTTGATTTATATATTAAATCATTGTCATTTTTCTTCTTATCTCCTTGATATCATTTCTTTTTGTTTGTTGTTTTGTCTTTTCTGTTTTTCCAGTTGCTCTTTCAGTTAACTCCTCTTCCGGAACATCCTGTTTTCTCTTTGTCATTTGTGTCTTAATTTCTAGCTCATCTATGCTCTGTATATTGTTCAGAATCTCTTCACATCTTGTCAAAATGTCCTTCATATCCTTAATTTCCGACACAATTTCTTCCCAAATTCCAATCATCTTTGTCTTTGTTTATTTTGTTTCCTTTTGTCTAATAATCCAACGATTTTTTATTCAAACCAAAACCACTTCTCAAACAAAGAATTCAATGTCCAGGAGTCTTTGTGCCCCTAGGTTAACCAGTCTGTTCTTCTGGAAAATCCAAAATTGGGGTCTTTGTAGAACTTCCCTCAAATTCAGTCTATTTTTAAACTTTCAGGGGTCTTTTTGTTGATAATTTTTTCTTATTCTCCCCTTTAAATCTCCAAAAGCCAGGCCTTTCCAGTATTTTGGGAATATATTGTGCTTTCCATTGACAGTAGGTGGCGCTCTTACATCAGTTTTCACTTTATCTTCTTTTTTATTTTTTGTTTAATTTTACTCAAATTTCCCAAAATATAAATGTAATATTAACTTTTATATTAGTTCCAGCATTTTATAATCCACAGCCACCGTTTGTCCAATTTAAATGTCCAATTTTCTGTCTTTTGTTTTCATCCTTTTCTTCCATTTTAAAATCTAATTTTACTCACAATGTTAGGACACCACCATTTCAACAGTTCTGAGTTTCTCTTTTTCTGAATCTTCTTTTTCTTGGGGTTACACTTTAGAGTTCCAGACAGTGTTCACTGGCTCTGCTCCAGCACTTTTCTTAGTTGTGAAGTTGTCTCCGGCTGTGTGGTAGCCATCTTAGCTGCCTCTCCTTCCTGCTGTGGCACAGAGGGCTCAAAAAGCCCTGGGGCTCTACAGGGCAGTTGCATTCTCCCCTGGAACCTTGCAGGTTCCCCTCTTTGGCTTCACCGCCCCTCCAAGGTGGCTTAGGAATCTGCGGACAAGGAGAAGCTAGCACAGGGACAGAGAGCTCTCTTCCCTTGGGACTGGTGTCACCGCGACGTCACTTCCGGTCTCAATACTAATGCAATTCCTTATGTTAGAAATGCAGGAAGCTGTGGATAGATGCTTCATTTCAACAAGGCTTCAAATAAAGCATCCTTTCAAAGATGCTTCACAAAGCAGACATGGTCCCCTCATTTCTATCAGTGAAATGAAATGTGTTGCTTTGTTTCAGGCTGACCTGGAGTCTCCCTCAGCCTTCTCTTCAGAGTTGACACTGTAAAACAAGACTGAGAGGAGCATTTCTTCAAAAATAGATTCAAGAGAAAGCTAAGAAGAACCATTTCCTGCAACATTAGCCTTAGATTTCCTAAGCTGACTGGCTAGAGCAGGTTGTAGGTACAACTGTCAAAACTACCAACTCAAAACCTCCTCAGTCAGTCAGTCTCTGAGGTGCCATTGTGAGCCAAGGCACTTAAGGACTGTGCAGCTTAATGCAACTAAATCCTGTCAATCCCTTTTCATCTGGCAAGTGGTTGGGAAAGCCCATAAGCTCTAAGAATTTTGTACACCTCGGGATTCTCTGAATTGCTTTTCAACAAATGGAGAGAAACAAGCCGTGGGAAAGGATTAGTCATTGCCCCCACTGCAGCTGTCTAGCTTTGGAATCTCCATAGTACATTCTGAGAAAATTTTAGGATGGATGTCTTCCATATACAGAAGGAAGAACCTTCTCCTTCAGTGCCAGTATTGAAGGTCTTAAAGAGTAGACAGTTCCAGGATGATTTGCTGAAGCCATCCAGCATAGAAAATATTTAGTGTAGATAGCCAGCATTGCAGAAGGGGTCCTCTAAGCATCTTTCCCAGATTGATAAAGGGCTTTAAATCTAGGAACAACTGTTGAAACATTCTAACCTGGAAGACAGTCCCTTCTCTAACTGCACACAGAAGACCTCTTATTTGATAATTAGTGAGCATGACCATCACTCACACCATCCATCACAAAAAGAAAGATCCAATAACAACTAATTAGTATGTTACCATATTAATGCATATATTTTAATGTAGGAGAGGGAAACACAATTCCATCTGACATAAATAGTTTAAGAGTAAACAGCCATTTACAAAATGACAAGAAATTATCGTATAATGATCTTTCAGTAAGCAAAATCTCACTTGAAAGTAATTGCATGCAACTCTCATGAAGAAAATTTAAATATATCAGCCAAACTTTGAATTAATCAATGCTATTTAAAAGACCCCATCTTTTATTTGCCAACAATGGGTAGCATATATTTTACAGCTAATTATATCATAGCACAACTCTAGAGCTTTAGAATAGATTCTGTTTTCCCTTTTATTAATTTTAATTAAGTAAGCAGCTTAGAATAGATCACAACTCTGTGGAAAAGAAACTCAAAAGGTCTAGGAAATATAGCTTCATGTGATATGATTAAGAAAGATCTCAGAATGACTCTTGCCACCAAAAATCCTGTAAGATGAGGTAGTTATTATTATCACTCCTGAAAAGGTCAGTAAATATCTGCTATAGTACTAAGAATTATTTTTTAAGCATCATCATAATTTCTACATATAATACCAATGTTTTCATGAACCCACAACTCATTAACTCTTTCAATAAATTAACTCTCTGTGTTGTGCACACCAGTTAACTCTGGGGTTAGTCAAGGTATTTGTTTAGGAGTACAATGGGCTTTTTATTATCTGGAAAAGATGGGTCTATCTCACAAGGCTTTGGCTCTAGGTTTGGCCAAGAACCAGATAAAGTTTTTTCTTGTCCAAAATTGCCAAGAATAGAAGAATACATTTCAGCTCCTCTTCTTAGGTTCTATCATATAATGTCTACATTATGAATGTCACTGAAAAGATAGCACCTATTGTGGAACTTAGCGGTTAATGAAGCATATATGTGGAAAAATAAGCTTATGTTAAACAAAAATGCTATGAGGAAAAAAGCAAATATTGGAGGAATTTACATAAAAATACTAAAAATATACTATGTAAGTATAGTTGAATAAAATCCAGTATTAATGCAAATATAATTTAATGCATCATTTGGGAAAGGCGTATCATGTGCATATTTGTATCATTATACAAATATCATTATCCAGATCATTTTAATATATTTAATTGCATAATAATACAAATCTTGTAAATCAGTGCCCATTATGTTATTTTATGTGACTTTAGATAACATTGGATACAAATTTTGTTTGTTGTATCTGAAATCTACTAAATTGGACTTTGTTAAATTGAAATTTTACCAGGTTTTTTTTTGGGGGGGGGGGGTGGCAAAGCAGCAGGGAAGTAGGTCATAGGATTGGGCAAAGCTCCAAACTGATGCTTTAATTAACCAAGTTTTGATCAAAGCACACCTTTAAACAAAGTATGGAACTGAAGCAGCATTTCTTTTTGAAAGACGAGTTCAGAGCAGATGTCCTGCTTTGAGCTGGATTCTAAAAAGGCTTTTTTCCATGCCTTGTCCAGGCATGAACCCTTTTACTTCACTAAAACAGCTGGCCAAATCAAATCAAGCAAGTTCAATTTGAAGGACCTGGCCACAGTGTTCAATTCTGGAACTAGAGGTGCTTCCTGGGTCATTGTGATGACTCAGGTGAAAAATGTATCTTGATCTGTGTCTTGTGTCTCAGGTGGAATAGAACTATTTCATAAAGGCAAAGGTCAGTAAGTTACTATTCCCAGCCACTATGCGATTAGTAAGTTTAAAATGCTTTTTAGATAATGAGATGAAGTACATCAAGTATTTCTTTATTACTGTACCGTACTGTACTATACTTATACTAACTAGTATATCCATTCTAGATTTTGCATTCCAACGGATTCTGGTTTTAAATTCTTTAGTCTTTTCTTTTACCTATGGCTCAATTCCCATTTTTCTCTGGTGAGCTTGTTTGCCATTTTTTTTACTTCACTTTTGTTTGTTCAGATGAAAAGATGACAATAAGGCCCCTTAGTTACCCGTATTTAAGAACTTTCATACTGGATAACTGGTATAAGAAACATAATATACAGGAAAGATTCAGATTATTGCACTGACTTTGAGTGGCCTCAAAGAGTTTGAAGAAAGTTCCTGCAGAAAACCTTTCCATTTACATTAATTTAAAAACCAGTTTTGGTGTAGTGGTTAAGGTGCTGGCCTAGAAACACGATGTTGAGTTCTAATCCCATCTTAAGCAGGAAATCTGGCTGTGTGACCTTAAACCATGATTATCTCTCAGCTCAACCCACTTCACAGGATTGTTGTTGTGGGGAAAATAATGGGAGAAACACATAGTAAGAATGTTCACCATCTTGAGTTAATTATGAAAAAACAAAAAAATAAAAAGTGGGATAAAATGATAGATGATAGGTAGGTAGGTAGGTAGGTAGATAGATAGGTAGGTAGGTAGGTAGGTAGATAGATAGATAGATAGATAGATAGATAGATAGATAGATAGATAACTGTATTTTACCATTAAAGAATATTCCTCATAATCAAAGTTTTTGGTAGTGTGTGGGTATGTGGTTTTCACTTTGTGGATGAAGCTTTTGAATTTATTTTTTGAAGTTGAGCTTTTTTTCATAAAGCTTCTACAAAATCTATTTTATAGGCAAAGACAAGAATCTTTTGTGTATGATTATATGATCTGAGTACATAGGATTCTCGGCATCTCTCTGTTCTCTAGCAATCATCCACATATTTGCAGCTAAAATATAGCAGATCTTTTTGAACTCTCTGTAACATCACCTTCAATATAATACACTGATTTGCTTCAAGATGATCAAGTATGACATTAATGAAAATTACTTACATTTCTAATTTGAAAAGGTTCGTTTTCCAACAAGGAATAAGAGCCATTAGTTGAATAAAATTTCTAGTTTAACTTTAGACTTAAAATATATGACTACATATTAAGTTCTCTTTTTTACAGAGATTTTTCATTCCAACTGTTCTCTGTCCTTCAGAAAAGGGATGAAAGAATAACATAAAAATGGATGTCATATGGGAAGCAGGAGAGGAGGTCACATTTGGTGTGTAAAAATGTGTGAATATTTCAGGCATTTCGACTTCTACAGTAACATTATATTCATTTTGTAGTTATCAAAAGATAAGCTCAGGGCAGCAAGTTCAGTGGTTTTATTTTAGCCCATCCATACTATGCTGCCCAAAGGGATCTTTAAACTTTTCTTTCAAATTGATATTTAATAAGCCCCTGCAAGCATATCACAAGGAAATCTTTAACCTAAATTTGCATACACTTTTTAAAAAGGATTTCAGTGTAATTAATCTCAGTATAAAATGAGAAGCTATTGTCTGTAATTCAACGTGCAAACCCTGAATTGGCTTCAAATAAATCTTGAAAGCTTTAGCTGGCCTTCAGGATAGGGGCCTTTTTCCCCCCTGCCCATATGTATAAGAATCTACTCAGATATTACAGCAGCAAAAGCACTCCACAGCAGGAAATGAGTATTTTCAATTGCACTATGCATGATCTGAAAATCATGCATAGTGCAAGAGATGCTTTGGAAATTGCTGGAACTTAAAGTGTGACACCTGTTTAAGATAGCCTTGTCTTTTTTCAGTCCTCCTTTTAAGACCGGAGGAAAAGATTCAGCTCTTAAGAAACTGCAGTTATAATCTTTTTCTTCGCTGACATGGAATACTTCCTACAATGTATTCAGGAAAAGATGGAATGTAAACTAGGTGCACGTTCTAGAGTTGCTTTCAAAAATATTATATTTAATTCTCCAAAATACGCAGTTGTTTAATCATATCACCTTTGAAAGTTGTTTTAGTTTTTGTTTTTGAACTAATTTTGTTGAAATGTGGCAAGTGACAGAGGATGTAGCTCACAAGTTAATGAAAAACAAGAATTTCCTTTGCACATATATACATAGCCCCCATTTGCACTTTGAAATTAAATAAGAACATCACACTTCAGATATGAGGATTTCATTACAATTTTCTTGTTTAAAGTGATCTCTACAACTGAATATATCTCTCTCTCTCTCTCTCCCTCTCTCCTTTTTGTTGGGATTACTCGCTATCTGACTTTAGTGGCAGGCTACACTTGGTATCATAGTTCAACTGCAATAGCATCAGAAAAGGGAGGACAGAAAAAAAAACCCACAAAAACAGATTGTTTTCTCCTGCTAAGTACTTATCACATTGATGAGACAGGATCCAAGTTATCAGAAAACTTAGAATATCCAATGGACAATCATGACAGGTAGGAATGTTGAATATTAACTTCTGATTGCACAGAGGAAAAAAAGAGGATGATTTGTGGCTTATTCATTGGTTTCAGAAAGATCTGTATAGTATTTTCATCTATTTCATTGCAACTAGGGGATGCACCAACGATGACTTTGAAATTCATGCAGATTGTATATTCTGATTTCACCTCTGGCTTGCTACAGCGATTTCTCTGGTGAACCTCATGCTGGTGAACCTTTAATAAAACCCAGAACTTAAATATGGTTGCATTTGCTGAAAGTGCTCTGCCTCTACATTGTTATTTAAAGCAATTTATTCTGTTTGCTTGCATGCATTCCAAGTAAGGGACTAGTGTTCTCTTTGGCAATGATTTGTCATCATATAAAAACCATGTATCTTTATAATCCTCTATAAATGTTTTATAATGGTTGTTAAACAGGGAATTAAGAAAGCAGTTGCATATGAAACGTGTTTTGAGTGTTGGCTTAGAAAATTTATCTTTCACATGAGAACGTGCACTTGTATATTCACAGCCCCAAGCATTCTTTTGCTCCTCTCCCAGCCTGATTCCACATAGATAGTTTGGAATTACAAGAATCATTGGTCAGCACAACTAAATAGAAAAAAAATCTGCTTTAAAAGATTTGTGTAACAACAGTTAATAAGGTAACAGAACTCTAATTAGAAAAATGAAAATCTGTAGGAACAATAGGATTCCCTTGTTGTAATGAAAGGATCTCTTCAATGATGAAGAGTTAAATTTATGTTGATAGCAACATGATAAAAGCTTTTGATTTACAGGCCATGGCCTTCTTCACTTTTTATCAAAGCACTTGCATTAAGACAACTGCCTTTTTCTGCTAAATAAACAAGCACTGGAAGCAATGTGGTAAAATTCCATTCATTATAATAATCAAAAATCTTGGAATTATTAAAGGAATATCTTTATCAAATTGGTACATTAAAAACAAATGAGACTGAAATTCCATACACAATTCAGTGGAAGTTAATACCCCTGGATTCATTCAGTATACTCTGGTGTATGTGATATTCAGTGTATTTACTCATCTAACATATCTTTGACTAAAAACTCTTCCAAAGCCACATCTATTCAATTTAAAAAAGGGAAGGGAAAAAAGGGTTCCATATTCTGCAGCAGTAATGATTAAAAGATTTAAGAAAGAAAAGAAAAAGTTGGAAGAAAAAGAAACAGGTTCTGGCACCAGATCCCAAAATTAAGTAAGATATGAAATAAGGACCATTAGGATGCTATCAGAATGTGACATTGCTTAATTTTAATGAGACAAAATATATAAAATTATTCATGTATCAGAAAAAGCAAAAATAATATTTGTATATCTGGGGTTTAAAGCTATATTTGATATTTAATCAAATCATTAAATTTAAGAGTATCAATTATTTTACCTCTTATGTTGTCTTTTATCAGAGGACCTGTCTTCAGTCCAATCATTTTCCACAGGACCAAGCCTGGAATATCAGGATTCTACTGAACATTTCATGGTTTTTAACAGATTTTATTTATTCATAGTTTAAGGCTGTCCACTCAGCATGTGACTCTGGGTGGTTTAACTATGGGTGAAAGGCCTCGATAAAGGGACTCTCAATTGGAGACTATGGTTCTCTGTACTTAAGGGAAAAGACAGTGAGGGCAAAGATAGTGCACCTATTCCAGGTCTGTCTTTTCAGGATGGAATTACATGCTATTAAAATGCCACAGGAGAACCAGTGAAGTCTTACAGTACACCTGCTCAGCTGTCACTTTGCCTTCACATATATTTCTGAAATCACACAACCGAGTCAAAGAGTATAGAAGGATCATTGCAAAGTGTTTAAATGGTGTAGCATAGGATGAAAGAAATGTCTTCTCTTCAAGGCTTTAAAATAAAAAAAAAACAGACTCTGACAAAGATGGTTGCACATCAGCAGTTGATCATGAATCATGGGCAGTCCTCTGATAAGGATAAGTAAGTCTCTATCCTGGGATAGGTTGAAAGTACCATTAAAGAACAGTTGACTGTCAAATGCTTAACTTTGCATTGTTATATTTGTCAGACAAAGGTAATATGAAGATATGGTTCTAGCAAACGAAATTGTTTTGAAGTGGATAAGGATACGAAAGGTAGGCAATAAGGCATATTGATGAGGCAGAAGAGAGGATTTGGTGTAGAAATATAGTAGAGAAAATGAAAGAACATTGAAACTACCAAACAGAATTCCTAATTTTCAGAGGGTTCAGAATCACAGCCAAACCTAAAGGGCGGAGCTGGCGTCGTGACGATACGGCATGCGATCTTGGAAGTCTGAGATCGCTGCCGATATCTTTGCTCCTGGATGATCTAAACTGTCCCGAAGAGACAGTGAAAGTGAAGAGTGCATCCTGTCAATCCCAGGGATACCGCAAAGTCCCTGGTAGATCCAGGAGAAGCTCTTCTTGCCAGCAGAAAAGAGGCAGCCATTAAAGCTGCTGAAGTTGGGACAGCTCCGAAACGGAAGAGAACAGAAAGACAGAGTGTGCCTGTTTGGTGAGAACTTTTTCTTTATTCTAAGATCTGAAAGGACACCCTTAGGGAAAAAAAGAATCTGTAAAAGTTTTGACAGAAGTGATTAAGCGGCAATTTTAAACAGGAATGTCAAAGAATTTTTTTTTTTCTCATTGCTGGATTTTCTATACACAATCTTGTATTTTGAAACTGGACTGGTTTTTTCGTTTACATCTTTTTTTTCCCTCCTTTTTGATTTTGTAATATTTTAGGCTAGAGGCTCCCTTTAGTTATCTCTTTTTTAAAAAATATCTTTTTCTTTTTTTTATTAATTCTTATTATATCTTGCTTGGAAAAGGAGGGGGAAAGTGAGAGCAAAGAAACTTTGTAACACTGCCAACTAGAGGCTTGAAAATATTCTATTTCCCTGTGACCAGACAAAGCTGAGAAAGAACGAACTGAGACTCTTTTTCAAGGACATTGCCATTTGATAAGATAGAGGGAAGAGCATGGGAGAGTATTATTGCAGGTGCTCTTCTGGGTTTCTATCAACAGCTGGAGTCTGGTGTTGAAAGCTAGGGGGGAAAAAGTGATAAGTTTTTGGAGAAGAGAGTTATAATAAGAGCCTTGGATAATTAAACAAAGTGCAGTGTGCTCTTTTTACTTTTTCTAAGCACATTAGATTTACAAAGAAAGCCATTAAAACGCAAATACTGCAAGTGGCAAAAGAGAAAACATTGAAATATAAAGAAAAAGAGATTGTGGTCTTGAAACAAATACCCAGAAGTGTGAGAGAGATGAGAAGAGAATACCGATTCCTGACTAAAATGCTACTTAAAAAAGAGGTGAATTATAGATGGCTGATTCCAGAAGGTTTAATATTCACATGGCAAGAACAGAGACATAGAATTGACTCAATTGAGAAAGCGGAATTATTTTATACAGAATATTTTGGAGGGAAAGAGGAAGAGGCAGAAAAAGAGATCTCACTAATTGAATTCCAAGAGGACTGCCAAATGGCAACTGAAAAAGAAGAAGGTGCAGTAGGTGGAAAGGTGGAAGCCAAAGAAAAACGTGAACTAAGATCTACGAGAGCTGCTAAACTTAACTACAAAATATAACCATGGAAGAGAAAAAATTGATTACAATTAATATAAATGGACTTAACTCAGCCGTTAAAAGAAGGAAAACCTTTCATAAATTAGAGAAATTAAAATGTGATATAATTTGTCTACAAGAAGTACATATTAAAAAACAATATGAACAATTGTTGAAGGACAACAATTAGAAGGACATGATTTGTAGTTGGGGTGGCATGCTTTTTTATGGTATAAAGGAACTAAAACACAGGGGTACTTTAGAAGACATTATAAACGGGAGTCTCTGTGGTTAAACTGGGAGAAGATTAAAAGATAAAGTTATTTGAACATTCCAGTCTGGTTATCGACTATTGAAGCATTCTCGTATCCTATAATATACAAAAAGGAACAAACAGATATGGTGAAATACTGAATGAAAAGGGTGAACTTAAATCTATTCAAAAACTAGAGGAACAAGGTATAAAGATGAATTGGTTTTCATATGCGCAAATACATTCAAGGTATGATAAAGATTCTAAAATGGAAGGTTTCTATGATAAATTGACTGATTTAGATAAGATTTTGACAGGTACTGATGAAAAGGTGATTAAAAAACTGTATGGATATTTATTAGAAATTAAACTAGAAGAACATGTTAAAGAAACTATGATTGCTTGGGGGAAGAATTTTGGATATGGGATTGATCTAGAGAAATGGCAAAAATTGTGGTCTCAAAATTATGAAATGACAATGTCAACAGCATATAAAGAAAATTTGTATAAGATGTTTTACAGGTGGCATTTTCCCCCAACAAGAATAGCAAGAATGTTCAAGAATAAATCTGAAAAATGTTGGAAATGTCATCAGACACCTGGCTCATATTACCATATGTGGTGGACTTGTGCGGATGCTAAAAACTACTGGACTAAAATCCACATGTGGTTGGAAAAAATGACAAAAAAAACATATAGACTTGAAACCAGAGATATTTTTATTGGTTATTTTACCTGAAATATATAGTAAAGACTTGAAATACCTGATTGTAAATGTATTAACAACAGCTAGGATTGTATTTGCTAAAAACTGGAAAAATGAGAAAATACCATCACAGGAAGAAATCATTAAGAAAATATTGGAATGTGCTGAAATGAGTAGATTGACATCTGAAATTAGAGAACAAGAAGATAAACAATTTTATAAAATTTGGGATCTTTTCTATCAATGGTTAGACAATAAAATACAGTAATGAAATATGTAGACTTTTAGAAAATAATAAATATATAAAGATGTACTTCTTTCTTATTATATCTACAAAATGATTTTAGGATAGATTTGGGATGATAATATGAACTGTTATAAAATAAACTAAGTAAATTATGATTATCTTGTAAAACATGAATGAATAAAAGTATAGTTAAATGATCAATAATGATACTAAGGTATTTAATTTTTGATTGAAAATATGAGATTATATGCAATGTAATTGTAATTGAAGACTACAAAATGGAAGCACAAAACAATTTGTAAACCAACCGGCACACTGTATGTACACATATGGAAGATAGCTTGATGTTTTTATGTTTTGTTTGTTTATGTTTGTTTTTAAAAACCAATAAAAAAAATCTTTTTAAAAAGAATCACAGCCAAACCTTAAGTGGCATGCTAGGATTCCCCTCCTTAGTGAGTCTAAGATGTTTAAATTAAGTAGCTCATTGAATATGATCAAAGCTCCGTTTATTTCAACATTTCTCCTATGGGTTATACTGAAAGTTGTTAAGAAGGATTCAGGGACTCCGACTTTATTTACAGTTTGGCCTTAATACTCTGTTCATGTTACCAAAAAAAAATTAATCTTTTTTTTTAATCTTGTGAGAAACTTCTCTGGACATATTAAAAGAAAGCTGCCCATAGCAGTTTTTGAAATTGTTATTGTACCTACAGTATGGTGTGGTTAGTTCATTTTCTGTTAATGTATTTGTATTAGTTGACTGTAATTCTTGGTCAAAGGGAGGTTTCACTATGTTTCACTCCTTCTTCACCCCCGTTATATTTTGGAGCCAAAATTGGAAAAAAACTTTAAAGTCTATCTTCCACTCCAAAATTCACAGGGTACTGATTGTATTTCACAATAATGTGCAACAACAATTACAACAAACACATCAAGGAAGAAAACCACTAAATAAAGCTTTCTATATTTCACCCGACAGGCAATTCTAATTGCTTTCATGAGACACTAATTAAAAATGAGCTCTTACCCCCTCCCCATCTGATATGAGCTTGTAGCCTCCCTGTTTGTAAGACTGAAATGGATTACTGTTTCCCTCTAACCAGTCCCCACCCCTGCTTTGAGCTGACATTTAAAGCAGAGGCAATTTCCATTTATGCCAATTATCACTGCCAACCATGTAAGGAATAAATGAGATATTGTTATTATTAGGCTGAGTGAGTATATTCATGTTAATGTTCATGAGCCATAGTTCATAAGACTGCTAGTTTCTTGCAAGCGAATGCAGAACATTATCTTGGGCCAGACTGTGCAGTATCTTGAAAAGGAAGAAAATGATTAGCAAGCTGATCTTTGTTTTCAACTGTAAAACTTAATTGTCAGGTCTATTGACATGGCCTAGGTTTACCTGTAAGGAATATAACAATAACAATAATAGACTAGAATTCTCAAAAGGATAATATCTACAATTTACCCAGAATAAAATAAATTTTAACATTAGTGGAGTCAGCATCAGTTAAGCACTAAAAATAGATTTGATTATTCCTTTTATATTTTCTATTAAAACATTCATTTATCATTCTGTTATTCATTCACCTGAACTAAATTCACAGTGTAATAAATTTCATTTGGGTTCGTTATATCCATCAATTCTTATTTCTCATTAGTTTGGTGAAAATGAGACTCAGCTGGTCTGCTGCATGTCATTTCAGTATTTTTCATTCTGGTGACATGGCGTAGTCAAGTAGTCTACTATCATGTCATGATACATTTTAGAAAGACAGGAGACAAGGTATTTCATGTGTTCACCAGTGCAGAATAGTCAATGCCACATAAAGAGACAGAACTCCATGTCATGAAGCATATTAGCTCATGTATGGAATGTGGTAATTTAGGCCCCCATTAATTTCCATTAAAATTCCCTAAATCCTCTTCTTACACCGTTATACCCTTCCAATACTCCCAAGTCACCTATGTATCCTGCCATTACCACCGTATTCCAGTGTAATGGTCTGAGAGAATAACCTTGGGAAATAAGAGGAGGAGGAGCCACAACCTAGAGTAGGGTTGTCAAATTCCTGGCTCATGGGCCAGATGCATCATGTGCTGACCACGCCCATGCCCAATTTAGCAAAGGGGGGAAAAGTCCCAATACATCACATGATGCCGCCATGATGACGTGAGTTTGACACCTAGGGTAACAATAGAAAGAATAGAGGTTTGGGAAGCATCTCAGAAGGGACTGTCCCTAGTTCTCTGGAAAGCGACACAAAGGAAGAGAAGTGCTTTCAGAATATTGAAATTGTAATCTCATCAATAAAGGTAGCACTAATGCTCATGGTTTTTGGTTTGTTGTCTGGATTACCTTGAAGGTCTGACCTCCAGAGAAATTCCCTTTGTCCCTTGTGTACTAGGGAGGAGGTAAATAGCAAATCCACTGTCCCACCTAATCTAGTAAGAAGACAGAAGACAGATAAAGACAGGTTGCTTTTTGAGCATGAGTACCATGTGTTCCTTAAGAAGGTTACCGTATTTCCCCATGTATAAGCCACCCCTTTTTTCCAAAATTTTCAAGCCCAAAAAGTAGGGGGGTGGCATATACAAAGCAGGTACACTTTTTATACGTGAAAAATGCATAAAATAATAAAGTAGGAATAAACTGGTTTTCCAGCAGTATGCTATACTTTTTTGTAAAAATTGTACGTGATGATACGATTACGAGTGCGAGTACGCGATAGAAATGCATACGCTAGGCATCGGCCTGAATGCTTCGTTCCTACTCTCGTTCCGATGCGTAGATTGCTAGCGTCGCCCGCACCGCTTTCGGCGTCATGACCGAAGTTGTAGATCTAGACGTCGAATTTTGTTTCTTTGTAAATTTTCTTTCTTCATAACTTGTTTCTCTAATAAAATATTTTTCAAAACTTCACAGTCCAAAAATTGGGGGGTGGCTTATACAAAGGGGTGCTTATACATGGGGAAATACGGTATTTATTTGTCATACAGCAAGATAAGAGATCTAGAAGAAAGCTTAGAAAAAAAGAGAAGGAAACTATTTTCTAAAGAGAGATTAAGAAACTCTGTAGATGGGGCTGCCTTTGAAGATGACCTGAAGCTTCATTTGATCCAGAGTATGACATCCAGTCTGCTAATTGGTAGATCTCAGAAGTACAACTGCAACACTATTGCACCAGTTACCAATTTGCTTGTGAGTCAAAATCAAACTGATTGTCCTCAATAAAGCACCAGGCGCCTGCCTCCCAAGCATATATTAGTTTGCATCTCCTGGCAGGAATTTGTCCCTCCAATGAGATCTTGTGAGGAAGGTTTACTGAGTTTCTCTATTCTGTGCACATGAGAAATTACAATGTGCTTCCTCAGCAGCCTCCTCTACATCTTGGAATCCTTTGCCTCCAGAAGTAGGAAATACATCTACTAACTCAGGGATGTCAAACTCATGGCCCACAGGCAGGATGCATCATGTGCTGGCCCCATCCCCACCTGGTTTAGCGAAGGGGAGAAAAGTCCCAATACATCACATGATGCTGCCGTGATGACTTGAGTTTCACACCCGTTAATGATCATCTTTAAGAAGACTGTGGGGAAACTGGACCATTATTCAAGTCTTTGAACATAAATGCTACTAGGATTGCTTTAAATAGTTTAGGGTTTTTTTTTTTTTTTTTTTAGTGCACACAGGTGCATATACATACTGACAGACCAGGAACTGAATCCAAGCAAGTAGGCCATATATAAAATACTAAAATAATATTTCAGTGGCTCCTTCTCCTCCAAGAATTTACATAAACATCCATACATCAAAACAAGCCCAAAACCTGGTCCTTTATAAATCCTGGAGCTAACTTCAGTGATCCTAGTTTGCTGTCTAAATTTAATATTAAACTGCTTAGGAATGGACTTTCCCTTTTCTGCTTTCAACTGGACTTGGAAAGAAAACAAATGCCCCCCCCCCAAAAAAAAAAACTCAGAAGGGTTGCTTTGTTCCCCGATTGGCTCCTCAGCAGTACAGTCCAATTGTTCATTTGTTTTTTTTAATTCTGGCACTTGTTGAAACAGAATTTCCCCATATTCTCTACTCTACAGCTCTTCTCTCCCCTTCCCCTTTTAGTCACACTACATTTACCATTTGGGGATGTGAAAATCTGGCAAATATTCTGGATCAGATTTTAAGGGCATGCAAGAAGCTGTGGGAAAGATAAAATCAACACACACACCCAAGGCTGTGATTCAAATTTCTTAACAACCAGTTCTGTGGGTATGGCCTAATTTGTGGGGTTTGGTGGTCATCTAACTGGGTGGACATAGCTTGCTGACTAGGCATGGCTTGGTAGTCATGTGACTGGGTAGGCATGGCTTGTATGTAAATATTATAAATATGTAAATATTGTTTTTATTTAAAAAAGAGCAACTTTTGCCCCAAAGCAGGCAAACCAGGAAGGCAGGTTGAGTTGCTCACAGAATCACAGATTAATTCTGTCTATCTGCAATCGGCTACCTGAGTCTGCATTGAAAAGCTTCAGTCCTACGAAAGTTCGGCTCTGCTTTTAAATTAGCTAAAAAGCAGGAAATTCAAGGATTTCCTGCTTTCTAGATAATCTAAATCTCCCGGAAGAGCAGAACAGCTGATGGTGGGGGGGGGGGGGTGGAGAGGAAAAATAGCAATTTACCAAACCAGGCAAGTTGGATGGCTCGCATGCCAAGTTGGATGCCTTGCAAGGAGTGAATGGGTGAGGAGGGGAGGGGCCAGCCAGTGGAGCAATTTGCCAGTTCTCTGAACCGGGAACAATCGTGCACACACAATTGTCCCGGTGCTGCCTGGACAGTTAACAAGCGCCACACTCCAGTGTGCAGTGTTTGAAAGTCCTTGTTTCCTGCTTTTTCAACCTCAGCTGTTCAGCACAAAGCAGCTGAGGAAGGAAAAGCAGGGAATAAAGGACAGCCTAGAGTCCGTGCAGGCGGGTGGGCCAAACACCGCTGCTCTTTGCAGCTACAGGTTCTACAGAACCGGGCTGAACCGGTAGCATCCCACCCCTGCACACACCCTTTTTATTTTATTATCAGTAACAATCAAGATCTCATATGGTTCGATCTAATGTGCATGAGATGAAGAGTGAAGTTTGCAGTGTTTGAAATCCCCCCCCGCCCCCGTTCTTTCTATTCCCCTTAACATCAAACTAACTTTGCTGTAGTTCACTTATTTGGTACAGTCTGTCTCTCCTCTTTGATTTCTTAATATATATGCTGATGCTGGCAACACAACAATTTAACTATCAATGGGTTTCTCTAGTCTTCAATTCTATAGTGAAAGGTGATATGGCATAATCCAATAGGCTGCTATAATAACTCTCTTTATTACATACCTCAATTTATTTCCTTGATTCAACTGTTTGAACTTCCTTTTGCATGATGAATTCTTAGTTATAAAAACTGACTAAGAATCACTGTCATGCTACACAAGTTCTTTTACCTTTTTGAAGTATTTTTTAAAATACCCCTCTATTTCACATAGCGGGTGTTAACATTTTTTGGATATTTTGAAGCAACTAGGAACTGTCAATCCATATAGACGCAGAAAGATCAAAATGATAAACACTACGTGAGAAGTGCCACCTTTTGGCAGTTCCCCACCAAATCCTTGAATGTTCAGTGAGACAGAAATGAACAGGAAAAGAGTTGAAGTTCGGCTTATTGATGCTTCATGTACTAGAAACAGAGGGGGAAAAAAATCAGTCTGCATATTTTACAGAAATTTACTCAATTTGCCCTAACCAAAATGAAGTACATTTGCATACCAAATGTGCTTTTGAAATTTGATTATGTGTTTTTGATAAAACAGTCCTGCATTTTTGCACTCCTATACCAATGTTCACAACAAGTTTTACTATTAGTACTGTGGATAAATACTTAGACTGGTGCAGGAACTAAAATGAATGCTCAGAAGCTGAACAAAATGTCCTTCACTACATTAAATACTCAATGGTACTCATTAACAGATAGATGTTCTTTCCAGGCTCTTTTGTAACAGAGAAAGGCTAAGTTTAATTCAGCTCTGATGGGTTTGTTTGTGTATACACACATTATGATGATTGTATTTATATTTTAGGACTTGTGTTCAGCTTCAACCTGGTTGAGACTTCCAAGGAGGATGATAAGGAGCACTGACTGATTTAATAGACTAGTGTTTTTTCAACTTTAGCAACCTTAAGATGTCTGTACTTCAATTTGCAGAATTCCCAGCCAGTAAGCTGCAACTGAAGGCAACTGTGGGCAAAATATGAGGAAAATCTGTCAGCTTAAGTTTTTACCTTTCTGGGGATGGGATAGGGTGGGATGGGATGGGGTGGATTTAC
Source organism: Pseudonaja textilis (assembly GCF_049901715.1). NCBI lineage: Eukaryota > Metazoa > Chordata > Lepidosauria > Squamata > Elapidae > Pseudonaja > Pseudonaja textilis. The sequence goes on from NC_141990.1 coordinate 119,814,326, forward strand.
AACAGCAACTGCAAATGGAAGAAAAATTAGGAAAGCGATGTTCCACATTTTTCTGCCTATGGGATTAACACTGAAATGAAACATCACTCAGGAAAAAGAAATTGAATCTACTGCATGCCACTTTTAGGTAAAAGTGCAATCAGAATGACATATGTATCACTTTACACAAAGTAATTGGCAAACTTTGAGGCCATAGGGGTTTCTTATATTAATACTAACACTAATGTTAATACTAATAGACTATCCTGAGGAAATATAAATGAGCCAGAAACCAGGAAACCTAAAGTGAAAAGCCAATCTTTCATATTTCATTTTTTAAAATCTGCATAGAATAATTGTTCATCTGATATGGCTTCACACATTAAGCTTATTAACTTGATCTCTCCAAGAGATTTGATTTTTTTTTTAAATGTAAAACTAGAAATCTGTTTGCTATGCATCAGAGTCTGTTGCTCATTTTCACATAACACTCACTCAAGTGAACAATGTCTGAAATATCTTGATCCAGATACACAAGGCAAACAGTAATTGCTCTGCTTACAGCTTCTACAGGCTAATGAGTTTCTACCCACATTCTACTTAGAGAGATGCAAGTTTATAGTTGCTTCTTGGATGACATACATAATTCACAAGGCCAGGAGCCCTGTGCATTCAGAGCTCCGCACTGTGTGGATCACAGCAACTGCACTCAGATGAATGTGCTTCCTGTTTCCAATCAGATCTTTCCATCAGCACAGAGAGATTAATTATCTTTCATGAATATTTTTTGTTTTAAATCTGAAGAGGCTTGTGTGTTTCCTTGTATGTATTTCTAATGTGTGGTTGTGTTATGTCCATATTTAAAACACATATCTCTCAAAAAATAAACTGGCATCATAATCAGGCATAGAATGAATGGGAATAATAATTAAACAGCCCATGCAGCTGAGACCCAAATTGTGGTAGGATTAGAGTAAAACAGAAGTGATCCTGCCTATATATAACCACCAAAACAAAACAGAAAAGATAATTCTGAAAATAACAGTAGAAGAATAAAGTACAACAAATGAATTTTTAGAAAGCTTAAAGAGGTTAGGTTATCTTTGTACTGGATAGGGGAGGATTTTAGAAAAAAATATCTGTTACATGATTGGCATCCTTCAGTCTCAAAAGACTATGGCATTGTGCTCTGAAAAGATGTCCTAAAACAGCAACTAGTGTGGCTAAAAAGACCAATTCGAGAGTAGTAATCCCTTCCACACTGAGGAAAGATACAGTCTGTCCCCTGTCCAGCCTCCAGATTTTGCTGGTTCCAGGACTGCTTCTTTGCCTCAGCCTGCTGAATGAGTGTTCTTTGAATTGGAGAAGGCCATGTTGCGTCTTTATCCCCCAAGCTGAAGGATCAGAGATCAAGGTTTTCCAACTGTTAATGTCCATTCCCAAGGCCTTTAGATCCCTCTTGCAGATATCCATATATCGCAACTATGGTCTCCCTCTAGGGTGCTTTCCCTGCGCTAATTCTCCATACAGGAGGTCTTTCAGAATCTGCCCATCAGCCATCCTCACAACATGCCCAAGCCAGCATAGATGACACTGTTTCAATAGTATATACATGCTAGAAATTCCAGCACGTTCCAAGATTGTGCTATTTGGAACTTTGTCATGCCAGGTGATGCCAAGAATATATTGGAGACAATGCATATGAAAGGTGTTCAACTTTCTCTCCTGCCATGCATAAAGGGTCCAAGACTCGCTGCATTAAAAGAGTGTGCTCAAGACACAGGCTCTATAGGCCTGAATCTTTGTATGTTCCAACAGCTTCTTATTAAGCCATATTCTCTTTGTAAGTCTGGAAAATGTGGTGGCCGCTTTGCCGATACGTCTATTCAGCTCAGTGTCTAAAAAGAGTGTGTTGGACATAGTTGAGCCTAGGTACACAAAGTCATGGATAACCTCCAGTTCTTGTGCAGAGATTATAATACAGGGAGGTGAATCCACATCCTAACCCATGACTTGTGGTTTTTTCAGGCTGATTTGTTAGTCCAAAATCTTCACAAGACTTGCTAAAACAATCCATAAGTTGGGTCTTCAATAGAGTGAGCAGTAACGGCAGCATCATCAGCAAAGAGGAAATCACGCAAGGATGTCATCTGGACTTTGGACTTTGCTCTCAATCTAGAGAGATTAAAGAGTTTTCTGTCTGATCTGGTCTGGAGATAAATGCCCTCTGTTGCAGTTCCAAAAGCTGTTTCAGCATGATAGCAAAAAAGATCCCAAATAAAGTTAGCATGAGGACACAGCCCTGCTTTACTCCACTTCGAATGTCAAAGGAATCTGATGTTAAGCCATCAAAAACTACAATGCCAGAGGTGGTATTCAGCAGGTTCTGACCATTTCTGGAGAACCGGTAGTGGAAATTTTGAAAAGTTCAGAGAACTGGCAAATACCACCTCTGACTGGAGATTTTACAGCATTCTTTCCCCACCATGCCTACCAAGCCACGCCCACAGAACCAGTAATAAAAAAAATTGAATCCCACCACTGTACCATGCCCTTCATTTAGTCATGAAAGGACCTGATGATGTTGAGGAGCTGAGGTGGACATTCAAGGGCCATCCCTACTAACCAAGTAAAAAACCTTCATAAGATCTATGAAGGCTACAAAAAGTGGCTGTCTTTGTTCCCGGCACTTCTTCTGCAACTGTCTAAGGGAAAATACCATGTCAGTAGTGGACCTGTTGGTTCAGAATCTGCACTGTGATTCTGAATAGACCCTCTCTGCAAGCACCTGGAGCCTCTTCAGTACAACACGGGCAAGCAGCTTCCCTACAACACTAAGAAGAGAGATGCTGCGGTAGTTGTTAGTCACCCCTGTTGCCCCAAAAACAACATCTAGGTGTTGCTTACGCCATGTGGTGTCCAGGGTTATCTATTACATAAGGAAGGAAATAAGTTCAGAAACATAAAATAGGATTTGTTGAATAGTTGAGGCTTTCCAGAATGCCCCCATGAATGTTTAAACCTTAGGGAAAAGTGCTCAGAGAACAGACTGGAGCTCTTGCTTCATGAACTATTCAGTATAAATTAATGTATATTAATCCATATCAATAAGTTAATATAGTAAGATGGTACATAAGTTAAAATGCCAAGTGTGACAACATCTAGGCAAAGCTTTCCATCTAAAGTAGGCTCTTCTTTCCCTCTCTTCCAAAAAAACCCTTGTAGCAACAAATTTGTAACACCTCATCCTGCTCACCCCTAAGATGAATCACTGCTGTACACATAATAAGTTGAAATGAAGCAAACAGCTGTTTAATGAAGTTTGTTTTGAAGCATCTGTCACAGGAACCTCAAAGTAAATGGCAAAATTGGCTTAATGGTTTTGTTTATCACCCATTTTTCAATTGTTTATACCTGCCTTAAAGATAATGAGCAAACAACTGGCAACTGGGACAGGGTGCAATAAGAGTCCAGCTAGCGAGACATTAATATTAAGAAGCAAGATCTGAGAATAGATGAACTTGATTGTATTCCTGGGCCAAAAAATATGAGATATTGTACTGAAATTAGCAATATTGAATTTTTAAACTGATGTTACGAAAAGCTACTGTGGTTATCCAAATTTTATGAAGATGTTAAGATAGTGGAATACTGGTTTGCAAGAAAATGTATCTTATTTTGCATTGTGCTGATTTATAGATTGTCTGGAGTTTATTTAATTTAACATTATTATGGGAAATAATAATCACCCAACTCTCCAAGAACATATGGACGACACAACTGGATCAGGGCAAAGCAATAGATGCAATCTACATAGACTCTGTAAAGCCTTTGATTCAGTGGTACACAACAAACTACTCCTAAAAATAAAATCCTATGGTATCTCTGGACAATTACATAACTGGATAGAAGCATTACTGTCAGACAACAAATGGTCAAAATTGGGAGTGTCCTATCAAATCCTGTACCTGACAATAGTGGTGTCCCCCAAGGCAGTGTTCTAGGACCAACTCTCTTCATACTCTACATAAATGACCTCTGTGATCATATTAAGAGCAACTGTGTTCTTTTCGCTGATGATGTAAAGCTGTTCAATACCACAGACAATACTGCTACCCTTCAAAAAGATCTTGACTACGTATCTGAATGGTCAAACAAATGGCAACTTCAAATCTCAACAAATAAATGCTCTGTCTTACATATTGGCAAAAAAAAAAAAAACAGAAAATAAAATACAAGCTGAATAGTCAAGATCTTGTTCATGATCCAAGCTCTGTAAAAGACCTTGGAGTACTCATCTCTAATGATCTAAGTGCTAGAGCCCACTGTAACTACATAGCCAAAAAGGCATTAAGAGTGGTTAACCTAATCCTACGTAGCTTTTTCTCTGGTAATATCACACTAACAACTAGAGCATACAAAACATTTGCTAGACCAATACTTGAATACAGCTCATCAGTCTGGAACCCACATTACGTATCTGATATTAGCACAGTTGAGAAAGTCCAGAAATATTTCACAAGAAGAGTTCTCTACTCCTCTACTCGTTGTAGAATACCTTATGCCATCAGACTTAAAATTCTAGACCTAGAAAACCTGAATTATGCCGTCTTTGGTCCGATCTAAGTATGGTATATAAAATCATACATTGCAATGACTTACCTGTCAATGAATACTTCAGCTTCAACCATAACAACACAAGAGCACACAATAGATACAAACTCAAGGTTAACCGCACCAAACTTGATTGCAGGAAATATGACTTCAGCAACAGAGTGGTCAATGTCTGGAATACTCTACCTGACTCTGTGGTTTCTTCCCCAAACCCCAAAAACTTTAACCTTAGACTCTACTATTAATCTCACCCCTTTCCTAAGAGGTCTGTAGGGGGCGTGCATAAGCGCACCAACGTGCCTACCATCCCTGTCCCATTGTTTCTTTTATTTTTCTTATATGTACCCATTTCATGTATTCATAACTATGTATATACTTATACTTATTATCTTGTAAACAATTGACAAATCAAATAAATAAATAAATAAATTTTAATCATGTTTCCCTAGGTCTGAAAAGGAATTTACTTACTTCAAACAACTAAGGATTTCAATTAGAAAAATAGTAGCGATGGGAAATCATCTAACAATACACTAAGAGAAGGTCCAATAGAATCAAGCAACAAAGAATCAGAAAGAAGCAAAATATTTATTATTACTCTGTCATTTAAAGGATGGAGCAAGGACACATAACACTATTCACTTGAAGTTCTTTATGCTCCAGGTCTCCAACGTTACAGTGATTAGAATATTAGAGTGTTAGAAACATTACTCTTGATTCTAAGAATACATAAGTAAAAGAGAGGACAAATCTCCCAAAAGCAGAATGGATGATAATAGCTAGAAATATTTCCCTTATATGGGTCCTTGAAAGAAACACTGTCTCCTTCTCCTTCTTCCTTTGCTCCCTCTCCCCCTCCTTTCTCCTTCTCCTCCTTTTCCTTCCCCTTTGTCAACCCCTCAAGGTAGACCAGACTAGGAAACCAAAATCATCTATACTCATTCTATGTTTATTATAAGGCTTTGGTAACAGAATTTTACAAGTTTCAATGTGCTCTCCCACTCCCTTTATCTTCATGAAAACTAGAGAGAGTCTTGTCTTAATGTGTTTACTCAGGTTACCGTTCAGGCCCAGACTCATGATTTCTTTTATCTATTGTTCTGGTTATGGCTCTTCCTCCTGTGCCTCAAGGTTATTCCTTCTGTTGATTATATCCTGATTTCGGGAGCACTCCATTGATAAAGCAAATAACCGACCAAGCAATTTTGCACTATCACCAGTCTCACTTAATATTAGTTCTCTAATGAATGGGAGCTTGTATACTTTTCATTTTAAACAAGAAAAATAGAGGCTTCATCTACTTACTCAAGATTTAGCTATCATATGGTCAGTCTATCTTTAGACTTCTTTTCTGCAGCCATCAGAGATTGAATTTTACTGCGTCTTTACATGCACTTTCAAATTATTCCTATTCTGGGATATTCAACAATTCAATATTGTATAGCCAGCATTACATCCTTGGACACTCATCCATCATCAGCTACATTAGGAGAAGTTTAAGCAAAATACTTAAATTGTAGGTGTCTATTCAACATTTCTTTTATTTTTATGGCCCTATGCATCCCTCATTATAATATGGGGAAATGGTTTGGTCCTAAGGTTTAAAATTTTAAGTAGATGCTTTGACATTATTGATGTACCTTTAAACAAAAGTTGAAGGGAGCTTTTTCTTAAAATTGTCAGAAGCATAATGAGTCATTTTTCCCCTAAACTACAGGCTTAGTCAGAGTATTAGTTTATCCCTCACTTTCCATAATTAATAATTCCAATCTAGAGTAGGTACATATAGAAAAGTAAAATTTCCTTCAAGTTGAGTTTGTCTCCTGATATTTCATAGACATAATATAATTTTCGTATCAATAATATAGAAGTGATTTGAAGAAGTGATCTTCTTTCCATTTTTAACACTTCCCATACAGGTGTTTGTGTGCACACACACAGAGAGAGACTTATTTTTGTAATTTATATGGTCACTCTTTTCACAAGAAGTGACTCTGAGTGTACACAGCAAAATAAAGAATAAAAACAATAAAGATGTCAAATGCTGTCATATTTTAAACACACACACAAGATTTGATCAGCAACAGAGCCCCAGGCCTGGTGACAAAGCCAACTATTAAGGGACTTCTAGAAATTTAGACGGTATGGAGTTGATCTCAAATCATAAGGCCCACCTCCTTGAGCCTGACAAGTACAGTTTGAACCAGTGGGAACCAGAGCATGTTTCTCTTGCCAAATCTGATAGGAGCATATATAATTGGGGAGAATATAAATGCATACTGTACACATACATACATATATGCATATATACATATATACCGTGGATTTTGTAATATCCTCCCATCTAAATACTAACCAGATCCAAACCTGTTTAGCTTTCTAGGCTAAACTCATTATCTAGGATCAGATTTTATAACTACATCTTGCTTGAAAATGGGAAAAACCCAATTATTGTATGTGTTATAAAATGGATAGAAATGTTGATGGTATAATCGAGAGTGCTGTATTTACACACTCCTTATAAGGACGTTGACATTAAGAGATTTTATTCTGTAGGGCAGGCATGTAAAACTTGTGGCCAACAGGCCGGATGCGTCACATGCTGGCCCCACCCCACCCAGTTTAGCAAAGGGAGGGAATCACAATACATCACGTTGACACTAGCGTGACGCCACAAGTTTGTTACCCTTTTTGTAGGGCATCCAGTTACGGATTGCAGAAAATACCTGCTTAGTGAGAGGCTCCCGCATGAGTTGCAAAATTGGAATGCATTTGTAAGAATTTATTAGAGGAGGGGATACACCAATCATTTTCTTTCCAGACTTGTTCTCATTTTGTTATGCATGAAGTGAATATATTTAGAAATAAGGAGGATTTAGACAGGTATGGAATGAATGATCAGATCAGCTAATTGCCTTTTTGTTGAAAAGGAACATGTGTAAGAATTATCACCAAGTAATTTTACTAATTTATCATTTCAAATAAAATCAATAAACATTAACAACTGACTAGTTCCCATTAAGACACTAATGGGTCGGGGAGAATATCGTCATGCAAAATGTTTCCACATTTTAGCATTAACAGATCAAAACCAATAAATCATGTCACTTTAGTAAATATATTTTCTTTTTAACTAGTTTTGAGTATTTCTGCTAATTGGTTCTCATGCACTGGTTCATTCACTCTCAGTTACTATGAATTCTTTATGGTTTATTTCCTTACATTTTGGTATGGAGAAGGAGATGAGCCATTCACAGTAAGAGTGAGCAAATCATGTATAACATCTGAAAGTTGTTTTTGTCACCATATACCACTATTTCCCATCTTGGATAACTTTTAAATGTGTGAATTTCAGTTTCCAGATTTCCCTAGCCAACATGCCCATTGCTAAGAACCTTGGGAGATGAAGTTCATTGTTTCAGGATCATTTTACACTAAGAATAGACAATATTAGGCCCTCCAGCTTAAAAACATTAAAATATTTTAAAACAAAGAACAGAAACACACACACATGCGCACATGCACACATACAAATAGCAGAAGACAGAAGAACAACAAACCTCTTTTAGAAATAAAATATTGAACTTATTCCTAGATTATTGTTCCCATTGCACAGTTTCGTAAGATCTTCCCTATATCACCTATGATGTAACATTTCTAGAGTTTACCTATGGTACTTTCTGGGCACAAACAACATTACTTTCCTAATCCTTGTCAAAATGGGCAAGGTTCATGTCTTTAACTTGTTTCAGGATCAGAAAATCCTAAAAGTCAATATCCATGGGGTTGATGAAGTTATGTATAATCAGTTTTCCTTTTCCAAGGTGCTGATGACTTTTTTTTCTTTTTGCAATCATTGATTGTGTTGGAAATCAAATATGAGTTCACCACTGACGCAGTTTTATACATGCCGCCTTTCTCTTAACCCTCCTACAAAGTAAGTGGTAAGCTTCTTCACCAAACATAGTTAGCGGCCTATGAGTTTTAATAACAAAAAAAATGTTATGCTCAACCTATAGTTTTGAGGAACTGGAAAATGGTGATGTCTTCACTAGGTCTTCCACTAAGCCACTTTTAAAGTATTCTAGTACTTATAATAAGAATTGCAAAAAGGTAAGGAAGATCTTCTGAGCCAGAGTACTAACAGGACCAGAGGTGGTATTCTGACCAGTTCTGGAGAACCGATAGCAGAAATTTTGAGCAGTTCAGAGAACCGGCAAATACCACCTCTGACTGGAGATTTTACAGTATCCTTCCCCTGCTGTGCCCATCAAGCCATGCTCACAGAACTGGTAGTAACAAAAATTGAATCCCACCACTGAACAGAACCCTTTTTTTTTTTTGCTTCATCAGTCCAGTCCTTGGAACTACTATTTGTTGCCTTAACTAATGATCTCTTAAGCAGCTGAAGGAAGAGGAGAAGGGGAAAAGGAACTTTTTAGTTACTGTCTTTATTTTCCTTTCCAGAAATTTTACACTTTCCTTTCCACTTTTTACATTTTCTCTCAGGCCTTTTGTTTAAAGTAGTTTGACAAAGGAAACTCTTCCTCTCTCTTCCTCTGACTCTTGAAGAACTGAGACAAGTTTTTGTCCAGCCCCACCATGCAATTTCTGAGAGGTTTTCTTCTCTAATGAAAAACGTTTGTTTTTCTATGAATCCTCAAGTGTAGGAAATGACCAGGCTGAGTCCAAGGGCAGAGTCAAACGTGTCATCAGTTTGGAGTTGCTACGCTCCCACAAGAAACCTAAATCCACCCCCCACCCCACCCTCTATGAATTCCACTAACTCTTATCTGGCACCAATTTGCCTTGACTGTTAGTAGATCAGATGCTTGTATACAGGTTGCATGGGATAAAGTCATACTACTTTTGAACTCTAACCCAGCTCCTGGTTTCTTGTGCCTAAGACAAGAGACTTAAGAAATTCTCTAGATGGTGATTTTGAATTCACTTTAAGAGATGATGGAAAGATCTACAGTTGATGCTATTTTCTATGAAACATCTTTCTATCACTCTGAAACCTGCCTGAGTGTTCATATATCCCAATTTTAAAAAGTCAGAAGGAAGATTTCCTCATACTTTATCATGGATGTTATCTGTGGGAAGCCAAAATCAGAATATTTTATAAGAATGTTTTTTTCTTTTACTAGTATGAAACTCCTCTGTTCTCCTCTTTCTTGAATTATCCTAAGAAAAGTCCTGCTTATTGGAGCCTTTCTCTCCCTTAGCCACTTTTTCCTTTCCCAACATCCTCTCCTTTTTTCTATTCATTGAGATCCCATTTTCTTGGATAATCACATCACCCAACACTGTTGGAAAATGATTTTTTTCCCTTTCATCATGTCTCCTTTCAGAAATCTTTTTCTTCTCCCATCTTCTAATATGCAACCTTCCTTCTCTTTTCTCTAATGGTCTTTTTCTCTGTGTGTTTTTCTCCATGGCTAGAAATTCTTCTCTCCTTTTTACAAAATTGCTCTCTATTCCCACATTAAACCATGCCCCACAATATGCTCAAGTGCACTCTTTAGCATGTGATTATGTGTATCAATGAATGCAACGTTATATGACATAATGTCTCTTGCATTCTTTGTTCTAGCAAGAAACTGAATAGGTCATCTGAAAATATCTTGCATTTTTGCTATAGCCAGAAGCTTTAAGACTCTCCCCACTCTCCCTCTCCTTTTGTTGAACTCTGCCCATCTCTGTCCATGTCCACCTCTCTTGAAATCTTGTCCTAGCCTTTTATTTCTTGAACTCATTCTGTCTTTCTCTTGCAAAATGTAATATATTAAATTCCCCACAGATTGTTGTTTCAGATCTGTGTTCGCCTTTTGTTAATCATTATTATTTCAGATCATTGTGTTAAGCTCTTAGATTCTCAGCTGCTTAAGCTAGCTGCTTATGTCTACAAATGACTAATTATAACTATTGATTATCAAGTGATTATTTGATTACCCCATATGTCAGTTAATTTAGTTTCATTTTTGGACTTGCAGAACTCATGTGCCTTTTTATCAAAGTATAATACTCAGCTTCTGACAGAATCTTTGCTGAGGAAGGCCCCAGTTTATTGCACCTTGATCTGTAGATCAGAACAAGTTACCACCAGTCAGTTGTCTCACTGATGTAAAGTGCCATAGCAGTCTCAGACCTAGTGATGAATGGCATAACATTCTCAGCTTAAAAGGGAGCATGATCCCAAATCTAAACCTTTAAGAGTTTGTGTGGGAATGACTCTGTCATGCTCCTGATCAAAGTAGACTTGGGAATGCAATCAACTATACGTCCTTCTTCTCAAAAATTGATTTCTTAGGCTGAAATAATAATAATTTTATTAATAATAATAAAAAGGTTTTCCAGACAAGCAGAGCAAAATTGTGAATCTTAATCTTAACCAACAGCCATTTAATAGGAAGATGTATTGTGAGAGAAAGTTGAAGAAACAAGTCATACCACAGATTTCTTCAATTTTACCTAATGTTACTCTTCACGTCCCAGTCTGCTATAAAGATTAAGAGAGCAAGACCTCCTCCTGGTCTCCCTGGAATCTGAGAGTTGAAGCTCTCTTTGTCATTATTTCCTTACAACAGCCATCTATTTCTCAGTCTTACTTGCCAAAAGCTAGGCAAATTAACAGACTGTGTGTCCCTGGTTGCAAAATGAGGATATTGCTTCTACTTTAAATAGGTACTTTTTGGATTTTTCTGGAAATGCAAGTGAAGAAACCCACTTCCAAGAAGTACCATGGCTATCAAGGGAGCCCAGTCTGGAACAGCTCCAATTAGCCTTTTCCACAGTAACTGTGACTCTTATGAGTCCTTGTGTACCTTAAAAGTAAATGGACTGAAAGGCTTAAATATTACAAACCATCCCCACCAGATGATTTGACATGTTCTTTCCAAACTGACAAGTGTAATCACAGTTAGACTATACTTATTTAAATGTTCACAACTACAGAGAGGCCTCAAATAATAAAGCAGAATATCCATGCATCAGTGTCAAGGTGATTATTTGGAATTATGTAAGAATGAGTTATTCGACATACTATTTTGGACATTTTCCCCCTAAAGAAACAGTGTAATTGTTGGCAATGTAGGATTCAGAAATCAGCATTGATTCAAAATGCAACACTTGGCTGAGTCCTGGACCATTAATGTTGTTATTTGTAGGCATCTAAATCATTTTGAATGAAGTATCAATGATTTGGAAATTTGCAGGAACTTTTGATCATACACACACACACACACAAAAAAACCCCTTTATTATTAGTATTATAGGAATGGATGCTATGCATTAATTATTGCCCAAAGAATCTACCTCTATATATTTTGAGCACTGCTGGAAGTTCAGGTTCATTAAAAATTTGAACTATATATACAATATTTTGCTATTGTTTTCCTATTGTTAACTGCCACTCTATAAAACAAGAGGTAAAAATAACCCAAAAACCAACCACAATAATTTTGGATTTAGCTAGTTTCTTTTAAAAGAAACTATTACAGTGGACAAAGTGTCCCATCTATCATAAAGTCTCCTCACCCCATAGTTTTATTTTAAAATTTTATCTTACTTAGAGGCTACGATATCTTCCTACTCTGTGACTTGGTTACTAAACTGCAAGTCACTTCAATCTACAAAACTTACATTTAACCTTCATGCTTCCATAGTAAAATATTAATATTGTCAGATCCCACTCATCTCTGATATCATTACTGTGGCTAGCGATAAAGATGTCTGACCATTTCCTAGAAATCTCAGCAAAGCATCCTAGAGATGAAGCTTACCTTGTTTGAAAAGAAGAAAATAAGCTAAATAACCCTTTTAAAACAAAACTTATATGAGCTTTTTAAACCACATTAACTAGAAAATGACAGAACTGTTTTTTTATTATTCCCCTTGAAAAACTCCAATGAATGGCTTAAGTTTGATTGCTCCTCACTTTTAAAAATGACTGTCAGCTGTAAATCCTCCAGACAAAATTAGAAATTTACACAAGATTTCTCCCTCTTTTCTCTCAAGTGGAAAAGGTTCAGGGAATTTAAGTAATTCTCAGCTTATAATTCTTCATTTAGTGAGTTTAAAGTTACAACGGCACTAAAATAAGTGACCTATGACCCTTTTCACACTTTTACGACTGTTGCAGCATCCCTATGTTCATGTGTTCAGAATTTGAGTGCTTGGCAACTGGCATGTATTTATGACAGTTGCATGCTCCAGTGGTCATGCAATCACCATCTGTTACCTTCTCAGCTGGATTCTGAGAAGCAGAGTTAATGGGGGAAGCCATATTTTCTTAATGACTACATTATTCACTTAACAACTGCAGTTATTCAGAGTTAACTGTGGCAAAAAGTTATAAAATGGAGCAAAACTCGCTTAACAACTGTCTTGCTTAGCAATGGAAGTTGTGGTTGCAAATTGAGGACTACTGCTAACATTGCGGCCTCTAATCTTGAAACAATGAAGGGATGTTTCAGAGGCAATATCAAAAAAGATGTATGATCTTTTATATGTAGATATAAAAACTTCACCCCTACTCCTAATTATTTTTTCTTCATCCATTCCCAGAGATTTGACACTTGGGGATGGTGGGAGTGATACAAGTGAACTTCACTCAATATGATAAAGACTTTTAGTCTTTCTGAACTATATTCATTAGTACAAAAGTGAAATATAAAGCTGATATATAAACAAACATAAACAGGCAGTACCTTGCTTTTTGCCTCAGGCTATAGGCATAACTGGAAAACCATAGACTGTCAACCTAGAGAGGGGGAAAGAGAAGTACATTTGAAATTATATTTATTTAACCTAATGTACTGTCATACTGTTTATTATAAAAACCTTATCAGACCAGATATCAATATCTATATCTAATCTGACAAAGATACAGATATTCTGTATCTATATCAAATTATGGTTTGATATAGAAGTGGGTATGGTTAGGAACCAAATCCAATCCAGACACACAGACAGCTGAGATGTTACTTAAAGTGAAATACATTTCTATTTACAAAGGGTTACTTTAAAAAAACTGGTACAATTTGTGTTCAAGCCCAATGTTTGTTCCCATAATGAATATTCCTCTTGGCACACACATGTACACATACACAGCATTTTAAACTCTTATAGTCCAATTAAACAATTAACATTAAAATCTGATATTGATTGAAGTGAACCTGACATAACTGATCAAATACATTAAGTACTTTAAAATCAAATGTAGGAACAGAACAAAATAGTATCTTATTTAAAATGTATAGGTCAAAAACCAGCACTTTGGCCAAGCTAAGAATTGTTCTAAATCATAAAGATTATCCCAATGCGTGAGCTAATAAAACTGTTTAAAGCTTCTTGGCTGCACTTGAATATACAAACTCCAATGTGGTTTGATAGGAACTGAAAATAGAATATCCCTGCACTGAAATATTGTAGTTCTAATTCTTCTGAGCAACTTCTGATTTCTTCTGTTTATCTTCCAAATTGCACTAACCCAGATCAAGAGGGGATAGTCCTATCATTTATTAATTTTCACTACAAGAACTAGAACATTTAACTTTCTTTGAAGTATAGAGTGAAAATCTCAAAATCTCATTATCTTGAAAGAAAACAAGTAATGGAAGGTGGATGAAAACACATCACAAATACAGTATTCAATGCAACTACAGCTTTTTCATGGTGGAATAAAGTAGTCAATATAATACTATGTATCAGAGCCAATATGTCAAACTTAAGGCCTACAGACTGGTTCCAGCCTGCGGGGTGCTTAAATCTGGCCCATGGGGCCGGTCTGGAAATATCAAAGGACTGGCCTGTGGTGCCTCTGGTGGCTAAAACCCACACCTCGTTTTCACTCTCCATAGCCTCCTGCCGCATTCTGCCTGCTGAAACTGGGCCAAAAACCAGGCCAAAACTGGACTGAAACCAAGCCAAAACTGGGCTGAAGAAGGGCTGAAAAAAGGGCCGTGTGGGCCATTTTCAGCCGGCAGAGTGCTGCAGGAAGCCATGGAGGGCAAAAACAAGGCACAGGGGGGGTTGCATGCAGGCCCCCCCCCATGCCCCATTTTGGTCGGCAGGGTGCTGCAGAAGGCATCCATCCAATCCCCGAAGAAATCCAGTTTGACACCCGATATGAGCACTATCCAATAAATTACAGCATAAACAGTCATAACCTGACTGTTGCCATAGGCAGAACTATAGAATATGAAGTAGAGCAGGCACAGCTGGCTATGGTTTATAGAAATGGTCTGCATTTCTCCCTCAGATGACTGTCCTCTTTTCCACCCCTTTTGTGATCAGAAAAGTTCGTAATAAAATTTGTACGTTTGTAGCATCCAAGTCACATCTTCAATTATCCATGTTTAAGGTCTTCAGCAATCAATTTAAAAAATGAATTGTGCCAATCCCTGTTCCACTAGACTGGTATAATGGATCTTCCCAAATTCCAATTTGGAACAGGGAATTAGTGCTATATAACACTCTATGAACCATCAGCTGTATAATACTAGTAAGAAAACCTTGAACTGGATTAAGTTACAAGCTAGCATTAGGAGAGATTTAACATACAAAATGCCTTGCTTGATTTACTTGTTACTTTTTGCAGTGCTTAAATACTTTCCATATTCCAGCAGTCCTATTAGAGGAATTGCATTTTATAGTTCAAAGAAAAGGTCGAGGAAGAGTTACGAGCAGCTAGTAAAGAAAATTGTTTTAATTTACATGAAATTCTATTTCTATTTTAAAACATCCCATTGAAAATAAAATGGAATAAGTATTGCTTTCATATGTCTGCTGAGAAACTACAATATATTCAGTTTCTATGTTCTTAAAAATATTTATTGGTGTATTTCTTTTTATAACCTTATTGTACAACATGAAAATGTTAAAAACATGGGGGTTTTCTTCCTCCCCAGAGGAAAATTCCCATACAATTTTATACTATATATTATAAAAATAATTAACTTGGCCAAATCTGCTCTTGTGTATTTTACATGAATTGCAATACATGTGGAAGAATCAGAATATCAATAAATTTCCCTAGTATAAAGAAAAGAGGAGAGAGATCATTAGTTGATAGTATTTGTTTTTCATTGTACTTCAGGAAAATGGTAAGGAAACTGCTTCCTTGAGGAAATAAAAAAGTGGAAAATGCATTCACTGATGGAAGCAGTAAAGATTTCACAACAAGGGAATATCAGTAGCTAGAATACTGTAATATGTGCACATACAACACTCACCCCCAACCTAGTAATTTAAAAACATGCAAGCAGCAAAAACATTATCCTGGTCTTCTCCACCATCATGACAACCATTATTATTATGTCCTTGCAAATTCACTAGACATCTTAAAAGCTCAGAGGACATTCATATCTTTTACTGTACAGTATCATCAACTGAAGATGATACATAGTCCTGTATAGATTCCTCCTATGAATTTGGTCACAGAATTCAAAAGCCTTTTGGATGAAGTGAAAATGTAAACATTTAAGAAAGAAACTGCAGTGCCATGCATATGAAGTGAGTATGCATCTACAATCTGTCTAGAATTCATCACTTGCACAAGCAGAAGACCATCTGTATAATGGGGTCTCCAACTTCTCTCTCTCTCTCTCTGTTCCCCTTTGAACAGAGCTGGACAATCCTTCTGTTGATCAGGAAATATGTTAAGAAAGTGGTGGGTTGTTTGGAAGTTTAAGAGCTGCAATTGGGAGGCCTACATCGAACATCTGAACTTTCTAGGTATTTAAAAAAAATGGGAAAAGATTCCGGATTTTCTTTGTTAAAATCTATGTTAATTCCACCTCCCTTGGGCATTTTTCACCTCAAAATGTGGAGATATTAACCTGAAAAATTTGCATTGATATTGCCAAAATTCATTATGTAGCATGACTAGAAAGAACTCCCTGGCCACTAAAAAGAAATTCAGATTCTATGGGTGTTAAAATTGTACCTGTTTATACAAATTATCATATTCACTTCTATTTCATCACCAATAATGCATAAATGCACACACATGTTCTCATTGTACCAATTTACACTAAGGTATTAACCACTTTTAAGAGTGCTTTTCTTAAAAACAACTAGTCTTCCCAGGATTTCCATCTTATCATCTTTGACCCTGCAGAAATATCACTTCTGCAACAGGCAGGGAAGTTTGTTATTGCATTAATAGTATAGCCAGATCCCTGTGCATGTCCTGATGTTCCTTAAATACTGGAGAAAGATCTGAAGGGAGAGTGCTACCTTTTTATCTGTGGGGATCTTCCTAAGATCATTACTGGGATAACAGCAATTATATTATTGTTGTTATAAGTCAGGAGTGTCAAACTCAATTTCATTGAGGGCCACATCAGGGTTATATTTGACCTCAGAGAGCCGGGGGGCTTGGCCAGGGTGAGTATGACATGGGACTAGTGTCAGGGACACCTGTGGTGGCCAAGTGCTAAGGCAGGATTTCTCTGAGACCCTCCCTCACTCTCATTATAATCTCCTACCTTCCTTTTCTTCTTTTTCCTTCGCTCTTCATTCTCCTTCTTTCTCCTCTTTCCTTATTTTTCCTTCCTTGCTCTCTTCCCATATTTCCTTTTTTTTCTTTGTCCTTCCTCTTTCCCTTTCTCCTTTCCTGTCCCTTCTTGCATGCTCAAATGCAAAAGGGGAAACATTTCTCCTTTTGTTTTGTTTTTAGTTTGTTTTAATAGCGCTCTGCCAGCAAAAATGGAGCTCATGGGGCTGCGTGCCAGCCCCCTGCATTCCGTTTTCAGCTGCAATGGCCTCCTGCAGCCCTCTGCCAGAGAAAACAGAACTGGCAGAGGCACCGCAGGCCAGACCTTTGCTGTTTCCAGGCCAGCACAGGTCCAGATCTAAACACTCCGCAGGCTGGATCCACCACCACCCCGCCAGGCCTTGAGTTTGATACCCCTGTTATAAATAATAAAAATGGTAATAGTAGTTGCAAGGAGTAGAATTGTAGTACTTAAAGAATATGCAATTCTAAGTATAACATTTAAATTAAAACCAAACAGATCTTATCTAAAGACATGTTTCAAGGCAGGAACGATAAAAGTTGAAAACATGGGCCACACTGTGGTTGCTAAGCAGCTGGAAACATGTCATTTCCATACATTCTCCTGTCTGTTCTTTCCAGTTTAAGCCTAGTTAGATGAACAAAAACCAGCTGTATCTCTAGTGCCATCATGCCTTCCTTTTCCAAAGGGCAGCAAAGACATTAGCATTTCTCAGCTCCTTCAAATCAAGTAAGTAGCCTTAGGGCTTTTCTGCACTTCAGTGTTCAGCTGCTTGACTACACTGCACAAACTGGCTGGAAGTTTAAGAAAGTTATTTCAAATTTCAACTTCTCTCTCTCTCTCTCTCTCTCTCTCTGCAACAATTATGGGCAGATATTGGTTGATTTTCCTGCTTCTTTTCCCTGCATGGATCAAATATCTGAATTTTACACCATCTTTGAATACTGCTCTGAAAGCAGAATAAAGCACTTTGTAAATTCCATTAGTTTAGTGGAGAGTTAAGCATATGCTTAAAACTTTCACAGAGATATCAGTGGGAAATTTCAGTTTTATCATGCTCAGATGCTAGACTACCTTATTTTAAAAAGCCTACTATTACAGTATCTACTGGAACATAATTTGCATTATGCAAGGAGTGATATCCAAAATCTGCTGAGAAATTTCTCAAAAACCTATTGAAATTCTTACTAACACATCAAAAACAATATTGTGAGCAAATAGTTATAGATTAGTTATAGGCTTTCCAATTCAGAAGTGACGAACCTCAGGGAAAAATACTTCTACATGTTGCTACAAGACCATGATGGCAAAGAGATCCTATGTTGCAAGTATTATAAAAACCCTATTACTGCTTCTGGGATTTTTTTTCATTACAAAATACTAACACTCTAATCGGCTTCTTTATTCATATTACACCCTATTATAAAAATAAGTAAGATTCTATCTTTTACAAATAGCTGTGTTCTGTGACCTCAGGCCTTGTCCAGTTTAAGGAAGGAGAAAAACTGTTTAGTTCACTTTTTTATAACACCCCTGTAAATCAAGCTTTTTAAACTAGTACATAAGTCAGAAAACTATGATCTTTTAAGTCTCACAGTTCTCCAAATGTTGCAATATCATTTCAGCCAAAAAACATGTTTAAAACAACCAGTTTGGTTCAACAGTTAAGGTCCAGGCCTAGAGCTGGTGAATTCTAGTCCCACCTTAGCCATGAAAGGCAGTTGGGGAACTGAGGCCACTCACTCCCTCTCAGCCCAACTTACTTACCTTTACAGAATTATTGTGGGGAAAATAGGAGAAGGAAGGAAAATGAAGCATGCTCACCTCTTTTGAATTTTTTAAAATAAAAAATAAAGGTGGGATATAAATTTAAAAGAACAATTGATAATAATAAAGTTTAGGTCCCTAAGCCACTTGAAATCAGACCTGTGGCTGCTTGCCTGAATCACAGCAAATCTGAAGCCATTCTGACTAAGAGTTCCAGAAACTTCTCCTTCTCAGGCTTCCTTCCACAGCACGAGTTGTGTTTGGCCTAGCAGTGGGAAGGGCCAGGATCATGTCCCCCCCCCCTTTCAGTCATGGAAACTCATTGGGTAACTGCCCCTGTCACTCTCTCTCAGCCCAATCTGCATGATAGGATTGTTGTGAGGGAAAAATGGAAGCAGGCGTACTGTATATGCTGCCTGAAAGGCAGGATATAAGTCTATATCCTATATTTTTAATATATAAAAACAAATATTTTGTGTGTGTATGTGTGTTTGTAAAAGCGTTTATCTATTATTATAAACTTATATCCTATCTTTCATTCAGCATATATGTATACTTACATATGCATACACATATAGAGATAGATGATAAATGGATGGATGGATTTGAAAATATTCAAACAGTTCAAAATTGCTTTTTTATTTTGAAAAGGCAACTGGACTGATTCTTTTGGGGAAAAACAAGACGCTTCGCTTCCTATCCTGAAAGCTTTATCAATTGTATTGGATGCTGTGGGAGATGGGAGGACAGTTATTGAACAGTTGAGATTAGTTGGTGAGAAGGGGACATATAGTTCCTGATAGGATGGTAAGGAGAGGGTGGGATGGAAAGATTGTGCTTTCTTTTGCAGTCAACTGGTCTTAACACTCTCTGAGAGCCATTGTGATTAGTTGGGGTTTTATCTTCAGGGTCACCTGAATCAGAGATGTGGAATCTTCTTGGAACAGCCAAAAGGATTGCATTGTAAATTGGGAATAGGTGGTGTCTTATCCCTCCTCTATTGAGAGAGAGCTGCTTAATGTTCACAAAAATCGTCTCTTTAACCCTCTTTAACAATGGTCCTTGCTATCCAGAATGATCTCCTATGTTCAAGCCTTTCCTGTATTGAGAGGGTATGGGGAATTTGAGTTCTTTCTTCTCATTCTTTCAATGTGATTGTAAATGAAAGAAGTAGATGGAGAAATTTTCTAACTCTCATGAAATCTTCTATGCTAGATTAAAAAAAAGGATTCGTATTCATCGCATAGTTTATGTTGTTTGAAATTCTTATACCTATGTAATTCTATTCAGCTATTTGTAAAGAAATAAGAAACAATATCAACAAACTGCTCAACAAACAATATCATGCTATAAGTCAGGTCCAAAATGATGGTAAAGTACTCTAAAATTTAATGTAACTGAGGACAATTTCTGAATAACTTATTGTACAAAAGCAACACACACATGCATACAACTATTTAATTATTAAGCAAAATGGCATTTGATGACATATACTCACTTTCAATTAAAATTAATGTTATTTTGACATGCAAGAATCTAAATAATAGTGATATGTCCTCAAATGTTTTAGGGAATAGAAATGCAAGGCTGCACTAGTTTACCATATGGCAAGCTTGAATATACTCAATTTAAAACACTACAAAATCCACTATTTCCTCAGGAAAAGAGAGAGGGAGAGAGATACATACATGGTCCCAAAATCCCAACATCAATTATCCTGTTTGTTCATTGCCATTAGCAAATATTTTATATTGTATAATTTCCATTCTAACCATAATATACATTAGTTATAAAAAAAATGGATATGAGATATCTGCTAATGCAAATATTACTGATAATGTTTTAATTATTTTACATTTTGTACTTGAATTACAGGTAGTCCTTGCTTGCTAACTGCGTAGTTTAGTGACTGTTCAAAGTTACAATGGTGTAAAATATTAGATTTTCAACCAATCCTCATATTTATGACCATTGCCATGTTCTGCACTCATGTGATTACCACTGATATGCTTCACAATTGATTTACAACAAGTACAGTTGATAGAAAAGGTGAAAGTAAAATCTTAGGTTGTGGTCACATGATGTTTCTTTTAATGATGAATGGGGGAATAATGCGATTCCAGTCAACAACGACAGCACTTAGCAACCAAGTTGCCAGTCACAATTGTGGTCGCTAAGTGAGGAGTACCCATATTTGCAATAAATATTTGGAAAAGATGCCATTTTAAATATCTGATATTCTACATCAGGGGTGTCAAACTCAAGGCCTGTGGGCCAGATCTGGCCCATGTGGTGCTTAGATCTGGTCCACAAGGCCACCCTGGACATAACAAAGGAATGGCCATTAGTGCCTCTATTAGTGAAAATCGAGCTCGGAGGGGGCCAAGGAAGGAAAGAAGGAAGGAGATTATAATGAGAGGGAGGGAGGGTCTGAAGGAAGTCCTGCCTTAGCACTTGGACACCACAGATGTCCCCTGACATGAGTGACATCACGATGGCCAACCAACCTTGGCCACACCCACCCCAGCTGTGTCCCCACCGCCCGCCCCGAGGTCAAACACAAACCCTGTGCAGCCCTCAATGAAATTGAGTTTAATACCCCTGTTTTACATATTTAAAATTTAGAATTTCAATCTATCAATTTATGAAACAAATTTTCATTACAAAGTTTTCACTATAATGGAAAATGCAACTGTCATAAACATATGTCAGTTGCCAAGCACTCAAATTTTGAACACATGACCATGGGAATGCTGCAATGATCATAAATGTGAAAAATCGTTGTGTCAGTTTTTTCAGTGCTGTTGTAATTTTGAATGGTCACTAAACAAACTTGTAAGTGGAGTACTACATGTATAGGAATCATTGTATCATTAACCATACCTGTTGGGGAACAAGATGTTCCACTTAGTATTAGTAGGGAAGATTGGGGAGTTATTGGAATTTTGAGTGAGACACATGGATTTTTTTCAGTCATTCAATGGATGTGATACCATCTGAAATTCCTTTGGTGTCAAAGAAAAACACATCAGTTTGAAATGTCTCTACCTTCACCACTTCCCTCCTACTGTAAAAGCTCTGGCGGTTTTTGGGATGCACAGCAATTTAGGTGGGTTACTTTTGCAGATTGGCTACTCCAGGAGGGATACTGTCGGGCACAAGTAACCAGGCATAGGAGTTTAGTTCAAAGTACTTCAGGTTTATCCCATGCAACCTATACACAAGAATCTGATCTACTATTAGTCAAGGCAAATTGGCACTAGATAAGAATGAACGGTATTCAAATGTGGTGGACTTAGGTCTCTTGTGGGAGCAAAGGAACTCCAACCCAATGATGCATTTGACAAAACCAGTTGCAATTTTTTTCCATTGTTCCTCTTCAGTATAGAATGTAAAAAGATATAAGAACACTTTCCTTCATAATTCTCATTCTTCTCAAATAGATTTCATTATTTTATATGCTTGTTATTGCCTTTAAATTCTGCTTTTTCTAGAGAACAAAAACTGGTATATTATTTTTATATGTGCAATATTTTAGATACAGAGTACTGATCCAGTGTTACTTAATGACTTTAGTACTCAAGTAGACCTAAACCTAGGTCACAACACTTTTAACATATTATTTATATACATTAAGCTGGGAATTGAATTCCAAAGCCTCAAGTGCATACATTAGATATATTTTACAAATTAGTTCTCCATTTCCTATGGCAACCATGCTTTATAGAAACAGATTGCCATTCAGTTTAAGACAATAATCCTTCAAGGTTCTGTCTCCTTTGTGATAGAAATGAAAAATATTTTTGAATGTAATTAATTGGGTAAACTGCTCATTTGTTATAGCAGAATTCTCTTTAAAAGTGTTGATTATGTGTTAAATATGTTAAACGTACCTGCTATTTCAGGGAAAAACCATATCTGGAATACCACATCTGGAACACTATGAATTGCTTCCTATTCTAAAATGTTTGCTTCTGGAAAATTATGATTCATGTCCAGAATGGTATTTCTGCCTGAAAAATGGTTGTGCTTATTTAGCTTCAGTGGCAACGAACTCATAAGTCTAATTTATTGTTTGTAAATCAAGTCCGCATGTCATATATATAAAGAATATTTAATATGAATTGTATTAAATTAAGTAAAAATATAGTATATACCCTACCTCTCTCCCCTTCTCCAGCCTACCCTACCTAAAGTTTGATGCATGGTCCCTGGGTATTATTAAAATATGTGGGCGTGAATGATGTAGGAACTGAGTTTTTTATAGGGAACTTGACTGGCTTCTTTTTGGTTTAATGGATTGGTCAGTTGTACACTGGCCAGAGTTTCACTGGACAAATGGGCAGTCAGTCATTCAAAGCCATTTATGGCCCTCATCCTCAAATTGTGCGTTCCTGCTCTGAATTGTGCAAATTAATTTGGATGACAAGAAGGATGGTGGTCTCCATTTGTACCTACATTCTGCTCATGAAGAATATTAGAATATTACATTAATGTGGTTTAATTTTTCTTAAAAAATACATTGGAAACATTTCTTCATGAGATAAGAATGCCATTTTCCCTCATTCATGCAAGAGAACTGGAAACAGTTCTGTCTGTCATCAGGCTGACAAAAAGCACGGCTTGAGAGCTGAAGACTTGGCCTCTAGTTCCCTGCATTAATCCTTATCTTTTCTACATTTTAAAGTGATCCTTTCATACCAAGTCTTTGATAAAAGGCTAGCTCATGTCTGTAGGCAAAGGCAGCTACAGTATAAACTCAGTTTCCTAAAATGTCAAGGCTATTAGATATTCATTAAAATATTCATGTGGCAGGCAAGAATAGTTGCTAATTTATGTTCCATTTGTCAGCAGTGACCTCTAGGTAATACTGTGCTGGCAGAATAACATTGTATTTCCCATGGTGACTTCTTACACACAAGAGACAGATGAAATGGATATACTAGCCATTATTCATTAAACAGATTGCCTTACTAAAATGAAAACCTGAAATATACTACTGAATGCCGAAGACAGGGAACACTCTCTTTTTACAGAGAGTGAGTTCATATATTGTTTGAAAAAGATATCAGGTTGTAATCTTGGTATTTATACAGATGCAGCTGATTATAAATCTATTCCGTATTATGATTCAAATTTAGTGAAAAGTTTTCTTATCCTTCCTCCCTTTTCTTTTCCTTTCCTTTCTTTCCCTTTCCCTTCTGACTTCTGCTGTCCATTTGTAACTTTTCCTAACTGATTTGGGATATATGTAATGCTTTACCCACAAGATCACTTTTTCCCTTACATAAGGAAAAGAAGCCCACTCCTTCCTGATCACATGATCCAGATCACAGTCTATGAAGTTTGACCTGTGTTCCCCATGCACAGAGGTATGAGCAGATGCTACAGGAGGGGAAAGCAGAGATACCCACACAAAACATGGGGGGGGGGGTGTACTTCCTATGGCCATTGCTTAGAAAGTAGTTTGAAGCTTTGCATCCTTCCCCCTTTTTCCCTGGAACATTCCAGTTGTACATTTTCTTTTACCAAACTCTAGGTTTCATCTTGTGTAAAAGCATATTGTCTCATGAAGATTTTGACCAGGTGTGATGTATTTTTATTACTACCATCTATACTGTAACAAAGTCTGTTTTGGTGGACCATGTCAGTTCACTCTTAAATTTTTTAAAAGTTTCATTACCTGTACATCCAAAGATTTTAAAAAAAATCCAGCCAAGAGTAAAGAAATGAGATTTAATAAGCCACAGCCACAAAGATCTTGTCAGAAGAAATACCTAGGTATAAATAATTTGCTTCCTCAGCTGCAGCCACCCGACTCATTGTGGCAAGGGACCTTTTGATTTTTTTTCTTCCGTGTTTCTTTTTGTTTTGACTGTCACTGTAGCATATCAAGCAGGCCGGTTCCTTTATTCATTCCAGTTATTAGAATCAGATATCAAGCAGCTGATGTGAAAACCCCTTGCCGGAAAATACTGGAGAAATATTTTCAATAAATAGTTTATCTTGGTGTAAAATAGCTTCTTGTAGATTAGCCTTTGCTTCAAATCTGCACATTCAGTTTGGAAAATGTTGTTCAGATTATAATGCTACACAGGATAGATCTCTCACTAATGCAGCAAATAGGTCCTTGATTTTAATCAAAAGTTCACTCCCATTAAAGTTCTGCATTTCAATTAATTTTAAATATGAGAACTATGTAGTGATATATTTTTTAAAAATATGACTGGATACAAATTTCAATTATGTTTTTCTCATTCTCTTTCTCTTGTCCCATTGAATATAAAAGAATCCTGCAAAAGTATAATTTCAAGTATACAATGTAGTGAAGATAAAGAATTAAAGTCAGCAGTAAAAATGTGGGATAAGCTATTAGTTAAGTGGTAATTAAATAATATCTTCTCATCTGCATAAAATAATGAGAATTAAAATAATAAACTCTGATTTTGTTTATGATTTTTTCTCTTTTGGATATATTTTGTCTCTTAATTTTGAACATGATGCATTTTTATTCTTAGTATATAGTATCTTTTATAGTAAATGTGCAAAAAGTATGAACAATAAATTATCAAAATGGAGACCTGTCCGTTGATAAATTCATATCGTATCTATCTATAACCACCTATCCATTATCTATTATATATCTATCTACAGTATGTATCATCTATTTATCATCCATTCCTTTATCTGTCATCACAGAAACTGACTGGGACAATGCCACCAAGATGCCTTTCTCCCTAGATTGGGACTAGAATTCATAGTTTCCAGGTTTCTAGTCCAATGCATTTAACCACTGCACTAAACCAGTTTTCATGTTCCACATAAAATTGAATATAAGTGCTTTTAATTTTATTATGAAAATAAGTTTTCCCAGACCACCAAAATTGCTATTTGTATTAACATAATTTAAGTTCCCATTTAAAACTTAATGCCCTGGCATACATTTATTTATTTATTTTTTATTTATTTGATTTGTCAATCTCTTACAAGATAATAGGTATAAGTATAAACATTGTTTTGAATACATGAAATGGATACATATAAGAAAAATAAAAAAGAAACAATAGGACAGGGAAGGTAGGCACATTGGTGTGCCTATGCACGCCCCCTACAGACCTCTTAGGAAAGGAATGAGGTCAATAATAGACAGTCTAAGATTAAAGGTTTGGGGGTTTGGGGAAGAAACCACAGAGTCAGGTAGAGTATTTCAGACATTGGCCACTCTGTTGCTGAAGTCATATTTCCTGCAAACAAGTTTGGTGCGGTTTACCTTGAGTTGTATCTATTGTGTGCTCCTGTATTGTTATGGTTAAAGCTGAAGTATTCATTGACAGGTAGGACATTGCAATGAATGATTTTATATATTATACTTAGATGCAGAGGTGGTATTCAGCAGGTTCTGACCAGTTCTGGAGAACCGGTAGCAGAAATTTCGAGTAGTTCGGAGAACTGGTAGCGGAAATTTTGAGTAGCTTGGAATACCACCTCTGACTGGCCCCACCCCATCTATTGTCTGCCTGCCAAGTCCCAGCTGATCGGTTGGGTCTTCTTTTGTTGCCCTGCACAGGAGAACGGAGCTGGAAAGCAGGTTAGTGGGGTAGGGAGGGAATAGGATTTTGCAGTAATCTTCCCCTGGAATGGGGTGGGAATGGAAATGTTACAGTATCCTTCCTTTGGTACGCCCACCAAGTCAAGCCACACCCACCATGCCACACCCACACAACCAGTAGTAAAAAAAATTGAATCCCATCACTGCTTAGATCAGGAGGAAAGCAGTGTAGTTCTAGGTTTTCTAGATCTAGAATTTCAAGTTTGGTGGCATAAGGAATTCTGCAATGAGTAGAGGAGTGGAGAACTCTTCTTTTGAAATATTTCTGGACTTTCTCAACTGTGTTAATATCAGATACATAATGTGGGTTCCAGACTGATGAGCTGTATTCAAGTATTGGTCTAGCAAATGTTTTGTATGCTTTAGTTAATAGTGTATTACCAGAGGAAAAGCTGGTTAACAACTCTTAACGCCTTTTTGGCTATGTAGTTACCGTGGGCTCTAGTACTTAGATCTTTAGAGATGAGTATTCCAAGGTCCTTGACAGAGTTTATCAACAAGGTCTTGACTATTCAACTTGTATTTTATTTTCTGATTATTAATTTTTTTTGCCAATATGTAAGACAGAGCATTTATTTGTTGAGATTTGAAGCTGCCGTTTGTTTGACCATTCTGATACATAGTCAAGGTCTTTTTGAATAGTAGCAGTATTGTCTGTGGTGTTGCAGTTAAGGAATGAAGTACAGAGCGTAAATAGACTTGAAGATACATTTAAAAGTTAAATATGTTTACTGATTCAAGAAAATGCAACCGTGTGTGTGTATACAGATACACACACAAACACACATACACACAGGCACAAAAGAGAGTATATATGTATGCAAACACACACACACACACACACTCACGCCAGATTGGACTGATGACTCAATTGGTCACTGACAGTTTGAATTGGATTGGAGTGAAAGCATACCACCTGATAAGTAAATTGCCAAAATTAACTGTAAACCAATATTTTCGTTGGGAATGCAACAATGACAGTTTTAATGAAAGTTGGTATGTAGCCAAGAGAAAGCCTCCGTAGTAAAGTAATTGTTTCATTTAGACTTCATATGTACTGTGTGTACTTATTCATCCATCAGCAATCATGGCTCTGAGAAACACTTTCCCAGGATCACTTACAACCCCTGCAAGGGAGGGGGTGTTTGGCACTTACCGCCTTTCCTTTTGTACAGGGGAACAGTAAAAGCAATCTCCCAATTGTTGGGCATACATGCAGTCTTCACACATACATTAACAAGTTGCACATAATTTGATAAACAAATCACATCCATATTTTAATATGCTTCTAGTTAGTGCCATCTACATCTAAACCATTGTCATTTTTCAACATTCTTACAATATTTGTGGTTTCCTTTTCCCATATCTCTTTGCTAATATCTAGTGTCATGCAGTTTTTTTAGATGATATGGTAGCATTGCTACATCTGTATTATGGTTCTTCTTCCCACTCATGAAATGGTTTTTGTTTATATGTAGAGATTCCTCATATTTGTAGAGTTTCTAACAAGGGCTCTGTGAAATTTGAATAAAGACTCAGGACTAAGTACCCCTCAAGCTCCTGAAGGTCATGAAGCAACATGGTCTTCTCTTTACTAAGAGCAATCTGATTATTTTCCTTACTCTTTCAGAGATACTCTCAGCCTTTTCCTGAAGAATTTCCTGGAGACTGAGAGAATCCTTCTTTAGTGACTACTATAGGGGGAGAAAGCTGAGAAAGTTTATTGTTTTTAAATTTGTATTGCCAGATGAAATACTTCTAAGAAGTCTTTTGTCAAATACTGCAAAATGACCTGCACTGTGCACCAAAGAAAGTTAGCCTGCGTGCACTGAAGTACTTCTAGGCTATGTGACTTGAGTATGGCAAATTACATACTTTTGCGAAGATAGCCAGGCTGGAGCCCCTTGATATATACCAGGAATATACCAGTCTGAGCAGCTAAAGTACTGATGGGTACTACCAGTATGTGACTGCACACTTAACTGCAAGTATCATATTTGTCCATATAATTATATATTTTTTCTCTAGCTATGAATTTTTGTATTCAACCTATATTACATTTCACGGAGCTTTATATTAATCCCTTGGCATGAGAAGGTGTTCAACAAAACTGCATTTCATTTACTAAAGAATAAACTGTTATAACTCGGAACAAAGGGGAGGCCACACCAGAGCATCTCAATAACACACTTTATTCAGGGGAATAAAGGGGGCTGTCACGTCTGTAAGCTAACAACAGACCTTCCAGCGAACAGCGGCTGGCTCGACCTAGCAGCCGGCTTTTATAGCAGGCTGTCGAAGGGAGCCAGCCAATGGGGGCTGCAAACACCCCCGCAGCATGAACGGACCTGAGGGGGAACTTGTGTCAGTCCCGAGGACATAACACCCCTTCCCCCTAGATACGAACACGAATAGTCCTTTAAGTAAGCTGGTGGTTTGTGTGAGCGCCCCGACCGGCGCAGTTCTGGCGATGCACAAAATGGCATAGAGTTCTGGGAGTCAGGAACTGGCCTTGCCGGGCAACAGGGTCGCTCTGGGGTCCGGACTGGAGTCTGGGAGTGGTCACAGTCCTTGGGTTGGGTTGTTAAATTGTCATTGTCACGCAACCCGGTGGTGTCGTCGGCTGGTACGGCTGATGACTCTGTAGGACGGTCCCGGTCTACCGTCTGTTCCCTCGACTCGGCTGGTGGCGACTGGTCACTCTGGAGGTCCCAGCTAGGATTCGGGTGCGGCGATTGGAGGGTCACTGAAGTCCCTGGGTCAGCGTCGGCATGTTCGCCCTGGCTACTTCTTATCTGGTCCAGATGCCTCCGCCAGACACGCCCGTCCTCCAACTGGATGCGGTATGACCTTGGCCCGGTGATGGCCACGATCTTCCCAGGTACCCACAGGGGATCGCCTGCGTAGTTCCTGACAAAAACTTGGTCCTGTAATACAAAACTCCTGACCCTAGTGTTAGAGCCTAATGGTGTGTCTGGGCAATAGTGGGGATGTAGTCTATCCAGCACTGTCCTTAGACGTCTGCCCATCAGGGGACTTGTTTGTGACAGTACATGGGGTCGAGTGTTGGCTTAAGAGAAAACAAGAGAGTCTGGAGTGCCAGTCGTCTTGAGTGAATCTTGCCAACGCCTCTTTTGCTGATCTAACAGCTCTTTCCGCCAACCCATTGCTGGCGGGATGAAAAGGGGCCGTTAGGATATGCCGGATGCCCAGGTTGGTGGCATACCGGCTGAATTCTGTAGACGTAAATTGGGGGCCATTGTCTGAGACTATGGTGTCAGGCAGACCGTGTGTAACAAATAAGCGGGTCCGAGCCTGGGCAATTGCTCGGGTGGTGGTTGTGGGTAGGAGAGCCACATCGATCCATTTGGAGAACGAATCCACGACCACCAGGAAGGTCTTGCCGTGGAAGGGCCCGGCCAAGTCAATGTGCAACCGTGACCACGGTGCGTTGGTACTTTCCCATTTGGTTGGGGTGGTGATCAGTGGTGCTGGCCTGGATTCCTGACAGGGGCGGCAGGAGCTTACCCATTTCGCGATCTCGTCGTCCATGCCCGGCCACCAGACGTAACTCCGAGCCAACGCTTTCATCTGGACGATGCCAGGGTGCCCCTCGTGTAACGCCTTCAGGACGGGTGTGCGCAGCGGTTTTGGAATGACAACTCTGGTCCCCCATAGCAGGCAGCCCTGTAAACTGGAAAGTTCTTGCTGGCGGGTTTTGAACGGTGAGAATTCAGTTGAGAGATTACCGCCCGGCCACCCCTCCGTACCCAGTCCAGAACCTGGGCGATAAGTTTATCTTTTTGGAGTGGAGAGCGATGTCGCCAGCGGTGACTGGGATGTCGAACTCACTGGCATCGAAAATGGCATGGACCGGGCCGGGTCCTCCACGGGTGCTGGCAACGGGCAGCGGCTAAGGGCGTCGGCGTGGCTGAGGTTTTTCCTGGGCGGTGAACCAGTTTATGCGAGTAGGCCGCCAGGAATAGGGTCCACCTAGTCATCCTGGGGGACAAGACTTGCGGTGTTTGTTTTTCTCCTGAGAGGAGCCCCAACAGTGGTTTGTGATCTGTGACAAGTTCGAAGTTGTGACCAAAAAGAAATTCATGGAATTTTTTGACCGCAGCAACGGCGGCTAGGGCCTCTTTATCAATTTGGCTATAATTACGCTCGGTTGTTGACAAGGTTCTAGAGAAGAATGCGATTGGCGCTTCGGAGCCGTTGGGAAGTCTGTGGCTTAAGACAGCCCCAATCCCGAAAGGTGAGGCATCTGCAGCTAAGACTAGAGGAAGGTGCCGGTCAAATTGTATTAGGACAGCGTCCGAAGTGAGTAGCGACTTGACTGCCTTAAAGGCGTATTCCTCTTTGGGACCCCAATGCCACGGAGTGTTTTTGTCTAGAAGTCTATGCAACGGTTCAGCTACTGACGCTTTGTGGGGTAGGAATGATGCATAGAAGTTTAGCAAACCCAGGAAAGCTTGTAATTCTGACTTGGAAGACGGAGTGGGTGCCTCGTGAATGGCTTTGACTTTAGACTCCACGGGGTGGATGCCAGAGGCGTCTATTTTATACCCAAGAAAGTCCACCTGCCTAGTGGCGATGGCACACTTCTCCCTTTTTAGTTTGAGGCCATGCTGCCTGAACCTATCCAATACCGCTCTGACTCTGAGAAAAAGTTGGGGCCTGTCCCTGGCTGAGATCAAAATGTCATCAAAGTACGGAACTACGCCAGGGAGGCCTTGCAGTATCCGTTCCATTAATGACTGGAAGATTCCTGGGGCGACGCTAACGCCAAATTGGAGGCGCTTGCATCGAAAAGCCCCTCTGTGGGTGACAATAGTTTGTAGTTCGGCCGTTTGGTTATCCACAGGAAATTGCTGATAAGCCTGTGACATATCCAATTTGGCGAATATGGTTCCCGGTTCAAATGTGTGTAGTAAGTGTTGGATTACTGGGACTGGGTATGCGCTAGTCTGTAGATAGCAGTTAATTGTGGTCTTATAGTCAGAACACATTCTTATAGTACCATCTTTTTTAAGGGGTGTGACAATTGGAGTCTCCCATTTAGCAAAATCGCTGGGCTCAATCACCCCTTGTTTGAGCAATTTGTCCAGTTCTGCATCCAGCTTAGCGCGCAGAGCAAATGGTACTCTGCGCAGTTTTAAACGGACGGGAACTGCTTGGGGGTCCACCGAAAAGGAAATGGGCGTACCATTATAACAACCCAATTCATTGCTGAACACATCAGCATAGTCTGAAAATAGTGAGTCGATATCGGAAGGTGAGACAGCATGTACTCCCGTTAAGCTAAGGCCAAGATAGGGGAACCAATCCAACCCCAAAAGGCTTGGGAGGGCACCATCTACCATCACTAAAGGCAGATGACCTTTAAAGGATTTGAATCTAACGAGGAACTTGCCTGTTCCGAGTACTGGAATATTCTTCCCCTGGTAATCCCTCAAGGTGAGACGACTCTTCTGGAGTTGCTTCCTGGACAGGCTGGGTCGTATTTTCTTAAGTGTGCTCCAAGAGATGATCGATAGTGCTGATCCGGTATCGACTTCCATAAGACAGGGTTTACCTTCTAAATGAATAGAGAGGGTAATTTTATTAGGTGTCAAAAAAGTGTGGTTAGCTTGGTAGCACGTATAACAATTTTCTACTTGCCTGGGTGGCCCCGGAGGGGAGTAAGGGGACGATGACTTTTGTGGAGTCGCGTGCGTTGCCTGGCAGGCCCTGGCGATGTGGCCTTTCTTGTCGCAATTGTTGCAGGTGGCGTTCCTGAACCTGTAAGTCGTTCTGGCATGGGACCCCCCGCAGGAGAGGCATAACAGGATGTGTTTAGGCACGTTGCCGTTTTTTGGCCTAGCTCCTACCTGTGGCTGTTTGAAAGGTTTGAGGCGATGCACTTCTAAGTGTTCGGTGGGGACTTCTTCACTCACTGCTTCCTCGGAATGAACAGTGACTGGACTGGGTTTGGCTGTGCTTCCTTGTATTTCAGCGGCCGACTGTGTCGCTAGTTCAGCGGCCAAAGCTTCCTCGATTGCCTGGGTGAGGTTGAGATCTTTTCTGGCCAGCAACCACCTCTGTAACCTTACATCTCTGACTCCACAGACGAGTTGATCCAGGAGCATGTCGTCTAGGTAATTTTTAAATTCGCAGTGGAGAGCTGCGGTTCTCAGGGCGGCCATATACTGATTGATAGATTCTCCATCTGTTTGTTTCCTCATACGAAAGGCAAAAGCGTCTCGCTATCTGCGATGGCTTTGGGGAATAATGGTTAGAGAGTGTCTCCAACAGCTCGGACCACGGAACGTTCTTTAATTCCCTTGGGGCGAGTAGCGCTGTGGCGGTATCGAATACTGTGGCCCTGCAGTAACTCAGGAAGTACGATTTCTTCCTGTTCTCTGTAGCGCTCGGCCAGACCGATGGCATCAAGGTAGTGATTGAAGCGGTTTCTGTAAGAGTCCCACTTGTCTTCATCTGGCTTAAATGGCGGAAACGCCGGATTTGAATTCATATTGGGTTTTCAGTCTGTTGGTAGACTGACCAATCTCTCTCTGGGAATACAAGGCCCTGATAAGAGTGGCAGCTGCAGCTCGCAGCGCTGCTTCAGCTCTAGAGGATCTCTCCTGGGTTACACGCTCTGTGTGACTATGGCGGCTATTGCTGTAGCGCTGTAACTGACTTCGATTGGACTGATGACTAATTTCTGCCGTTGAAATGGTTGGGAGCGGCATAGCCTGTAAGGCGCCAAGTTAACTGAAAGCATATTTTCGTTAGAATCGCAACAATGACAGTTTTAATGGCTGCTGTGAGCCAGAGAAAGCCTCGCAGTAAAGTATCAAATATTACTGCTAATCCATCAGCAAGCGGCTTGAGATTCCCAGGATACTTACAACCCTGCAGGGCGGCTGAGTTTTCTCACTTTCCCCCACTTCTCACTACTTAACGTTGTTTTCACACCTTTTTTTGAACTGTTCTAGTCGGCCATCTACATCACCATGTCATTTTCAACTTCTTACAATATTGTGGTCCTTTTCCAATCTCTTTGCTAATATCTAGTGTCATGCAGTTTTTTTAGATGATATGGTAGCATTGCTACATCTGTATTATGGTTCTTCTTCCCACTCATGAAATGGTTTTTGTTTATATGTAGAGATTCCTCATATTTGTAGAGTTTCTAACAAGGGCTCTGTGAAATTTGAATAAAGACTCAGGACTAAGTACCCCTCAAGCTCCTGAAGTTCATGAAGCAACATGGTCTTCTCTTTACTAAGAGCAATCTGATTATTTTCCTTACTCTTTCAGAGATACTCTCAGCCTTTTCCTGAAGAATTTACTGGAGACTGAGAGAATCCTTCTTTAGTGACTACTATAGGGGGGAGAAAGCTGAGAAAGTTTATTGTTTTTAAATTTGTATTGCCAGATGAAATACTTCTAAGAAGTCTTTTGTCAAATACTGCAAAATGACCTGCACTGTGCACCAAAGAAAGTTAGCCTGCGTGCACTGAAGTACTTCTAGGCTGTGTGACTTGAGTATGGCAAATTACATACTTTCGTGAAGTTAGCCAGGCTGGAGCCCCTTGATATATACCAGGAATATACCAGTCTGAGCAGCTAAAGTACTGATGGGTACTACCAGTATGTGACTGCACACTTAACTGCAAGTATCATATTTGTCCATATAATTTTATATTTTTTCTCTAGCTATGAATTTCTGTATTCAACCTGTATTACATTTCACGGAGCTTTATATTAATCCCTTGGCATGAGAAGGTGTTCAACAAAACTGTATTTCATTTACTAAAGAATAAACAGAAACTGAACGATTATTCTCTGTTCACAATAATGTGAAGTTTTAGCTGCCAGTTCATTAGCTGGTTGTCGTTGTTGTTGTTATTGTTTGATGATGGTGATGGTAGTGGTGGTGGTGATAGTGATGGTTGGTTTCACAATCAGCCAAGTGTTCAGACTGGATTTGGCATTTTTATCTTCCTATTGAATCCTTCCTAAGGACTTGGGATCGGAAGAAGTTGTTGTAGAAGATGGTGTTCAAGTGGTGCTCCAGTTCAGATCCCTTGAGCACCACTGATCTATTACTATTGGCATTATTTTTTGTTAATTTATTTATTACATTTATATGCTATCTTACTGAAGTCACTGTGGGTGGCTTAAAATATAGTAAAACACAAATGCAAAAATATTAAAACAACAAGAATTAGGGAAAACTAACCCAAGTACAGGAGGTGGGATCTTCTCCCTTACTTCAACCAGTCACCTCCAGGATAAAGTGCCCCAATTGGGACCTCAAGTCAATTGGCAGAGTCAGGTTCTGCGGCCCTACTGAAAGGCTAAAGAACAGGGCGCAGAACTCACCTCCAGTAGCAAGATGTTCCAAAGGGTGGAGGCCACAGCAAAAAAGGCTTTTTCCTTAGAACTTACCAGCTTGAATTCCTTGATGGATTGGGTTTACAGCATGCCCTTCCTCCTGGAGTGAATGGGGCAGGACATCTTTTTTGGGGTGAGATGGTTCCTGAGGACCTATCTTTGCTTTATTTTGCCATAGTCATTCTACTTCTATTGCAGATATGTATTGTAGCTTTCTCTCATTCTTTCTCTTCCATTATCTCCAGGTACTGCCACATCCACTATCCAGATTTTTTTTTTATCTTTCAGCAATTGTTAAGTATGTGGCAGGTGCTTACATGTTTGCATTCTAAAGTCTCAGAGCACTTCGATTTTTCAATTGCTTTCTCTGTGTTATGGTCCAACCAGTTTTTGTTTGCAGGCAAATGGTAATTCTGGCACCTATTCTAATGTACCATTGTTGCTATTTTGTCACGCCATTGCTCGTAGTCAGTCTGTGTGAGCTTCAGGCAGCATATTCATAATCATTTACATTAATCATTTCTGATTATCATTTCATTATCTATACTCTCTATGTGTCAAACACCATTACATAGATTTCTAAAATCAGAATTAAAACATGCTGCTGAGATGAAAACATACAAGGTATTATAATTTTAATAATTCTTTAATGGTGCTTTTTAAAGATATACCAATTTTAATGCAAATGTGAATATGGTACTGAGGAAGTCTTTCTGACTTTTCCTTAGAAATAGACCTTTTTTGCTCTAAGTAGTGAAAAATATTTAACAGAACCAATTTTAAAAATAGCAGTCATAAATGTGATATTTTTATATAAACAGTGAAGTGTGAGCATATGGTTGAATAACCCTTAGATCAGCAGGTGGTAGTTTTCAAAAGCATTTGTCAGAAGAATAATAGAATCTGCTTCTCAAATCTTTGGAGAGAAAAAGCGAATATCTGAATACATATATTGGGGCACTCAACAGAACCAGATTTCAAGGTTAATTAGACCAGGTAAAGCTGAAGCCATCTACATCAATTATTTTGAATTAGCTCAGTCAAAGTGAATTCAAGTTGGTTCCTAGATCTGAATCTGATTATTTTCTTAGCTACCCGCTTCCATGCCATCTTTCTTTTCCAACGGGTGAAACCTTTTTTTTAAAGGAACTAATGGCTGTGAGGTGTAAGACTTTCACAAATATGTTACAATAAAAAGACCCCCTGGGATCAACAATACCGGCAGGACCCTTGTATATCAAGCTAAGTGTCACAGCAGGTGTGACATTGGGGAGCACCATTAGTGTTTCTATGACACCAATGATTGTACAGTTGACAACAAACATTCCCCTAGTACATGCTTTGAAAGAATTTTTGCATCAAAACATGCGTCTCCCAATATCTCAGATTGTTTCTCTCCTTGTGGAAATATTTTCCACCTTAATCTCAGGCTGCTTTCAAATTTCTCTTGATGGGGTTTTTGAGCTTTTTTTAATAGCAAAGTGGTAAAACTCCTCTCTCAGGTGGTATCTTCTTTCCTATTGCAAAACTACAACTTTATTATTGGAAGTATGACAGTGCCACTCTGTGTGCTGTTGTTTTTGTTATAAGTAATATGGTTGTTGTGTGCTTCCCAGTGTGAAAACACTCCTTAAAAGAAGTTCCTGCATTGGGCTGTGTCTGTCTGTCTGTCTGTCTGTCTGAGTGTGCGTCTGCATGTTTTTTGTGTGTGTCTGTGTGTGTGTGTGTGTGTCTGTGTTGAACTGAAAATCCAGAAAGGCTTCAATTATTCAAGGAAAAGAAAGACACTAACAAACTCCTTTGGTTGTCTTCCAATGAACATTGATTTAGGTAGCATAAAGGTATTAAGTTGTTATTGAAAACCAAACAGAATCCTCTCCAACAAATAATGGACCTCTTAAGCAAAAGTTTAACTTTGATAGTTCCATTATTTGTATAATTACTCTTGATAAATAAAGAGCTCCCTTTAACCCTTAAGTTAGGGGTTGATAATGTAATATAAAACTGCAGAATTGAGAGGAAGCACAGAAAGAGAAGTACCTGGTGAAATAAATACTACAATGTATGGTTTTGGCAATTTTTTTTTGTTGATATTCAGAATTCATTCCAAAATAGAGAGATTTTTTATTACTCATACAACTGTTTATATTAAACAGGATCTGCCTTGATTCTTTGGTTCAAGAATCAGAGATACACAATCCAGGTTGATCTTGGAAATGAAGAACTGGTACTGATATGCACTGTCTTGCAAAGCACAAAGACAGTTCCCTCTCAAAGCATATAAGGAAAGATGCCCTGAGAAATCAAAGGAACAGTGGAAGCAACCATTAATCTTCACTTTGATGCCATTGACTCACTCACTGCAGCTTTGCTGACCTCCTTACCTACATTGCTTGATTTGACCAGGGTCAAGATATATAACTGGGTGTCATCAGCCTGACTTGTGTCACACAACGGCATGCCAAATTAGCAACAATGGTGCATATGAATATCTGGAAGAAATACAGTTTGGTAAGAACACAAAATAACACAAAGCAATTGAAAAAAAAAAACCAACATGCTGTGAGACTTTAGAATGCAATCAGACAATCACCTGCCACATACTTAACAACTGCCTATAGGAAAGACAAAAAAGTCTGGATGTGGCAGTACCTGGGGATGGAAGACTAAAAGAGAAAGAACTGGAGAAGATAACAAAATGCAAAAACCTGCAAATAGAAGTAGAATGACTGTGGAAAAAGAAAGCAAAGACAATACTAACAGTAATAGGCACTTTGTTTGTGTGCAATCCCAAAACATATAGACTACTTGAACACCATCGGCATTGGCAAAATCACCATTGGTCAATTGCAAAAACAAAAACAAAAATAGCTTTGCCCAGAACAGCTCACATCCTGCAACAATACCTTTAACACCATCAAACAACTCTGCTTATCCCAAGTCCTTGGAAAGAACTCAGTAGGTCAATAAATATGCCAAATTCAGTCTAAACATCTGTCTAATTATCATCACCATCATCATTATCATCATCATCATCATCCATCAAAGAGGAGAACCAATGTGATATGATGCTTCCCAATCCAGACCCCGTAGTTTGTCCAGAAAGCAACAGAGAGCTCAAGAAGGAGGAGGATAGTTCTTGGGCCAAAATTTCTCCAATGTTCTCCTTAGAAAAATTAGGCTTTATAAAGTGTAACTTTTTAGTACCATTGGACTTTTTTCTTCTTTGGGGAAAAAAAAAGTTTTATTTTTCAATCCCATATCTTAAAATCCATCTCACTTATTTTTACACTGAGTTTTTTTTTCTTGTATCAGAAAGACACATCCATACTACTTCAAAGATGGAACATCCTAAGGCGTATTTCAGGCTAAAATAAGGTCAGTTAGCAGGAAAATCCCTTCAGGAGTGTGTGTGCTGCAGAGAGTACCATAATGAATTAGCCTGAATGACTGTAACCTTGCGTCCAGGAGTGCCCTAAAGAACTATTCATAGAAGAGGGACTCTTCACAGGAACACAAAGCTATTTCTCTCAGACTAGAATTCACTCTGTGTCTGAATCATAACTTTTTACTGAATGAAGAAAGGAAAAGATTTCTCAAGGACACTTGGAGAGATCAAAATTCTGAACTTCCAAGAGGGAAGCCTAAGTGTTAGCAGTTGAAATATATAGAAAATAAATGAATCTAAATTCCAATATATATGGTTCAAGGTCACGCATAGTATTTTCTCAGGCATTAGGTCAGACTACTCACAATACTATGCTAGTTTTTTTTAATTCTTGTTTGTTTGTACACAATAAATTTTAGAGTGGAGGTACTTTTCCAAAATACATACAAAGGAGGGCATCCTAAACTAGCATTTTGATTATGAAATAAGTATTGCCCATCCCTCTTCTCTTCCTCCCATTTAAGGCAGGTGATTCTGTTCTCAAACCCATGACATGTATCCATACATATCTTCATTTCAGTTTTCTTGCTAGACTACTGGTTGTGTGTCTTCTATATCTCATTTTGCATTTTTGCTAAACCTATACATTCTTCAGCATTGATAAATGTTGAATAGTTACTACATCTATACAGTAACTGTACAGCTACAGCAAAATACATCTTCCTTGTATTTATAAGAGAGAAAGAGACAAAGAGGGAGAAAAGGGGAGAAAAAATACTAAACATATTGGTTTAGATAAAAGATCAATGCAACAAATATAATAAGTGGTTATTATAGAGATGGAAGATAGTCTAGGATTATTAACTTTGTCTTGATTAACCTTTGCCCATTTAAATTTTTTTCCACTTAACTTAAAAGTAGTGATGTTATACCAAAGTTAGAAGAAATAGAGATCTGAAACATTGATTACTCTTTCAGTCTGTTTATCTGTCAACATGCAGGCCTACATATGAATGAATATGAGATAGAGAGATGAAGGAGATAGAAGAAGAGGTAGAGGTAGAGATGATCTTCTACCTATCAGATTAGTGTGGGAACTACAATGGGACTTTTAATTTTCTTATGGCAATAATATCAATTGCTTCAACAACCAATAATCACATAACTCCAAAGCTTAAAAGCACAAAGCTAAATTGTTGTTAAACAAAGAACCAATTGGAGATCAGCCCTCACCAGCCTCCATCAATCAGAAACCAGCTTGGCTAAAGCAGGCGTGGGATTCTACTGGTTCTGTCCGGTTCTATAGAACCCCTTGTTAACTTTCTAAGCAGTTCGGAGAAGTGGTAGTTAGAAGCAATCTCCTTTTTTTGTTTTTTTTTTAAATAAATTTTATTAATGAAACAACAGAAAGAAAAAACTTTTAAGAACAATGAACGTGGTGCATACATCCTGATACACCTACTTGTCTTACATCCTCAAATAATACATATAACAAAGAATACAAATTTACATATATACATAAATGTTAATAGTCATTCATGCATTTACTCCTTTCTTTTTTTAAACCAGTGGTAAAACTTCTCCCAGATTTTGTAATATTCAAATTCAGTCCTATCTTTTAACTCTTGAGTTACTCTATCCATTTCGGCGCATGTCCAAATTTTTCTAATTATTTCCATCTCGTCTGGCATATCATTACCTTTCCATCTTTGGGCAAGGACTAATCTTGCTGCAGTGATAACATGGGCTATTAAATATATTATCTCTTTATTATATTTTCCTACATTGATACCCAATAGAAAAATTTCAGGTCTGAATTCTATTTTAATTTTACACATCTCTTCTAACAAATTTCTAATTTTCAGCCAGTATGTTTGAGCTTTTTCCACCATACGTAGTAGTATGTTCCAATTTCTTTATTGCATTTCCAACATTTAGGGGATAGTTTTGGGTACATTTTTGCCAATTTTGATGGTGGGATATGCCATCGGTAAAACATTTTGTGTAAGTTTTCTTTATGTGATGCTGCCAAAGTTATTTTTCTAATCCTATCCCATAAAATTTGCCAATCATCCAAATTTATACCATATCCAAAGTCCAATCCAGGCCAACATCATTTCTTTCACCTTTTCTTCTTCTAGTTTGCATTCTAATAATACTTTGTAAGTTTTTTTAATCAAATTCTTATCCGTACCTAATAATATTTTGTCTAATTCTGTTTTCCATCTGCTAATACCCCATTCTTTCATATCTTTACTGTACCTCGACTAATTGTAAATAGGCCCACTATTCTATCTCAAATCCTAGATCTTTCAACTCCTGTCTTGTTTTTAAATCACCCTTCTCATCTAGTATGTCCTCATATGTAATAACCTGCCCTTGATGCAATAAATGTGAGTACATTAGCGCTTCTAATGTAGGTAGCCAAGTTGGTATTTCAAAGTAAGTTTGTCGTTTAGGTTTATTCCATATATTTAGTACGGTCTGCCTAATTTTATGCCTTTGAAAATAGCCATGAATTTGTTGTTTGTCTTGCCCAAGAAGGTATGCCAGCCTGCCTGTAGATTATATCCTTCTAAGGTTAACATTCTTTTATTTTTAACACTTATCCGATCTTTAACCCAGGTCAAAATAGCTGCTCTATAATATATTTCCCAATCCGGTAGGCCAAATCCTCCTTTTGGTACCGTCATGCAACAATTTCAGTTTAATTCTGGGCTTTTTGTTCTGCCACATACATTTTGATACTAGCTTTGTCCAATTGGACAAAGAATTTTTTTTCTAATTTAACCAGAGCGTTTTGAAATAAAAACAACATTTTTGGTAATATGCTCATTTTTATGGACATAATTCTCCCCATAAAGGAGAGTCTTAAATTGTTTCATTTCCTGAGTTCTTCTGTTAATTTTTTAATTAATGTAGTATAATTATCCTCCTTGAGGGTTATACATTTTGCCAATATGATATCTAGAATTGTCCTGATATTATTCCTAAGATGCCTATGTGGAAGAAAGCCATTTTGGTCTGTATGTATAAATTTGTTCAATATTTTCTTGAGTCTTTTGGCTATTATAGTTACGAAGATTTTATAGTCCACATTTAATAGAGATATTGGCCTGTAGTTTCCTATCTTTGTTTAGTCATTTTTTTCTTTTGGAATGATCGTAATCATTGCTTCTTTCCACGATTGCAGAATTTTTGCCTTGTCCAGGACTTCATTAAATAATTTGAGTAATCTGTTGCCTAATAATTCTTGTTGAGTTTCATATAGTTCAGCGGGAAGTGTATCAGGACCTGCCACTTTGTTATTTTTTGTTTATTTATTGACCAAGTTACTTCTTTGAAGTTTATTCTTCCATTCAATCGCTTCTCGGCCTTTTGGCTAAGATCAAGTGTAGTTCCTTTTATTTTTTCCACCCTTATTACACTCTTGCCAGAACGCCTAGATTTCCTGTCTCCAGAGCTTCTGAGCCTTGGCTTTCTTAAAGGGGAAGGGTTGTTTTAAGATTTTTACACTGCTGTTGGGAGGAAATACTTCCCTGGACAATCAACACTTTGAAGAAATAATTGAATAATGAAGCAAAGCTTTAGTGACAGGAAACCAAGATGAGTGACATTCAGCAAGGCTTCTTGGCTAGCTAGAAAGATTGACATTCATACATGAGTTTACATACCCTTTCTGAGTTTTGGTCTAAAACTGGTTTTTGGTGAAGGTTAATTCTGTGCTTGATGACATTTAATCCTTTGTTTATTGATGGGATTATTTTCCCTATTCAGCTTTAACAAGCAACAGCTACTGTTGTGATTTAATTATTTGTCTTGTGTTTGAATTTTTTCCTGCCTCATGGTTTCTTTTTCTATCTGGGGAGGGGGTGTTCTTTCACTGCTTTAGTGGTATCTGGCACTGTCTTTTTGGGGTACACTTCCAAGAGGCAGGATACAAGCTTGGCACTGATTTTTTTTTTTTTACTGCCTATCTTGTGAGGTGAGTGAGACCAGCTGGTATCTTTAAGTGGCGCAAATGGATCTAAGGATTGCCTTTCCTGGGTGTGCTTTTTCTGGATAGCTTAAATGACCTCTATGCTAAAGGGTTTCACTTTATGAGCAAGAGATGGCTGCTTGATAGTTATCACTGCATTTTAACTATTTTCATTCCTCAAGGTGCTCTGGCACCTTGCCTGATTTGTAACTCTGGCTTGCAGGTATTTTTAATCTAATGATTGGTATTTAGGGCAGCTTTTTGCAAGCAGAGAAGCTTTTTGTATTTTTGTAGAGGTAATCCTTGACTCACAATAGTTCATTTAGTGACCATTTAAAGTTACAATGGCA
This sequence comes from Pseudonaja textilis, assembly GCF_049901715.1. Lineage (NCBI taxonomy): Eukaryota > Metazoa > Chordata > Lepidosauria > Squamata > Elapidae > Pseudonaja > Pseudonaja textilis. The sequence continues at coordinate 119,856,924 of NC_141990.1, forward strand.
CTGAAAAAAGTGACTTATGACCTTTCACACTTATGACCGTTGCAGCATCCCCACTGTCATGAGAGGCCAGATGAGGAGAAGAGCCCCTTGACATGAATGATGTCGAGTTGGCCATGCTCACCCAGTCACATGACCACCAAGCCATACCCACCAACTAAGCCACGCCCACAGAACTAGTTGTTTAAAAAAAATGAATCCCACCCCTGGGCTAAAAGCTAATCAAAAGTCAAGACTTAACTATAAAGTCAGAAACCCAGTCAGTATAATTTTTGAAAATGCTAACCATAGCTGCTGGCAAAAGATCAGCAAATCTGAGGTCTAGATCATTGTCTCTAAACTCTAAATTGGATTTACTCCCCTCTTTGGTCTTTCTCTTATTTCTATTATGCCCAAATAACTTTTTAAAAATCTCTCACAAATTTCTATTTGCTCTAAATAGTAGCCAATCTGACAAAAGAAAGAAATTATTTCTTTATTATATTTATTGTTGTCAATCACTATGTCATGTTCGACTCTTCACGACCACATGAACCATAGCATGTTAGGCCCCCTGTTTTCCACTATCTCTCAGAGTTTGCCCAAATTCATGTTCATTGCATCAGTGACACTATCCAACAATCTTGTCCTCTGCTGCCCCTTCTCCTTTTGTCTTCAATCTTTCCCAACATCCGGATCCTTTCTGAAGAGTCCTTCCCTCATTTGGTGGACAAAGTATTTGAGCTCCAGAATTGTATACAAGATACAATTTCAGCATTCACAGTATTTTTCTGGTGGCAAAGAGGTAAGAGCTCTGGTGGTGCAGTGGTTATAGTGCAATACTGCAAGCTACTTCTGTTGACTGCTGGCTACCTGCAATTTGGCAGTTCAAATGTCACCAGGCTCAAGGTTGACTCAGCCTTCCATTCTTCCGAGGTCAGTAAAATGAGGATCCAGATTGTTGGGGGCAATATGCTGACCCTTTAAACCGCTTAGAGAGGAAAAGCACTGTGAAGCGGTATATAAATCTAAGTGCTATTGCTATTACAGGTAAGAGAATGAACAAAACATTTATACCTAGACATACTTCAAATCCTTTGTGCTCTTTTACAATCCTGCCTTCTAAGAAGTCTTTGGCTTTTTTTTGTTGCATTTGCCCATTGTTCAAGTTCCCTATTTGCATTCTCTGCATATCTGCTCTCTTGTCTAGAGAACTCCCTCCAGTTAGAGTTTCTTGCCACTAATGGATAATGGCAATTATCATATCCCCTTTATCACTCACAGATCATTACTAAATTAGCTGCAAGACAAGGGAGGATCCTCAGGACTGATAGTGTCAACAAGCCAGGTTGCCTCCATATTTTACTGTTCTTCAAGACCTTTAACAGTATTACTAGCAGACAAAGTGAAAAACTCCACAAGGTCATACAGAAAACCAACTGGTTCCCTTAAGGAGCCTGAGAATAAATCATTTTAACTATTCCACCACATGGGCAGAATTTCATACTAGCTGTCAGTATAGAACTGAGAAGAAAGTTATGTTGCATAAAAATGGGATTAGAATATTTATGAACATTTCCTGTTCAGTAAACGTGATGGAAGAACAATGAACTTGCATTCTTGTGGTTCCCCAGGCAATAGAACAAAATTATTGATAGAGCTGATTCAGTGTGCCTGGTGGATGAGTTTGTGAGTTTGTAACAATGCCTTATCCATAGTTTATTGGTTTAAATTGGTGTTTTTTTAATTGTATTGGGTTCCTATATTTCTCTTGGTAGATGGTTGGATATATAAATTTGAAGATTACAGAATAGTAGAGTTGGAAGTGACTTGGAAGCCTTCTAGGTCTTTTAGGTCTTCATTTGTACAATAAATAAAATAAATAAACACTCCTAAAAACTGGCAAAAATTCTAAGCAGAAAAAATGCAGGGTTATTATGAGGGTTTGCATGAAAGTCCCTCATCCAACTATTCCAATTAAATACTTAGTTTGTCTTATGCCTAGGGCAAAGATGTTGTATGTGAAAGCTAAGTTGTGGGTTAATGCTGTAAATAGATGAAAACTAGCTCTGTTCATGATGGTGAGAAAATAATTATGAAATGAAAAAAGAATGGGAAGATGACTTGTCAAAACTTTTTGTTTGCCCATTTCTTATGTTTTCATATCTATCATATAATTGGCCAACCAACTATATAATCATGCCAGAAAGCATTAGCATTAGAGGGCCTGAGTGAAGAGTGTGATTTTTATGTACTATCTGCTTCAATACATTGGGTTCTTGATGTATGAAATTGAAAAGGTGCAATATAATTTTACTTTCAGTTATATCAGCAGCAAAGTAGAACATGCCACTGAAATAAATGTTGTTTATCTGAAATTCACACTGATTTAATTTGAGGACCTTTCTTGCTTGGTTTTCCTTTGTCCTTTACCCCTAGTTATACAAGAGTTGCTCTTCTAACAGTTCTGCTTTGAGAAAAGCATAACCAAGTCTGCGGGGGTCCTAATTCAATTAAATTAATGGCAAAATTTCCCCCGCTTCAAATGGACCTGCCTTTCGCAGTTGCTTTCTGATATGCCAAGATAGATGCTTTCTTATTTAGTTATAAAACAGGGATAGAAATGTTTAAAAAGCTGAAAGGCAATAAATTCTAGGCTTATCTGTTGGATGCTATCAAGCAATCTAATTATATGCATTTCCATTCGAGCAAACTTTGGGAAAATATTGGGGCAACTGACATTGTCTCAAACACCCACCAAATTCCCACATTCCACTAACTCTAACTAAATGCAGACTCATGACTGATTTGTTTGCATTCTTTCAGATTAGGAGTTCTTAGAATTTTCCTGTGTCTGCTTGCCTGCCTGCCTGCCTGCCTGCCTACCTACCTACCTATCTATCTATCTTTACTGTACCATTATTCCCAAGCCATTAAGTGAATGTTACTTTCAAGAGATTTGATTGAATCTTGCCTTTAAAAAGGGCTTTGCAGTTCAGTAGCAGTAGTTTTCTGTGCAGTGTATAAAGTATGAACTGTGTAGTTATAACAAGAGTGTCCTTAACATGAAAGTATTCTCTCCCCTATCCTGGTCCAAAAATAAACTTCATAGGGTTGTGTAGCACTTTGAATTCAGTTCCAAAAAGTTGCTTTGGAATATGCAGTTTCATGAACAGTACTTCAAGCAGTATTAGATTAGCTGCGGAAACAGGCATTGCAGTTGTTTCCTCACTCTTGAGAAGACCTTTTCTAATCAAAATCCTGACCTTTAATAGATTATGGAACACTAACAGAAATCATAGTATCACACACACACACCCAAAAATTGTGAATGCAGCCCATTATTCCTATCCACTCTTTCTACAGAAGAGTTCAGACCTGAAATTGTTTCATAACATATTTTGATTTTGAAATAGACAATTGAAATAGAGATCAGAATGACCTCTTCCAATGTTGGAAAACTTCTGCTGAGGTCAAAATCATTCATTCCAGATTCTGAGAGTTATCAGGATTGGAGCAATTCAGTCTCATTTCAATCTTTTGCATACTTTTTATGTACAATCTATCTGAGTCCAATCTAGGATGGCTTTTAAAATAGATTTTTAATTAAAAGAACAGAATGAAAATTTGCTGGATCTATCTGTCCCTAAAAATAGGGAAAGCTGATATGCCAATCTGTACTTTAATTTGTGGTGAGGAGTTATTACCGTATGCCATGCTTTGTTGACTTTCCAGAAATATCTGATTGCATTCTGAGTAGCAAAATGTTGGATAAGCTACATCTTTCATCTAATTCATATAGAATCTTATTACACATACAGTATACATAGAGATAGAGGATCTGAATAATCATTTAAATAAACAAGAACCAGGGCAGTAGACAAGGGGGGGGACTATGTTTGGATATTTGAATAAGTAATGTACATAAATCACAATAGAATATTCTTTTTACTTTGGATACTTTTTCCAAGAACAGCACCTACCAATAAATCAAGAAATTAAAAATTAGTCTTCAAATGCAATTGTATTTTTTTTTATAAAATTTTTATTGGTTTTTAAAACAAACATAAACAAACAAAACATAAAAACATCAGGCCATCTTCCATATATGTACATACAGTGTGCCGGTTGGTGTACAAATTGTTTTGTGCTTCCATTTCGTAGTCTTCAATTACAATTAGATTGTATATGATCTCATATTTTCAATCCAATATTAAATACATTGGTATCAATATTAATCATTTAACTATACTTTTATTCATTCATGCTTTGGAAACTGATCATATTTTACTTAATTTGTTTTGTGACAATTCATATTATCATCCCAAATCTATCCTAAAAACATTTTGTAGATATAATAAGAAAAGAATACATCTTTATATATTTAGTATTTTCTAAAAGTCTACATATTTCGTTACTGTACTTTATTGTCTAACCATTGATAGAATAGATCCCAAACTTTATAAAATTGTTTATCATCCTGTTCTCTAATTTCAAATGTCAATCTGCTCATTTCAGCACATTCTAATATTTTCTTAATAATTTCCTCCTGTGGTGGCATTTTCTTACTTTTCCAGTTTTTAGCAAATACAATCATAGCCGCTGTTAATACGTTTACAATCAGGTATTTCAAATCTTTACTATATATTTCAGGTAAAATTCCCAATAAAAATATCTCTGTTTTCAAGTCTATATGCTTTTTGTCATTTTTTCCAACCACGTGTGGATTTTAGTCCAGTATTTTTTAGCATCCTCACAAGTCCACCACATATGGTAATATGAGCCAGGTGTCTGATGACATTTCCAAGATTTTTCAGATTTATTCTTGAACATTCTTGCTATTCTTGTTGGGGGAAAATGCCACCTGTAAAACATCTTATACAAATTTTCTTTATATGCTGTTGACCTTGTCATTTTATAATTTTGAGACCACAATTTTTGCCATTTCTCTAAATCAATCCCATATCCAAAATTCTCCCTCCAGCAATCATAGTTTCTTTAACTTGTTCTTCTTCTAGTTTAATTTCTAATAAATATCCATACAATTTTTTAATCACCTTTCCATCAGTACCTGTCAAAATCTTATCTAAATCAGTCAGTTTATCATAGAAACCTTCTGTTTTAAAATCTTTATCATACCTTGAATGTATTTGCGCATATGAAAACCAATTCATCTTTATACCTTGTTCCTCTAGTTTTTGTTACCCATTCATTCAATATTTCACCATATCTAACTTCTTGTTCCTTTTTGTATATTATAGGATAAGAAAATGCTTCAATAGTTGATAGCCACACTGGAATTTTCAAATAACATTGTATTTTAATCTTCTCCCAGTTTAACCACAGAGACTCCCGTATATAATGTGTTCTAAAGTACCCCTATGTTTTAGTTCCTTTATACCATAGAAAAGCATGCCACCCCAACAACAAATCATGTCCTTCTAATGTCAACAATCTAGTATTTCTTAATGTTATCCATTCCTTGAGGAGGGGTAGCACAGCTTAGAAAAAATCAAGAAAACACACTGCACTTTGTTTAGTTATCCAAGGCTCTTGTTATAACACTCTTCTCCAGAAACTTATCACCTTTTCTTTTTCTATAACCTTCAGCACCAGACTCCAGCTGTTGATAGAAACCCAGAAGAGCACCTGCAATAATACTCTCCCATGCTCTTCCCTCTATCTTATTGAATAGCAATGTCCTTGAAAAAAAGTCTCAGTTCTTTCTTTCTCAGCTTTGTCTGGTCACAAGAGAAATAGAATATTTCCAAGCCTCTAGTTGGCAGTGTTACTAAGTTTCTTTGCTTTCACTTTCCCCCTCCTTTTCCAAGCAAAATGCAATAAGAATTAATAAAAAAGATATTTTAAAAAAAGAAATAACTAAATGGGAGTCTCTAGCCTAAAATAGTTACAAAATCAAAAAGGAGAAAAAAAAATAGATGAAAAAGAAAAAACCAGTCCAGTTTCAAAATATAAGATCGTGTATAGAAAATTCAGCAATGAGAAAAAAAACGTTACTTTGACATTCCTGTTTAAAATCACCGCTTAATCACTTCTGTCAAAACTTTTACAGATTCTTTCTTTTCCTTAGGGTGTCCTTTCAGATCTTAGAATAAAGAAAAAGTTCTCACCAAACCAGCACACTCTCTCTTTCTGTTCTCTTCCATTTCGGAGCTGTTCAGCAGCTTTAATGGCTGCCTCTTTGCCGCTGGCAAGAAGAGCTTCTCCTGGATCTACCAGGGACTTTGTGGTATCTCTGGGATCAACAGGATGCGCTCTTCACTTTCACTGTCTCTTCAGGATGGTTTAGATCCGATAGGATCGTCCAGGAGCAAAGATATCGGCAGTGATCTCAGACCTCCAAGATCGCATGCCGTATCATCTCTGCCTTCCTCTAAAATGTGGTTGTATTTTTTTTTAAAGCTACATTTAATTCCCTTTTAGATCTCATACATATATAAAATGGGAAACACTTATAATGATGCATGTATCCCACTGTTAAAATAAACAGGTTAATAATTCTTTTAAACTTCTACACTGCAGTTAAGATTTTTTTTTTTTTGAAGGGGAAAAAAGTCAGAATTTGAAACTCTAGAAATTGCCTATACAGCACATAAAAATTACCAGTCTTTCATAGTAAGTTATATTCACTGTACTATCAGAAGACTGTTGATTGTTTTCTTTATAATGTTCTCTTCAATCCACTCCTGAGAAGCATGAACACAACTTTGAAGACTCAGTAGAGAGCTCTGTTGTCAATAAACCATAATGAATGCAAACTATAACTATGCATCTCTGCTTGATCTTAAGCAGCACACAAAAGTGAAACTTCAGCTTAACTAAAACATAAATCTACTGCAGAGCAATCATCTTGGTTTTATGCAAGTGACAAGATAGGAAAATGCATCTGCTACAAGCAATCTCTTTTTTGCTTTATGTTAATACAATCTAGTGATATATACAGTATTTTCCTCTAGCTGCCAGAAAGATGGCTGAGTTGAGAATGAAAAAAAAGGATGAACATAGGCACAGAAAAATGATGGCATATTACTAATTTTAAATTATATTCCAGCCAAAGTTGATGCAAGTTGAAATTCACAGTGCAACAATATCAATATATCTCTACCTCATTCTTAAAACAGCATATACTTGAGCAGGTAAAATCTGTGCTGAAAATGGATTGGTATTTCAACTGGAAGAGGAATTGTGTAGCATTTTATGGACCATATGATCCCTTGTTCACTTTTCCAAGCATGTTGAAAAATGCCTTCATCTACTCCAAACATAAAAGTAATTATTATGCTATTCTATAAATTGCTGTTCTGGTACTTAATGGATTAGCCAATTTTTTTTCCCAATCACTTGCACCTTAATCAACACAGACATGGTGAATCTTTCAGTTTATTACTTTTACTGTATTATTGGAATATCACTGGAATCCTGTAAAAATCTTTAATAGGAAGAATTCTGACGATTAAATAAAAAATTGACAGGAAAATGATACTTTCATATTTTTCACTGTAAAATGTTAGCTTTATTTGATCACAACGTGAATTGTTATTTGTGAATCAGGAAAAAAAATCTGAATATTTTGCCAACTTAGATCAGAGTTAAGAAGGAAAATAATAAGTCCATCATGATAAATTAACATGTATTGAATACTTTCAAATTTATGTTCTATTCTTTGCAAACTGGGTAGTAGGTTATAAGCAAATTGCTAGGCAGTTTTTTTAGTTGAAAATTTCTGGATAAAAATAGAGAAACCACCTAATAAATCCTGCTATTAATTTATTTTGCATCTTTTCTAAGACATATACATAAATGTAACATAACTAATGGATTAAAATAGTTGCCAAGTCTTTTTTTTAAAAAAAAGAAAGATGCTCTTTAATTTCCCATAATGCATTCTTCATTGGATCAGTGGGATTTAAAAGTATGGAATTTTTTTCTGGCTGAAAAAATAATACAGTAGTAGAATTTTGAGAAATCCTGGAATGAAGACTCAATAACTCAAAATTACTATTTATTAGCTACACACTATGGTTTTCCTAATAAACTGTCCTTTGTATAAATATAAATGTCTCTTTTAAGATGCATTTGATTTCAATCTTTTTTATATATAATTATTTGGTCCTCTTTCTTCTCCTGCTGCTTTGCCCTATAATCTAGTAAAATAAAACAAACAAGCATTTAGATTTAGGATCATTTGACAAAGCCATTTATCTGTTGCATACATAAATGCACACACATACAGAAAAATCATCCTAATGAGTCACACCAAATTCACTAAGGAAGCATTCTTTGCAAAAACCTTATAAATCAACAGGAACTAAAAAGCTCAAATTAATCAGTGGTTCACTAGTCGACCTTTATCTTCAGCCAAATATCTTTATTTTATTTACTATTTTTATCTAAAATTACTCAGTGTTCATTAAATGTTAATGAATGTGCTTAAAATTAGCAAGTAAGTTATGGTTGATAGAAGTAGAAAGCAATATTTGTACATTTCAAGCTCATTCAAATTTTTTTCATAGTTGATTGCAAATTGCTAAATAAAACCCATCGAACATGCAATTGGAAAGGATCTGAAATTAAAGACCAAAGACATAACAAGTTCCTTATAACCTGTGTGGAAGAGGTTATGTATTATTTTAAAAAAATCAAGGGAGATTGATGATTTGCACACATCTCTCCATTTTCCATTTATTTCAAATAAAGTAATGATGTATTGCTTTTGCTTACAGGTTAACCAGCTATATCTCACATGTCTACATTTCCCAATGCTTTATGGGATGTGGAAATTGATATGAATAAAAAGCTGTATTTTATTATTTGTGGATGGTGGTTATGGTGGTAATGATTGTATGCATGTGTTATTGTTCACAAAAGATAAAAAGTGAACAATAACACGAGAAAGTCAAAAAGGCAGAAATGTTTCTTCAATTAGTCACAATTTGATATATGTTGTATTTGAATAGAATAGAATAAAATAGAATAGAATAATTAATTTGAAATACTGAAAATTGTTAGCACAATGTATAAGATGGTACAGAATTCTGACTCAGTTCATGCTCATTCAGAATCAGTAGATAAATAAGAATCATGCTCATTCAGAATCAGGCTATAAATAAATGGGACAGTTGCATCCTGTTATTTTGTGCCTCTGCCCATTCTATTTTTCTCTCTTGACTTGAATACTGATTGAATATAATCAATACTATTGGCATAAGTGATCTCTGATAAGGGAAAATACAAAAAGAGATAGCATTGTAGTATCATCTCTGGTGACCCATGCACAATATATTGTGTGAGTCAATATAATCACATTTGTTTATTTGATTGCTTGATTAATTGATTTAAGACTATTCGAGTCCAGAGTGACTTTGGGTGACTTAAAGAAGCAATAAATAGAGAAAATAAACCAACTGTGTATTTAATACTCCAACTGTGAGGTAACAAAGGACATCTAAAAGATCTTCTGATCCAGGATCAGGACAATTGGTGCCTAAGTGGAACTTTGCAAAGGACCTCATGGTCACAGATACCATCTGCTCTTTGAGCAGGAGTTGTGGATCCATGATAACTTCCTTATTGCATACCAGGTTTAAATGAAGAAGTGCAGCCCGATCCAAGACTAAAAATGTAAGATTGCTAGATCTTGAAGACTCTAATATCCAGAGAAACTTGGTTTTGGCACGATTGAGCCTCCTCATCCAAATTTACATAGCCTCCAGACACTAGGACAGGACATTGACAGCATCACTTACCTGCTCAGGGCCAATATGTATAACTAACAATCAGCATGTTGGATTCATCTGCCACCTGGGTCAGACCTTATCTCTCCTCCAGTTTTACATATGATGTGTCTAGTTCATTTGCCACAAATGGTGGAAGTTTTTAATTGTCTAAAACTAACAATTTATATGTTGTATTGATTGTGCAGTCCTTTTTCCCCTGGATTATTTTACAGCATATGACCTAGAATGTTGTAGATGATAACATCATTTAAAATAAGCTTTCTATATTTCTTTTCTTTAAAAATGGAGCTAAGGATTTATGCATAACTCTTCACACTTATTTCTCATGAACAATTTTCCTAATTAACTTTTAGAAGATGTTGAGCAGAAAAAAAACTTTTTGAATCATTCATGATTAATTTTGCCTCTGAAAGGATTTATTACAACGTGTCCTATTAATCACAGGCATATATAACCATAGGCCACATTGTTAAGAAGCTATTTTTGTTGCTTAGACTGTGATCTAGAATATTTAGACAGTGATTTCAAGAAGCTAGGCAAACATCAATTAATTAATCACAAGGATGTAGTAGTGGTGAGACAGATGGGCAGTTTTAAAATTTGATAAATAAATGAACAACAAATTAATATCAAATTTTCTTGATAGCATGCAGCATCTTTGAAACAATTTTGAACAAATGGGCAGTATCATTTGCTTCCATGGAAATTCAAATACTAGGAGCTTTGTTGGTATTGAAATTTTGTGCATATTTTTTACTCCAAGCTAACAGCATAATGAGGGATTGATATCTTCCATTTACAGAATAATGGTGTCATATAATATGGCTATCAGACATGATGAATATATGCCATCTTTAGGTTCAGACTTCAGAGGCCAGAAAAGAGATTGCAAATTTTGGGGAAAGCAGCAGGGAAGACAAATATCTTCATTTGTCCTATAGATGAGAAACCCAAAATAAGAATATATGGGCTTAGTCTTTTTCTGTCTCTGTCATTTTTGTCTTTGTGTCTATCTGTCTGCCTATCTCTTTCATCCATTCAACTACCTACCTACCTACCTACCTACCTACCTATTTACTTCCATACTTACATTAATGTCTCTAGGCTACTGAAAATGTACAGCAGCTGGAAAGGAATTATGTTCAAGCATCTCTAGTGGATCCTACTGGATAATGACCACAGCTTTCAAAAGGCATTAAAGGGTATAGTCTAACTCAGTGGTCCCCAACCTTTTTTGTACCAGGGACCAGTTTCACGCAGAAACACTTTTTTCAAGGACCAGGTAGGGCGTGAAGGTTCCAATAACAGTAAATAAATAAGCAATGAACCCGTAACTTAGCCTTTCCAAAAAAACTCTCCAGTGAACTCTGTTTCTGGCTCATTTTGCGAGGGCTAGCTTGCATTGCTGATGCAGGATAAATATGTGCCAAAGAGTCAAGCGTGGAAGTTAGGCGAGGGCAGAAGTGGTTGTCTTTCAAAATAAGACACCCAGAAGCAAAAACATATTTTTATATATATTTTAATCATGATTATTCATTCTTTGCGGCCCGGTACAAAATGATCCACGGACCGGTACCAGTCCGGGGCCCGGTGGAAAAGGGAAGAAGATTTATTTCATTTTAATTTCATTTTATCTATTTTGTTTTGTTTTGTTTAAATTTATGAATCTGAAATTGAAAGGCATAGAGGAAATTGCCAAAGGTTCTTTTTGAATTAGTGTAACATATGGATCATGGACTCTAACTCTCTTCAGAATTAATGGGACAAGTATATACCTTGGTTTGGGAACCTTGACAATCTGTGTGGCTATTTTAAAAAATAGTATAGTGAATCTGGCCTTTGGCCCAAGGAATCAGGATCTTTTTTTGCTCCTTTTAGGAGTATAATATTTTGTGTCTAGTATTTATAAAAAGTGTATGTTACTGGAAACATTGTTGAAAAACAACTATCTTTAAGGAACTATTAACTAAGATAAACATTCTTGGTGGGTCGGCCCTTTAAACTATTATGGCTTATTGAATAAGCATATATCATAATTCATAAGATATTTCCATAAGGTTCATAACATGCCTACAGCCACAAAATGAGAATGGTGGCATTGTTATGTGAATATATCAATTGATAATGCAGTAGGTGAAACAATGAAATGTAAGGTTTATGTATTTTACTGTGGTTCAGAATATTAAATATTTCAGGCTGTTTTGTATCAGTATTGGATTTTATTTATTTTAATAATTTGGCATACATGCCACTATATTAGGATGACAAACAGAAACAGGGTTTGTTCAATATTCTCCATGTAGCATACTGTCAAAATCCTATTTATTTATTTAATCCTATTTATTTTTCCTTCTCCCAATAAGGATCTGTCTCTGAAGTTATAAAAGGATTGATCCAACAGAACAAACCATTTGTAAATGAGGCTGAAACAGTATTTCCAGTGTGGAATCAGTGTTTCCTCAACTTAAACCCAAAATGCATCTGAATAATGAAAGCGAATTGCCAATCTCTTTGCTGAAATTGTCATTCCCCACAAACAGCAAATGATTCTGCTATTTATTTGGTTCTGGTTTGTTTGTTCTTTAAAACAAACTGAGAAGGTAATTCTGCATTCCCTGTCATCGGACTGTGGGGATTAGACCAAGAGCTCATCAATTCTTCGGAGAATTTGAATCTTTCAACTTTCTGCCTTCACCCAATGCTTGACTGTAGATCTATGCTGCTTTACATTGTCAATCCCACCTTTGTTCTTTTTTGTCTGTTAAGAAATAGGGCAGCAATAAGATTTTGAAAATGAAGTGGTGTTTTTTTTCTTGGTAAGAAAACATTTGAGCAGGTTTGGAAAATAAAATACTGTTCTGGATAGAAAATATCTTAACTTCAGTTCTGCAGCAGTTTTTTTGGGAAATAAAACTTTGTTCTGGATCTGAAAGGCTCTTGACTAGAGCAAGGGTTTTCGGCCTGTGCTCTGTGGACTCCTGGGAAGTTGTGATGATGTCACAGGGGGGTCTGTGAAAGCTTGAAAAAAATGTTATGATTTAAATCTTGAGTTAAGTCTTGGTGGTCCTTAGCTTCAACAGGTATTTAAAGAGGTGCATGAAAAAGTAGAGGTTGAGAACCACTGGACTGGAGTACTTAAGGAGATTCTGAAAAACTTTTTTATTTGGGATCAGCTGTGTCTCTTACAAATTTGCCAAATTTATTGTTGGTGAAATAAATTTTACACTAGGAAAGTTTTTTTTTCCATAGTATTATTATTTTATTTACTGCTGGCTAATCTCCTCCTTTTCCTCCTCCTCACCCCCCTCCCATTTCATTTCTTCATCCCTTTCCCCTTCCTGGTCTCCTTCTATTGTTTGCACTTCCTGCTCAGCTATGTTTCCCTCCTTGCTGAGTTCTGGAGTGGGTCAATTCATGAACGCTGTCCTTAAAAATCTGGCTAGGATAAGGAATAAATTATAAAAGTTATTCTGGAGAGAGCACCTTATTCTTGAAATGAAAGCCAAGTACTCCAACTACAATAACAGACATAGTTTGGATTGTATAACCATATTCCATTCTTATTTATCTTTTAATTCACATTTGTTTAATATCATCTTTTTAAAAGTGAAGAAAACTCTCAAAAAGCAAAGATTTCCCTTCCTGAATGATGGCTAAGATCCATGCTCCTTTGGGCAGTAAATATTGACACTGAAAACAAACCATTTTATCCCATATAAAATGCAATGTCTTCATGAAAAACATTCCTCACTACATTAGAGTAAAATCTACAACCTCTTTATTCCTAAGGACAGAAACCTAACCAGATATTACGGAGATGTCTGGGAAGAATTTAATGTGGTACAAAAGGTGCAAAAGTAAATAGGGCGAAGGATGGGAAGTAATAATGTAAACTCAGATACATTGTTGAAAATAGTTTGACAGTAACATTGCAGGCATATTTATAAAAGAATAAGAGATATAAAGAAATCAAATTTGACTGATATTTTTCTTTTGGAGAAAGAAGGGAAGAGGCCTCTACATTCAGTCTTTTTACATTAGCAGTATTAAATTGTTGCTTCTTCAGCATGAACTTTTAGTTTTATAGAGAATGTTTTAGTTCTTTTGAAGGACACAGTGAATGCATTTCTCTGCCATCATTAATGTATATGTGACAAAATCTACAGATAAAAAGGTAGTGCTTGACTTAAAATGCCAGCCTCTTCCTTCTTTAAAATTATTATTTATTTATTTTTATTTATTAAATTTATATGCCATCCATGTTGCTCTGGAGAATGTCTTATAAGCTTGCCATTAGGACTATAAGCCATATGAAATAGATACATCTGTGGATATAATATTCATTTTAATAAAACAGATTTGTTACAGAATGAAATGCATATATTTTAGAGAAACACTGAAATAGGTTTTCTAAAATACATTTTCTTAGAAACATCTGAGAGAAATAGATCTCCAATTTGAGATAGGCAGGGTAATCCTATGTAAAAAAATATAGCTCAATAATGAATCAGCAACCATTTTTCAGTGTTTTTTTTAATTAAAATAAAATACAGCTACTCTTTTAGAGGTCCAAGAGTTGTCTCTCCCCAGTAAACACACATTATCTAAAAAGTGGGAGAAATGTGGTTCATTAGTCCCTATGCTATGGCCTTCCTTGCTAACTAACTAGAGATTTTCAAATATTTGTAACAGAATCTGAAGGAATATTTTCAAATATCCTCCCCAATTGTTCCAGAGTTATTTGCTGGGATGTGTGGTTATAGAAATCAATCAAACAAACAAACAAACAAACAAAGTAGGTTCTTGATTATATGCAAAATTCTAATTATTACAAAACAAATGCATTTTTCTGCTAAAGGCAAATTGGTACAAAAAACCTGTACAAAGATAGCATTTTTTAAATTATGGTCTTTGACCATCATTACAAATAAGAAAAAGGAAATATATTTCTTCAGAAAACCTATTACTCAGCATTTTCACTAATATCAAGTATGAATAGATAAATTGTGGACATAAATTTGTTTGCTAGGGAATGCAGAATGGATGGAAAGTTTGGTACAAAGGCTTGATAAACAAGAAAGGAACAGAATTACATATAGAAAAATGACAAAATTTTAAAATCTGCAAACAGAAGTAAAATGACTGACAAAACTAAGTAAATAGTACTGTAGTAGGTCCTTTGCATGCAATCCCAAACAACTGGAGTATCACTTGAACATCATCAGTATTGATACATTTCCCACCAGTCAATTGCAAAAGGCAGCTTTACTCAGAACAGCTTCCCACAACAATAGCTTTAACACCATCAAACAATAACATCTGCCTATCTCAAGAACTTAAATGTATTTTTGAATTGTGAGACATTCCTGTGCCTTACTGTATCATCAAACTTTATAGTTTGAAACCAGGGCCTATGGCCTAGTATAATGCAAACACAATTGTCATTTATCAATAAAGTATGGCTAAGCAAATCATGATTTCATAGTTTCAGAGAGCTGTGATCAAGCTCACAAAATTCACAAGATCACAAGATCTGTGATCAACCTGAAGATGACAAAGGAGCTATACAATCTCTCATCCTTTTTGAGAAGGTGCAAGGTCCTTCTTCAAATAAGCTGCAACTTTACCAAAAATAAATAGATACAAATCTTAAGGCTCATTACAGATTCTTTCATTTGATATTATTTATTTGTTTATGTACCCTAACCCCACCTAAAAGATCTTTTCTCCCCAAAACGTCTGCACCAAACACAAAACCAAAATATTTATGATTTTTTAAATGATTTTACACATTTCATCAAAAGAATAGGAGTTTGATCCTGACTGGCTTCCATGCTTCCAAAGACAGTAAAAGGACAACCCAGATTGTTGAGGGAAATATGCTGATTCAATAAACTGCTTAGAGAGGGCTGAAAAGCAGTGTATAAGTGCTATTGTTATTACTAATAACTATGATGATTTATCATAATGACAGGGTTACAAAGAGGACACCTAAGAATCTGTATTTTACCCTTTACCCATAAGAAAGTGAAGTGCATTAAGACATGACTTTTGACAACTCTCAAAATGTTCAGTAACAATTATTCATGTATTGCTATCCTGTATAGGATTATGGGGACATTTTTGGCAAATTTAAAAGTGTGATTAAACAAATTGTTTCAAAATATGGTGGCGGATAAAACCAGTTATCTGCTTATTTTTTTAAAAAGTAACCAGTTGCCACATGGGTTCCTAAAGTGATTTGATTCAGCCATCTGTTTTGATCATTCAAATACCTAAGTGTGAATACTATCCAGATGGTTTTCATGCAAGTTCCACAAAAATATGGAAAACAGTTGCTGTAAAAGAGAATTATGATAGAGAAGTCCACTTCCCCAGATATTGTTGGACTGCAATTCACATAATTTATTAACCTTGTTGGCAAGATATTCAACCTAGAACACGCAAGGCTATAGAACCAGCAAGCTGATCAATGTACCTCACAGCAAGTTAGATGTAAGATTAAGCTTCATGCAGAAATAACATATTACATAAGTCTAAGTCCAGAACCAATATTAGAATCAGTTTCTTACTAAACTACAGAAATCAAAAGGTTATGAACCTTCCAGTTTGATCCCAAGAAAAGGTGTTGTTAAGTTTGAGCAATGAGAGGCTGAACCAGAGCATGAGTGCAACAGTACTTTATTTTACAAATAAAGGGCTGACCGTGCTTGCCAAGCCTGGAACTGGCTCGCAGCAATCAGCAGCCAGTTGGACCCCGCAGCCTGCTTTTATAGCTGGCTGCTGGGGAGAACCAACCAATGGGAATGGGGGAATATCGCCCACACAAAGTGAGTGGACCTGAGTGAGAACTCCTTGAGTCCTCAGGACATAACACCCCTTCCCCCAGATGCGAACACGCATAGTCCTTGAGGTAGACGGGGGTTTGTGTTGGCGCCCGGAGCGGCGCAACTCGGGAACATTGTCTGTCTGTTCGGTATCAGTCTGTGACGGTTGAGCTGGCATAGTGTCGCCAACACTCTCTCTGGACTGGGCATCCTCGGGAACCACCGGGTTGGTTTCTGGGGTCGAGCTCTCGTGGGTTGGATCAGGTTGGTCAACTCTCTGGGCGCTGTTGTCCGAGTTTGGGCTGACCGAACGACCGCTGGCGCAGACTGGTCACTGGGTGCGGTGTGGCTGGGCGGCAGATGAGACGGTTCCCTTCGACTGGAGGCTCTGGATTCTTGTTTGCGAGGTTGCTGAGGCGCCTTCTGAGTTGGTCTATGTGCCTCCTCCAGACGCGACCATCCTCCAGCCTGACTCTATACGATCTCGGCCCGGTGACGGCGATGACCTCGCCCGGAATCCAAAGCGGGTCCCCAGCGAAATTCCTTGCGAATACCGCTCCTGTAACATAAAATGTCTAACCCCGAAGTGGAAGCGAGGGAGAGTCAGGCAGTATTGTGGGTGCAGTCTATCTAATACAGTCCTCAGGCGCCGGCCCATCAGAAGTTCCGCTGGGGACTTATTGGTGACTGCACAGGGGTTGAGTGCTGGCTCATCAGGAACCGTGAGAGTTTGTGGTGCCAGTCATCTCTGCCAAACCTAGCAAGGGCTCTTTGGTGGTCCTGACGGCCCTTTCAGCCAACCCATTACTCGCAGGGTGAAATGGGGCTGTGAAAATGTGGCGAATGCCTAGGTTGGCTGCGAAACGGCTGAATTCTACTGATGCGAACTGTGGGCCATTATCGGAGACCAAGGAGTCGGGTAGTCCATGTGTAACGAACAGGCGCGTTAACACGTTGGTGATTGCTAGTGTGGTGGTCGTGGATAGCTGTGCCACGTCTATCCACTTGGAATAAGCGTCCCACGACCACTAGGAACATCTTTCCATGCACGGGCCGGCCAGATCGATATGGATTCTAGACCAAGGGCGCTGGCGCTCTCCCATCTGGTAGGGGTGGCGATGGGGGAGCAGGACGGGATTCCTGGCAAATGCTGCAGGAACTTACCCAATTGACAATGTCCTCGCGTCTAGACCCGGCCACCACACGTAGCTGCGTGCCAACGCCTTCATTCTCACAATGCCGGGTGTCCCTCGTGCAACGCTCCAGGACTCGGGTACGCAGCGAGGTCGGAATGACCACTCGAGTGCCCCACAGAAGACAACCCTGCAAACTGGACAGCTCCTGCATGCGAGTCTTAAAGGGTGCGAATTTGTTATCAAAGTTGCCTCCCGGCCACCCTCCTCACCCAGTCGAGCACCTGGGCGAGCGCTTGGTCTGCCTTGGTTTTGGCGTGCGATGTCAAGGGCGGTGATGGGCAGGTCCAACTGTGTGATTTCAAAAATGGCATTGACAGGAGCTGGGTCTTCAGCCGGAGCGGGTAAGGGGCAGCGACTGAGCGCGTCAGCGTGGGATAGAGTTTTGCCCGGGCGGTGGATAAGTTTGTATGAGTAGGCCGCTAGGAAAAGTGTCCACCGTGTCATCCGAGGGGAGAGGACTTGAGGTGTCTGTTTGTCGCCGGCCAGTAGGCCCAGAAGGGGCTTATGGTCGGTGACCAGTTCAAGAAGTGGCCAAAAAGGAATTCGTGAAACTTTTTCACGGCTGCAACAGCTGCTAGGGCTTCCTTGTCAATTTGGCTGTAATTTCGCTCCGTGGCCGAGAGCGTCCTGGAGAAAAAGGCGATGGGGGCCTCGGCGCCATTGGCGAGTTGGTGACTAAGGACCGCCCCAATTCCAAAAGGGGATGCGTCTGCTGCCA
Source organism: Pseudonaja textilis (assembly GCF_049901715.1). Taxonomy (NCBI): domain Eukaryota; kingdom Metazoa; phylum Chordata; class Lepidosauria; order Squamata; family Elapidae; genus Pseudonaja; species Pseudonaja textilis. Next base: position 119,875,399 of record NC_141990.1, read on the forward strand.
GTACTAAAGGAAGGTTGGGGTCGAATTGGATGAGCACTGCCTCTGACGTAAGTAGTGATTTGACGGCGTTAAACGCCTGGTCTTCTTTGTGCCCCCAGTGCCACGGTGACTTTTTGTCTAGTAATCTGTGTAGGGGTTCGGCTACTGAGGCTTTATGGGGCAAGAAGGATGCATAAAAGTTTAGGAGCCCCAAGAAAGCTTGTAGCTCCGTTTTGGAGGTCGGTGTGGGAGCTTCGTGGATTGCCCCTAACCTTGGACTCCAGGGGTGAATGCCAGAGGCGTCAATTTTATAACCCAGAAAGTCCACCTGTCTAGTGGCAATGGCGCATTTTTCTTTTTTTAACTTGAGGCCATGCTGTCTGAACCTCTCTAACACTGCTCGCACTCTCTGGAAGAGTTGGGGTCTGTCCCTGGCCGAGACCAAGATGTCGTCAAGTAGGGTACTACACCAGGAGGCCCTGTAAAATCCGGCTCCATGAGGGACTGAAAAATACCCGGGGCAACACTTACGCCAAATTGGAGACGCTTGCATCGGAAGGCACCCCTGTGAGTGACGATGGTCTGAAGTTCCGCTGTTCGGTTATCAACAGGGAACTGTTGATATGCTTGAGACATGTCCAATTTAGCAAAAATACTGCCCGGTTCGAATGTGTGCAATAAGTGCTGAATGACGGGCACAGGGTAGGCGCTAACTTGTAAATATTTATTGATTGTTGTCTTGTAGTCCGAGCAAATTCTCAGGCTACCATCTTTTTGAGGGGTGTGACAATGGGCGTCTCCCACTTGGCGAAATCTGTTGGCTCAATGACCCCTTGTTTTAGTAGTTTATCCAATTCAGCGTCTAGTTTTGGTCGAATAGCAAATGGAACTCTACGTGGTTTTAATCTGATTGGGACTGCCTGGGGGTCAACGGTGAACGAGATGGGGTTCCATTATAACACCCCAGCTCTTCGCTGAACACATCTGCGTAGTCAGCGAATAAGAGTCAGTGTCTGAGGTTGAGACAGCATGGACTCCTGTTAACCCTAGGCCGAGGTGGGGAAACCAATTGAGCCCCAATAAGGTGGGTAGATTGCCGTTAACTACCACTAGAGGTAGGTGGCCTTTAAAAGCTCTAAAACTGACAAAGAACTTGCCTCTGCCGATCACGGGAATGGCCTTCCCTGGTAGTCCTTCATCTCTGAAGCCGGGTAGTAGATAGGCTGGGGTGGAGTCTCTTGAGGGTGTTCCACGAGATTATTGAGAGCGCTGACCCTGTGTCAACCTCCATGTGGCACGGTTTACCTTCTAGGGAAATGGAGAGAGAAATTTTACTAACAGTGTGGCCAGTACACCTGGCAAGGCGGTGCGTGCGACAGTTTAATACTTGCCTCTGTGGTCCCGAGTGCGAGGACAGGGGTCTGTGTGCAGTGCTTTGGGGGCTTGGCAGACTCTCGCAATGTGCCCCTCTTATGGCAGTTGTTGCAAACGGCTCCTTTAAACTTGCAGGTGGCCCTTTGATGTGATCCCCACAGGCTAGGCACAGCGTGATGTGCTTGGGTGGACCGGTGTATTCTTGTTTGGCCCCTACCTGCACCGTCTGTCATTGGTGAGGCGATGGACATCGTTCTCATCGTTGTGGGCTTCCTCCGCTTCCACCTCTTCGAATGGACTGGGAACGATGCTAGCTTGGCACTTGGGCCCTGAATTTCGGTGGCTGAGTTCGTTGCTAGCTCGGCTGCTAGGGCCTCCTCTACCGCTTGCGCAAGGTTGAGGTCTTTTTAGCTAGCAGTCGCCTCTGTAGGTTGAGATCCTTGACCCCACAAACTAATTGATCGAGGAGCATGTCCTCCAGGTATGTTCCAAACCCGCAGTGCAGGGCTGCTGTTCTGAGGGCGGCCATATATTGATTGATGGTCTCCTTACTTGATTGCTTCCTCATACGGAACGTGAACCTCCTGGCGATTTGTGAAGGTCTGGGAGCGTAGTGGTTAGTGAGGATCTCAAGCAACTCGGACCACGGAACGTTTTTAATTCTCTCGGCGCTACGAGTGCTGCGGCGGTATCGTAAACAGTGGCTCCGCAGTAGATTAGGAAATAGGATTTTTTCCGATGCTCTCCCGCATCCGCCAGGCCGACCCGCATCGATGTAATGATTGAAACGGTTCTTATACGATTCCCACTTCTCTTCGTCTGGTTTAAACGCTGGGAATACTGGGTTGGAACTCATGGTGCTGGAACGGCTGGGCTACCTGCGGAAAAAATCTCTCTGGGACTACGAGCGCTCGTGAGTTACTAGTGAAATCAGCTCTGGAGAGGTTTTTGCTAACCTCTCTTTCTCTCTCTGGGTTACCACGTTGGCTGCTAGCCGTTGAGGTGTCTAGATTCGCGCCAAAAAAAAGTGGGCGTTAGTGACTCTCTACAGCGCTGTGCTGTGATTCCTACTGGCTCGAAATTCAAATGACACCCGCTTGAATTTCGCGCCAAATGCAGAGCGGCTGCGGCTCGTAGCGCTTCACTTTCCCGTAGCGGGCTAACAAGCGGCTACAGACGCTTAACTTTTGACTCAGACCGCTTTCTCTGGCTGCGGATCTGCGTTTGCTCTTTTTGATCGCCGTTTTGTTAGCTGACCGCTCTCTCTGGCTGCGGATCAGCGTTTCCTTATCGCCAGCCGATCGCTCTCTCTGGGCTGCGGATCGGTGGCTAGTGACTCAGCGGTTGCAAGGTGCATCTGGTAGCCATCCCACCTCGTCGCCAGTGTTAAGTTTGAGCAATGAGAGGCTGAACCAGAGCATGAGTGCAACAGTACTTTATTTTACAAATAAAGGGCTGACCGTGCTTGCCAAGCCTGGAACTGGCTCGCAGCAATCAGCAGCCAGTTGGACCCCGCAGCCTGCTTTTATAGCTGGCTGCTGGGGAGAACCAACCAATGGGAATGGGGAATATCGCCCACACAAAGTGAGTGGACCTGAGTGAGAACTCCTTGAGTCCTCAGGACATAACAGGTGTTTTCTTCACTTGGTCCTGAGAGACTTTGATCTTTGAAATCCCAAAATTTCATCACTCTAAGCATATACAAAGAGCCTTTATAACATGGCAGATATTAAAAGGAGTCACAGAGTTACTGCAGGGTAAGTCTTGGAAGGAATCTTCCTTCCCTTTCTTTTTCCTTTTCATCCATCATATATGAAAAGTTTATATGTATGTATGTATGTATGTATGGTATTCAGCTTTGTTCAAGTATTTTGCCACGTCATTATAGTTGTGCTTTTAAACTTGTAGCAACGTTTCGGCAGAATCTCATCTGCCATCATCAGGCTTCTGTACTGTGTTCGTCTGTGAGTCAGACTTTCACAGCCATTTCAGTTTTAAATTTGGCTAGCCTACTGCTGTGCCAGAATGTTTTTTTCTTCATCCTGATTGGTTGGGAGTCTTGGTCAGTGTTTATTGGTCTTGGAGTTTGCTGTGTTCTGCTTGATTGGTGTTTCTAATATCTTCTGTCTGGGATGGCTATCATTTATTAGGAAGCTAGGTTTCATCAGGGTGCTGGTTGGGGTGTGATGAAATCTAGCTTCCTAATAAAGGATTGCCATCCATTTACTCATAGCCAAGTTGCACTAACAGCCTCCAAAAGGAACACAATGTTGCCAGCCAATCAAGGCAAAAAAAGCCACAAAACAGACAGAAGATATTAGAAACACCAATCAAGCAGAAAGCTGAAAGAAAGAAAGACAAGAAAGCCCCCAACAACTCACAACACCCAAAACAATTAGTATATAACGTTTCCAACAGAGATCTCACCAAAACAGAAACAGATGTCCTAACCAAAGGACTCAATTATGCCGTAGCACCCAAAAAAATCCCCACAGAATCTGTCATATGTGCAGTAGAATTCCACCTAACTAAATTAAATTCAGATGAAGCTGATAGAATAAGACTCCAAGTTACTAACATCCTATGCACAAGCAAACCACCCAAAAGTAACTTGCACAAAGAACAAAAAGCGCTGCAAGCTCTATAAAAGGATAGCAGCATAATCATACTTCCAGAAGACAAAGGGAATGCCACAGTAGTAATGGATAGAAAAGACTACGAAATAAAATTGACAGACCTACTCCAAGACTCCACATACAAACCCATAAACATGGCCCCAACCACATATCTGGAAAAATTAACCAAGAAGAAAATTATAACCAGCCACATGAGCAAAGAGATCCAACAGACGATCATACCAAGAGAAAAATTTTCCAGATGCCCCAAACTATATGGCCTCCCCAAAATACACAAAGAAGGCATACCCCTCAGACCCATAGTCAGCTCCAGAGGAGCACCACTACAAAACCTAACTAAACACTTAGCAAAACAGGTACAGCCCTATGCTGAAACAGCAGCTTCACATGTACAAAATTCATACCACTTCTTGAAATGATCAAAGATCTACACGTGGAACAAGAAAATCTGCTGGTAAGTTTCGATGTGGTTTCACTATTCAATCATGTCCTGATAAAAGAAACTCTTGAAATCATCAAAAATTAATACCAACCAGCTAAACACCTCATGGAACTAACAGAACACTGCTTAACCAACACATATTTCATATACAAAAGACAAAGATACAAGCAAATTGAAGGAGCCCCTATGGGATCACCACTGTCACCCGTCATTGCAAACCTGTTCATGGAAGAATTTGAATCCAGAGCCCTGGCTAATGCCACCCACAAACCCAAACTATGGTTAAGATACGTCGATGACACATTTGTGATTTGGCCCCATGGAAAAGAAAACCTAAACAATTTCCTAACACACCTAAACAGCACACACCCCAAAATCAAATTCACCATGGAAACAGAAATAAACAAACAACTACCATTCCTAGATGTACTAATCTACAAAAAAAACAGATGGCACACTAGGACACACCATATACCAGAAGAAAACACACACTAACTGCTACCTCAACACCCAATCCCACCACCACCCAGCACAGATAAACTCCGTGGCCAAAACACTAATTACTAGAACCAAACGCCTGGCAGACAAGACACACATAAAGACTGAACTATGCACCCTGACTAAAGTACTGGCAGCCTATGGCTTCCACAAAAGCAAAAACACTGGCTTGATCCAGGTAAGATACTACACAGGCATCACATCAAGACTGCCTTCAAAACAGACAGAAAAATAGCAGCCATCCTTAGAAACCCCAAAGATAAAATTGACCTGGAAAATCAAGGCATATATGAAGTCCCCTGTGCATCATGCCCTGCCACAAACATTGGACAGACCAATAGAAGAATAAGTACCCGCCTGGATGAACACAAAAATGCAGTAAAAAAGCTGGAACACACTTCCTCACTAGTCCAACACATGAAAGCCACAGGTCATAGCATCAATTTCAATGGCAGCAAAACCCTAGCCACTATAGAAAACCCCAGCCACAGAATTATCAGAGAAGCCATAGAGATTGAAAAAAGACCTGAAAGCATGAATAGAAGAGATGATTCCACCAGACTCTCAATAATTTGGAAGCCTGCACTCACAAACAAAAAAATCTCCACACCACTAGCCAGGCAAACACCTGGGCACAAACAGACCCCCCACCGATACCTCCAACTCAAACACACCCCAACCAGACACCCAGATGAAACCTAGCTTCCTAATAAATGATAGCCGTCCATTTACTTGGAGGCAAGCTGCACTAAAAGCCTCCAATACAGGAACACAATGTTGCCAGCCGATCAAGACATAAAAAAAGCCACAAAACAGACAGAAGATATTAGAAACACCAATCAAGCAGAACACAGCAAACTCCAAGACCAATAAACACAGACCAAGACTCCCAACCAATCAGGATAAAGAAAAAACCATTCTGGCACAGCAGTAGGCTAGCCCCAAATTTAAAACTGAAACAACTGTAAAAGTCTGACTCACAGACGAACACAATACAGAAGCCTGATGATGGCAGATGAGATTCTTTGCTACAAGTTTAAAAGCACAACTATAATGACGTGTGAAAATACCCGAACAAATGTGAATACCATACATACATACATACATACATACATACATACATACATACATAGTAGATTTTCACAGGTACAGGTATGTAGGTCTAGGTGTGTTTGGGTCTTTTCCCGTTTTTAGATTAAGAGTATCTTGGTGACATTTCGGCGAGGTCCCACTCGCCATCCTCAGGCTGGTGCTTTTGGCTTTGTGCCAGTGCAAGCAGTGTGTGATCAGAACTGCCGTCTCTCTATAAATACTGGTGCGGGGGGCTGGTGTGCTGGGCTGGTTGGCTGTGCTGTTGCCTCTTGATTGGTTGATGGAGTTGATGTTGGTGTGATGGCCTTGTGAGTTTTGTTGTGGAGATATCCTGGATCTTGTGCTTTAATCTCCTGGGTCGTTTGTGTTTTGATCTCTTTTCCATTAGCCTCCTGTGTTGTAATGTCTTGAGTAATGGGTTGTGTGGTGACCTTCTCAGTTTTATTGTTGTGGTATCTTTGGTCTTGTGCTGTGATTTCATGGGTCATTTGCTGTGTTGCAACTTCTTGAGTTCTTTTTTTTTAAACAAACTTTATTGATTATACAACTAAAATATCAAACAAACACATACACAACATCCAGAAAAAAGAGGAAAAAGGAAAAAAGAAAATGATTAAAAGCTAGCAGTTCTATTATCGACAGTCTATGGTTCCTTGTTTGTTATCAATATTGGTGATATATTTACAAATACATCTTATTGCATCTTATACATCTTATTGCGAATATATAATTACTACCTCTTTTACATTTTATGTTGTTTACTAATGTATTTTCTATTTTTGTTGTTTACTAATATATTTTCTATTTTTCATCTATCCAGTCATACCAGCATTCCCAGCTTCTATAATATTCTGATGTTTCTTTTTCCTTAAGTGCTAAAGTTAACTTATCCATCTCTGCACAGGCTGAATGACCATTTCCTCTGTTGGAATATCTGCTTATTTCCAACACTGTGCAAAGGTTATTCTGGCTGCAGTAAGAATATGCAGTATTATATATTTGACTTTTTTAGAAATTTGTCTGTTAAATATCCCCAGTAAGAAGAATTCTGGTTTTAATTCAATTTGCTCTGCCGTTGTTTCCTCTAACCATTTTTTTAATTCTATGCCAGTATCTTTGGGCTTCAGTGCAGGACCACCACATGTGAAAGAATGTTCTGTGTTTCTTTTTACATTTCCAGCAATTCGGATTCATGTTAGGAGACATTTTCGCTATTCTTGAGGGTGAGAGATGCCATGTATAAAACATTTTATAGGCATTTTCTTTTTATGTTGCTGATTTTGTAATTTTATTGTTCCTTGTCCAGACCTTTTCCCATTCTAATAATGTAATGCTACGTCCTATGTTTCTACTCTAAGCTATCATGTTGCCTTTGACTACTTCCTCTTCTAATTCCATCTCTAATAAATAATTATAAAATTTAGTTATATTTTTTTTATCTGGACCTAATAAGATTTTATCTAATTGTTGTGCCTTAGCATAAATTCCAAACATTTTCTTGTCCCGGCTATATCTATTTTGAATTTGCAAATAAGCCCACCGGTCTACTCGTAGCCCTTGTTCTTGGAGATCTTGCCATGATTTTAAAGTTCCTTATGCATCAAGAAGGTCTTTGTATTTTATCATTTTATTAAGATCTAGATTATTTGGATGTATCAACACCTCCATCGTTGAGATCCAGATTGGAATTTTTAAATAATATTTTTTTTTTAATTTTGTTCCAATTAGCCAATAAGGAATCTCTAATTATATGTCTGTGGAAATACTTCTGCTTAATTTTTCCAGTGTCCCATAAAAATGCGTGCCATCCCCTCTGTAAATCGTGGCCTTCTAGAAATAAGATTCTTTTATTTGACAGATTTACCCACTCTTTCAACTAAAGTAATGAGGCTGCACTATAGTATAATTCCCAATTTGGGAGTGCCATACCTCCCCTGCTCTTCATGTCTTGCATTGCCTTTAAGTTTATCCTCGGTTTTTTCCCTTGCCAAGAAAAATTAGTAATTATCTTGTTAAGTTCCACAAAGTAATTTTTATGTATTTTTATTGGTATTGTTTGGAATAAGTAAATAAATTTGGGCAGAATGTTCATTTTTATAGTGGCAATCCTCCCTAATAGGGAGATTTGCAATTTAACCTATATCTCTAAATCTTTTTTGACTCGCTGTATTAATTTATTAAAATTATTTTGCATTGAGCCATCAACCAAATTCCTAAGTATCTAACTTTTTTTACTATTTGTAGTCCCATTATACTTTCCAATTTTAGTTTTTGTTTTTCTGTTAAATTTTTAGTTGTTAATTTCATTTTTTCCCTATTAATTTTAAGTCCTGCAACTTCCCCAAATTGATCTAACTCTCTCAGTAGTTCTTGACCTGTTTCAATTGGTTCCTCTATGAAAAATACCATATCATCTGCAAATGACTGGAGTTTATATTCTTCTTTTTAAATTTTTAGTCCTTTTATTACTGGGTTCTGTCTAATTTGTGCAAGCAATGTTTCCAAAGATAATATGAAGAGCAGGGGAGATAATGGACATCCCTGCCTGACTCCTTTCTCTATTTTTATTGAGCGCGTGTACTCTCATTAATTATAATATTCAACTTTTGTGAATCATAAATTGTAGTCACGATATTTACAAATTTAGTGCCTAAATATTTGTCTCTACTACTCGATTCTTCATGGCCTATCAATCGTTCATAGAATTCTTGGGCTTTTTCCACGGAATCTACTTTATTTTTTCTTTTTTCCCAAGTGATTAGCATTCCCTCTGGGATTAGCCATCTGAATATAATACCTTTTTGATTTAATTGGTTCGCCAAGAATTTATAATCTCGCCTCTGCTCTCTCACTCTTCTTGGGATTTGTTTAAGCACCAAGATTTCTTTTTCTTTATATGTAATTATTTCTTTTCTAGAAATTTTGTATATAATATCTCGAACTTTCCTTCTGGCAAATCTAACGTGGACCTCTTTTGGATGTTTATGTTGTCTTGCGTAATTTGTGCTCACTCTATATACTTCGTCTAACTCTTTCAGAATATCATCCTTATCTTTTTCCAATAGGTCTGCTAATATTCCTGCCATTACTTGTTCTAAGTCCTCTTCTTTAGATTTTTGGAATCTCAGATATGCTGCAGCCTTGTCCATTTCCAGACATACCAAGGAGTCGTCCATTTCTTTACTCACATTTCTTAATTGCTCACCAACCATTTCCAGCTTCTTTTCCATTTGTTCCATCCTTTTCTCAACCTCCTTTATTGTTAATTCATTCCTTTCTAGTGCTTGCTGTATTGTTTCAATTTTTTGATCCAACTTTAAGATGTCTAATTTCATTTCTGCTTTAAATTTCCCATCTCTTCTTTTCGTTCATTGCGTGGCTTACGGGAGAGGAAAGCGCCCTGATTCTCTTCATTAGCTGCAGCTAGGAACACAGTGTTTAAAAAAGGAAGCTGTGCATAGCAAGTTGTTGGGAGCAAATCATAAATGTTCTGGTATTGTCAAGGTGTATCTGGGTTCCTGGCATTTTTCCAACTGTGTGTGTTTTGCTGGACTTTCAAGTCTGCAATTCCTTCTCCTGCCCTGTCAAGTTAATTACTGCAGCATGGTTTGTGTGAATTTTTATTTACAGTTTGTATGTACTTTTTTTTCAGACTGAATTTCCTCCACTTAAAGACTGTTCTTGGGAGAGTTGTTTCTCCAGCTGAAGGTAATCTGGACATTGGGGGCAAAGTTGGAGGTACTAAAGCAACATTTCTTGCTTATTTGACTGTGTTGCGTTTGTGCCACACCCTGGATCACCACATTGGGAGGGGGAGTTGCACAACTGGAGAAACAATCTCCCTCATTTTGAATTCTTCTATCTCAAAGGGAAATGGATCACTAAGGCAGCAGCTCTGAATATTTGTCTCCTTGTCAGTTTTGTTTCTCTGAGGCAACTTCTCTGAATGATCTGAGTCCAGGTTTCCTTAATGCCCTTATACTAAACTTGAGCCTAGTCAGTACAGCCTAAAAGCAGACAGAAGTTTATTGGGATTTTCTACTGACTTGCAGTTTCAGTTCCAAGAAGGTTACTGAGCCATCCAGTATCACATGTTAGTTCCCCTAATTCATTTCAGTGGTAGCCTATGTCAAGCGGAATATTATCCTGCCAAATGCGACATAGTAAGGTGTCATAACAACATTTTTTAAAAAAGTATTGCTAACCACAGAAGGGTCAGAAAGACTAAAGTAAGTTGAATTATTCATGGCATAGAGGACGGAAAATGCATAAAATAAGGCCTTCTATATTTATATATATAATATTCTCCCTCAGAAAAATTGCAGACAAGCTTTCCCTTCAGTTCAATTTTGGAAAGGAAAATGCTTAGCTAAATGGATCCCTGACTAATTGTTAATAACCTTTAATGGATCTAGCCAAAATTAACTTTAAAAAATGTTTATGGTCAGAGTAATTCTTTTATTGTAGAAATATTAACTTACATTATGTCTATGTTCTCTCTTAGGTACATCATTCTTCCAGGGGGAAAATGAGAGAGAGTTTCAAAACCAAAAGTAAGTACTTTTTATACCTGGTGGGAGGGGAATGTGCAATGATGCATCATGGAACTTGTATGCTTAACATGAGGGATGGCAATATCAATGTTTTCTTATGTAATAAAGCAGTTTGACATTTTACTTTAACAATTCCCCTTCTAAGGTCGAACTGATTTATCATTGAGGGAACATTAACATAGATATTACTATACACCATTTATATAATTATACACAGTTTCTTTGTCAGGTATGAATGTTGTTTTGAGGGAAGAGGTTTGGTCAAAATAGCTGCACTTTGTTCCTTAGTCTCACAATGTACAGCTGTTATGAATCCAATTTCTGACAACTGTCTCACGTGCTTGTACTTCATGTCAATGTGCCTTGATCTGTGGCCTACAGAATTGGCCTTGGATATAGCTATTGCTGCTTTATTATCCTCCTGAATGATTATGGGGGTATGAAGGTTCTTTCCAAATGTCCATCAATAAATCTTTGAACCAAATTAAGTTATTTGCGGCATTTGATAAACAAACAAATTCAGCTTCTGTAGTTGAAGTTGATACAAGTTTTTGTTTTCTGGTATACCAGTGGATAGGACTATCATTCAGAAAAATAACATACCCTGAAGTACTTTTTCGTGTTTTGACATCTCCAGCCCAATCGGCATCTGCGTAACATGAAAGTCTAGGTGTGCTCGATGTATTTGGATTAAGTGACAAAACTGCATCAGCGGTGTGTTTCAAATATCTCAACAATCTTTTGATCGCATTCCAGTGGTACATTTTTGGGTTATTTACATGTCTTGAGAGTAAGTTGACTGATAGTGCTATGTCCAGTCCAGTCCAATTGGCTACATAAAGTAATGAACCAATTGTAGATCGATAAACTGTATTGTTCTTAAATACCGCATCATCATTAAACATGTTCTTTAGGAAGTCAGTCTACATGGGGGTATATGATGGTTTGGTATCCGACATATTGCATTTCTCCAGTAATTCTAATATCTTTTCCTTTTGTGATAGTATGAAACCACTATGTGATTCAGTAATCTGAACTCCTAAATATTTATCGATTTTTCCCAAAGATTTCAGTGAAAAATGTTTTTGAAGTTTTGGGGTGAATTGATCACATTTAAATTTACTTTTGCATATGTATAATATATCATAGACAAGTACTTTTTCACATATACTTTGTTCCCTTTTAATAAATACACATTTGTCAGCTGATGTGGTGGTAAAACCTATTAGTCTTAAAGTTTTGGAAAAACAATTGTACCATCTCTTACCCGATTGTTGCAGGCCATAGAGACTTTTATTGAGTAGCCAGGTTTTTCCTTCATTACAGTCAATTCCTGGTGGTGCTCTGACGTATAATTCCTTATCTAATGGTGCATGTAGGTATGCTGTTTGTACATCAAATTGACACACGTATTCATTTAGAATTGAGGCAATGACTAAGGCTGTCTTAACACTCTCTGCCCTCACTGTAGGTGAATAAGTGTCTATGTAATTGTCTGGAAACTTTTGTGAGAAACCTTATGCCACCAGTCTTGCTTTGTATAGATTTTTGTTATCCTCTAAGGGTTTTATTTTGTATACCCACCTGGTACAGATAAGTTTTTTGTTCTCTGGAACCTTTGAGGGGGTATAAACTTCTAGTTTTTTTAATACTTTCCATCTCCCTCTGCATGGCCTCTTTCCATTTTAGCTGTTCATTTGATGGGAGTACGTGTATGTCATTATAATTTTTAGGTGTAGTTATGGTGGTATCAATAGACATCACATAGTCCCTTAAGGTATTTGGAATTTTGCCCTTATTAGATCTTAGTGATCTCCTGGGTATGTTTTCGGTTGGGATGTTTTTCTTTCGATGAGTCATCTGAACTGTACTCATCTATACCTTTGGTTTTGAGTATGTGGTGACCTTCCTTCCACTCCCTAACCTTAATGCTATTTCTGTTGGGTTTTGTTTTTGTAGTGTATGTGTGGAGTTGTGTTTGTTTCTGATCAGTTTTGAATGTGTCTTTGCCAATTATTATTTCATTTGAATGGATCAGTTTGTGTTTTCATGGAAATTTGCTGATCTCGATATGATTATCTTGTGATTACTATCCATGAATCTGTAAGCTTTGGTTTTTGGTTCATAACCAACAAATTTGAATTTTTTGATACTTTTGTCTCCTTTTCATGTGAGTTGCTTGGGTATGTGTACGTCAGCAGTTCCCCCCAAAACATGGAGATGTGCTAGTGTAGGCTTCTGATTATACATTGTTTCATATGGGGTTTTCTGTATCACACTTGACCATATTCTATTAAGGGTATAATTTAAATATAAGACGGCCTCTCTCCAATATGAAAAGTTTAATCCGGCATCTTCTAATATGCATCTAACCATAGTCTGTAATACACCATCCCTGCTTTCTGCCATGCCATTTTGAAAAGCAGAAAATGGTGAAGTTGTAAAATGGATTAAACCATGTTTATTAATCCAGTCACTGAATTCTTTGGAAAGAAATTCAGAATCTCAGTCTGTCATGATCTGTTTGATTTTAATGCTATGTTGGATTTCTACCTTCTTATAGAATTCTTTAAACTTGGTGAATGTTCCCCCCTTGTGGTTTGAGGGTATATACGAAACCGTATCTACTATGGTCGTTGACAATTGTGAGAAAATATTTTTTGTGGCCAATAGAGGGCTTCAAGGGGCCTACTAGATCCATATGTACCAACTGAAAAATGTGCGTGGTATTCCTTTTTGATTTTTTTGGTCGGGGTTTTTCTTTTGACTTTGAACTCTTACAAATGGAACACTCTAAATAATTTTCACAATTATTTACTTTGAGTCCCTCAGAACAATTCAACATCTTTTTAGCAATGGGAAAACCAATATGCCCCAACTTTCTATGCAAAATATGGGCACAATTATTATGTAAAGGTTTACCAATTGAAATATGCTTTGAGTCATTTGTTTTGATTACAACATTTTCAACACTTACATTGTTAATAACATTATCACTTTCCCCTTCTATTTCCCCATCACTTCACTGTTGGCATTATCATCTTTTTCTCTCTCTTCCTTCCCATTCTTAACAGCATCATTTGATAAATTGGCTATGATTTGTGCAATGGTATTTATCATGGGTATAAAATAAGATAACCCACTGGTCACTATAACATCCCCTACCTCCTTGCAATCATTGGTAAGTTAGATGGTACCGTCCTTAAATAACACCTCGATTTTGATACCTTTGCTTAGTTTAATTACAGATAGGACGTTATATGGTATTTCAGGTATAAACAGAACTTCCTTGATTCTCCCAAGACCTGGGATGTGGACATCCCCCTTCCCAACCACCTGCATGAATTTTTGTTTTGCAACTTTAATGTTAAACAACTCCTCGTCTAAAGAGGTGAACAGCTCTCTATTTCAAGATGTATGTGCTGTTGCCCTGGAGTCAATTAACCAACACTGTTCCCTTATGTTTACACCAAGGTTTGGTTATATGTCTCTGATCCCATTCACGGAATCAGTGTCAGTCCTATTGTTCTCCCGACTGGATCTCCTGCTCCTTCTTGGGCTTGGTGATTTTCTATGTCTCGGGTTTACATAGTGTCTTTGACTACTGGGGTGTCTACCTTGATATCTTTGTCCAGAGTTGGACCTTTTCCCTCTGATAACTTGTATAGTACGGCAGGGGATGCTTTATGGGTTCTCTGCCTTTAAAGGCCTTAGGACAATTCTTCTTAAAGTGATCTCTCGAACCACATGCATAACATCCTAGTAATGCATTTACCTGTTCCACAAAGTTGACTCTTTTTACAACCCTGTGTTCCTTATGAAGCAAAGCTCGATCCTTTCTGAGATTATCCTCAGCCACCAGCCTTCCTGATAATGTTTCAAGTGAAATGTTGTCATAATTTAGATTATCCAGTTAAGAAAATAGTCCCAGCTAGAGTTGAGGGAATTAATTATAATACTAATAAAACTTCCCTCTGTGATTGTCTCACCCCTTTGTAACAGATCAGATCACATGGCGTTTAAGTTGAGCAGATGTTCGCTCATGCTTACTCCTGGTCTCAGTCTAGCAGAATGAAACTCTCTAGATATTCTGCTAGTGGTACTTCTATTTTTGCTATAAAACAGGTTACATATCTTCTCCCAAATCTCAGAGATGATGGACCCCTTGGGTATGATGTGGTATATGGCTGGTTCGAGGAAACTCAGCATTAAGCAAAACACCCAATTGTGAATCCAATCCACCTCTATAGACCATGGTTTTGGGGGTGGGTTCAGTATGAGAAAAAGGGTGTTCTCCTTCATTAATGCAATCTTAAATTGCTGTGCCCAGTCCATTAGATTATTACCTGTTTCACATAGCTTGGGAAACCATTAGGTAAGATGTTGTGTTGGACTGGATTGGTGTTCAAAAATTGTTGTTGTTGATGTTCTGGAATGTGTGCATATTGGCAGAAGGGCATTGGTATGCACGCTGTTAAGTTCAAAAACTTGCTGTCCCTTTTTTTTTTTTTTTGCAAGGTGACTGGACTTGACTGTACATGCATGATGTTCTGATTTTGTGCCATGTTCATTTTATGTTCGTTTCCTGTGGAGGATGTTCCCTGAAGAGCTGATGCAGAAAGTGAAGGGTTAAAAAATTGCATTGGAGCTTTGGTTTCATTCTTAAATCCTGACTGGGGAGCTGTAGCATCCTGAAGCTGTGCTGGATTCAGGAGTGGGGTTCCTAGGGTTGGGAATCCCCCTTGGGAGGTTTGAGCTATTAGTGGTGCTAGTAAGTACCCCGGAGACACTAGGACTGCTGCGGAAGCCAGTGAGGCCATTGGGAATGAAGATGGAGCTGAGAAATCTTTCTGGGTTGTTTGGAGATCGGAGATAACTGCTGGAGATACATTGAGGGGGGACATGACTTCTGTGATCACTGCAGCTGCTTCTGGAGCTTTTGGAATGTTGATTGAAGGTGCTGGGAGACTCCCTGTGGTTGCTGGGTCTTGTGGAGATGGCGTGGCTTCCGGGAGTTTGGTGCTCATTGTCTGTGATTGTCTTGGAGTCGGGGTTGTGAACATAGCCCCGAATGCTGCTGTGAGTGTTTCAATCGCTCTTGAGATTTCCTGTTCTGAGGGAGAGTTCTTGTTGACACTTTTATTTTGAGCGTTAGTCTTGGGTTCTCTGTTATCTGGTGTTGTTTGTATTTCTATTGCTGTGGGCTCCGGTGTTGTTGGTCTTGTCAAGTGAAGAACTGACCAGCCATCTCACAAACTATTTCATTAGACTCGCGATCAATCTGTCTGTTTCTCCCTTCATCGTTCTTTTCAGGGTTATCTTTTTCCTTTTTTTCCGCCTTCCATTTCAAAACTCCTGCAGTGATTGGTTGTTGGTCGGCCATTTTTATTAGCTGTGGCTTTGAGCTCTGTAGGTCTGAAAATGGCATCTCAGCATATTTTCCCGCCTCTGGTAAGTTTAAACAAGATTGTAAACGACTTACCGGTTCAGCGTTCAAAGTTTTATTTTCTTTCTCTGTTTGCCTTTCTTCAGTTCGAGGTTTGTCTGTATTTTGAAAGAGTGCTCTTAATTCTGCGATTTGGTCTTTGCTGCTTGTTGATATTTTGATGATTCTGAGTAGGGTTGATTTTAAATCTTCATTTTTGTCAGTTATTTTGTCTTTCTCCTAGGTTTCATTCCAGGGTGGCATGAATGGTGTCGATGCATTTAGCTGTGGGTCTTCATCCAAAGCAGTTCCTATTATTGCTCCCATTGGTGTCAATTGAGCTGCCATTTGTCTGGTGAAGGCTCTCGTATTAATTTTGGATTTTTCCTGATGATTTTTTTTTTTTTTGATCCTGACATGTTTTGTTCAAGTTAATTTGGCAACCATCCTCTGCTACCAATTTGTTAATAACCTTTAATGGAACTAGCCAAAATTAACTTTAAAAAATGTCAGAATAATTCTTTTATTGTAGAAATGTAAACTTACATTATGTCTATGTTCTCTCTTCGGTACATCATTCTTCCGGGGGAAGACAAGTGAGAGTTTCAAAACCAAAAGTAAGTACTTTTTATACCTGGTGGGAGGGGAATGTGCAGTGATGCATCATGGAACTTGTATGCTTAACATAAAGGATGGCAATATCAATGTTTTCTTACTTAATAAAGCAATTTGACATTTTACCTTAACACTAATGCTGGGAAGCAAAGATTAAGAAAGAACAGAATCATCTCAGCTAAATCCAGGTTTGGCTTAGCAATGAAAGCCAATCCCAGTGTGCACTGAGAACTACTTTCTCTGTTTCTGAGAGTTCTTTCCAATACAAAGTAAAGATGGTTTGATGGGCAAAGGGCTTTCTTCCATTGCATTCTGGGATTTAAAGTTTTCAGCACAAATTGGGTGGGGGGAAAGCTGCAATTCTATCAATATTTCCTTCCTGGAGTGGGGAAATGTGGAAGCAGCCAAGGAAACTGTTATGTCCTGAGGACTCAAGGAGTTCTCACTCAGGTCCACTCACTTTGTGTGGGCGTTATTCCCCATTCCCCATTGGTTGGTTCTCCCCAGCAGCCAGCTATAAAAGCAGGCTGCGGGGTCCAACTGGTGCTGATTGCTGTGAGCCAGTTCCAGGCTTGGCAAGCACGGTCAGCCCTTTATTTGTAAATAAAGTACTGTTGCACTCATGCTCTGGTTCAGCCTCTCATTGCTCAAACATAACACTGGCGACGAGGATGGGATGGCTACCAGAAGCACCTTGCAACCGCTGAGTCACTAGCCACCGATCTACAGCCCAGAGAGAGCGATCGGCTGGCGACAAGGGAAACGCTGATCCGCAGCCAGAGAGAGCGGTCAGCTAGCGAAACGAGCGATCAAAAGAGCAAACGCAGATCCGCAGCCAGAGAAAGCGGTCTGAGTCAAATAGTTAGAAGCGCCTGTAGCCGCTTGTTAGCCCCGCTACGGGAAAGTGAAGCGCTGCAGCCGCAGCCGCTTACACTTGGCGCGAAATTCAAACGGTATCATTTGAATTTCGAGCCAGTAGGAATCACAGCACAGCGCTGTAGAGAGTCACTAACGCCCACTTTTTGGCGCGAATCAAGACACTCCAACGGCTAGCAGCCAACGTGGTAACCCAGAGAGAGAGAAAGAGGGTAGCAAAAACCTCTCCAGAGCTGATATCACTAGTACTCACGAGCGTTCGTAGTCCCAGAGAGATTTTTTCCGCAGGTAGCCCAGCCGTTCCAGCACCATGAGTTCCAATCCAGTATTCCCGGCGTTTAACGCCGTCAAATCACTACTTACGCCAGAGGCAGTGCTCATACACCGACCCCAACCTTCCTTTAGTACTGGCAGCAGACGCATCCCCTTTTGGAATTGGGGCGGTCCTTAGTCACTGACTCGCCAATGGCGCCGAGGCCCCCATCGCTTTTTTCTCCAGGACGCTCTCGGCCACGGAGCGAAATTACAGCCAAATAGACAAGGAAGCCCTAGCAGCTGTTGCAGCCGTGAAAAAGTTTCACGAATTCCTTTTGGCCACTTCTTCGAACTGGTCACCACCATAAGCCCCTCCTGGGCCTACTGGCCGGGCACAAACAGACACCTCAAGTCCTCTCCCCTCGGATGACAAGATGGACACTTTTCCTAGCGCCTACTCATACAAACTTATCCACCGCCCGGGCAAAACCCTATCCCACGCTGACGCGCTCAGTCGCTGCCCCTTACCCGCTCCGGCTGAAGACCCAGCTCCTGTCAATGCCATTTTTGAAATCACCCAGTTGGACCTGCCCATCACCGCCCTTGACATCGCCGCCAAAACCAAGGCAGACCAAACGCCGCCCAGGTGCTCGACTGGGTGAGGAGGGGTGGCCGGGAGGCAATGTTGATAACAAATTCGCACCCTTTAAGACTCGCATGCAGGAGCTGTCCAGTTTGCAGGGTTGTCTTCTGTGGGGCACTCGAGTGGTCATTCCGACCTCGCTGCGCACCCGAGTCCTGGAAGCGCTTGCACGAGGGACACCCCGGCATTGTGAGAATGAAGGCGTTGGCACGCAGCTACGTGTGGTGGCCGGGTCTAGACGAGGACATTGTCAATTGGGTAAGTTCCTGCAGCATTTGCCAGGAATCCCGTCCTGCTCCCCCATCGCCACCCCTACCAGATGGGAGAGCGCCAGCGCCCTGGTCTAGACTCCATATCGATCTGGCCGGCCCTGCATGGAAAGATGTTCCTAGTGGTCGTGGACGCTTATTCCAAGTGGATAGACGTGGCGCAGCTATCCACGACCACCACACTAGCAATCACCAACGTGTTAACGCGCCTGTTCGTTACACATGGACTACCCGACTCCTTGGTCTCCGATAATGGCCCACAGTTCGCATCAGTAGAATTCAGCCGTTTTGCAGCCAACCTAGGCATTCGCCACATTTTCACAGCCCCATTTCACCCTGCGAGTAATGGGTTGGCTGAAAGGGCCGCCAGGACCACCAAAGAGGCCCTCGCTAGGTTTGGCAGAGATGACTGGCACCACAAACTCTCACGGTTCCTGATGAGCCAGCACTCAACCCCTGTACAGTCACCAATAAGTCACCTGCGGAACTTCTGATGGGCCGCGCCTGAGGACTGTATTAGATAGACTGCACCCACAATACTGCCTGACTCTCCCCTCGCTTCCACTTCGGGGTTAGACATTTTGTGTTACAGGAGCCGATATTCGCAAGGAATTTCGCTGGGGACCCACTTTGGATTCCGGCGAGGTCATCGCCGTCACCGGGCCGAGATCGTATAGAGTAAGGCTGGAGGATGGTCGCGTCTGGAGGAGACACATAGACCAACTCAGAAGGCGCCTCAGCAACCTCGCAAACAAGAATCCAGAGTCTCCAGTCGAAGGGGAACCATCTCATCCGCCACCCAGCTACACCGCACCCAGTGACCAGTCTGCGCCAGCGGTCATTCCAGTCAGCCCAAACTCGGACGACAGTGCCCAGAGAGTTGACCAACCGGATCCAACCCTCGAGAGTTTGACCCCAGAAACCAACCCGGTGGTTTCCGAGGATGCCCAGTCCAGAGAGAGTGTTGGCGACACTATGCCAGCTCAACCGTCACAGACTGATACCGAACAGTCAGACAATGTTCCTGAGTTGCGCCGCTCCGGGCGCCAACACAAACCCCCATCTACCTCAAGGACTATGCGTGTTCGCATCTGGGGGAAGGGGTGTTATGTCCTGAGGACTCAAGGAGTTCTCACTCAGGTCCACTCACTTTGTGTGGGCGTTATTCCCCCATTCCCCATTGGTTGGTTCTCCCCAGCAGCCAGCTATAAAAGCAGGCTGCGGGGTCCAACTGATGCTGATTGCTGTGAGCCAGTTCCAGGCTTGGCAAGCACGGTCAGCCCTTTATTTGTAAATAAAGTACTGTTGCACTCATGCTCTGGTTCAGCCTCTCATTGCTCAAACATAACAGAAACAAAACAAGGAAAGCGAGATGATATTTAGACACAGTAAGTAATCACTTAAAATATATGTGTTTTTTTAAAAAAATGACCTAATAAAACTCACAATGTCTTTATAATTGTAAAGTGGCAAGTTTGATCAAAAAATTGAATCTATGGAACAAATTTTTCAACAAAGTGGCCTGAGGGTGATACATGAATCAGAAGAAAATTTAGCATATTGAATCCCTGGTTTATGATTTCGTGTTAGTTTCATGTTAACAGTGTTATTAGAACTGACAAATAATAAAAGAAATAACATGCTGCAAATAAAATTGCAGATTAGCATTTTAATAACATTGGTATTATAGATGTAAGTCTTAAAGCATCGACTTTCATGTTCCTATATCTCACCATCCAGTTCTTTTAAGTACTTCATAAATATTCCTATTATTGGTGTAAATAAGAAAAGGGATACATAAAAGTTATGCTTTCTTCTATTTCCAAAAAATGGCATTGGGCGTATTAATGGCTTTGTTGTTGTTCTTATCTGCAAGGTCTCTTATAACCTAGTTGCTTCTTTATTCAGTATATCACCTTCTGATCCCATCGCTAAACCCTCAGTGTCAGATTTCCTTAGTGATCAGGCCCGTCTTTCTACATAATTCACTGAGGCTGAAATTCAGACTGAAAACAGTTAAATTTGTCATGAGTCCAGAAGGACAGGGAAACATCCCTTGCTGATGAAATAAAATGGTAAGTTGAATTTAAGTTTTTAAATGATTAAATTACATGGCAATATTTTATCTATGGTGTACATGAAGAACAGATGGTGGCCTGTCATATTCATCCGGAGATTAGATAGATAAAATCTAGGCCTTATGTTAGCCTCCACCTGTTCTAGGATTTATTTATCAGCAAAGAATAACAGGTTACAGAATGTAGACAAATACTTGCGGGGGCGGGGGGGATTAAAATATATCTTAAAAACTCTATAATTAATGCAATCGGGAAAGGTTTCTATGAACTATTTCCAACTCATGGCAGCTAAATATTATAAGGGAATATAAAGTTCATTGGATAAAAAGAGAATTAATCATCTCTTCCCCCGTTATAAATATTAGCAGTAACTACTAATAAATAACAGCAGGTGTTATAATAATAATAAATAACACAGGATAAGCAGCAAAATACAAGGGAATTTGAAATAGTGGTTTGGCTTGTTTGTTTTTACAGTTGTCAGTGGCAATTCTGCATTTTGTATGAAAGTAGTTTATTCTGCACACTGGCAAGGTGTTAATTTTGAACCAATCAAAAAGTCAGTTAAAAGAGAATTTACAATCAGAGAAATATAACACAAATCCTTTATTTCCAATGCATTCAGGATTAATTGTTTTCTTTAAAACAAAACAATGTTTCTGTCTATATTAGTTTTAATGAACAGGTACGATTCATTTTCCAACTTTTGGGCAGGGTCTTATTATACATCTTCCAAATATTCTCATTTTATTTTATTGTGTTACGTATTTGGGAAAAGGTGAAGAATAGTTCCACTGGACTGTATATCTTTTATATTTTATTTTAATAAGGAATTTTTTTAAAATAAAAACACATTTGCTATTTCAAACTTTGCTAACATGTATATAATTTTAAGATAGCAATCTCCATAATTTTCCTCCATACTTTCCTTCATGGCCATACCATCAGAGAACAGAATGCTATGGGCATTCTACTGAGGAAATTATATGCACTGTGTGTCTTCCTTGTTTTTAATTAACCCTAAACATTGCATACAGTAATTACTCATAGTATCTAATTATATTTTTGAGTGATTTGTTTGTTGCTATTGTTAATGAGGATGAAGATTTCAAAGATCTCGATACACAGTATGTCCATTTTATTTTAGGTTAAAACCTTATTCCAAAGTAATCAGGGTGGATTATTATAACTATTGTGGGGAATTAGAGGGGCTGCTAAGAATAATTGTCTATGATCAGCTTACACTGAAAAAAAATGGTTGGTATAATTTTATGTTGGTTTAAAGTTTGTAATATACTCTTGGGACATTATTTAGAAAAGCTCATACTGAACCTATAAATTAGTTTTATTTTTGCTCCTTCCTTCCTTCCTTCCTTCCTTCCTTCCTTCCTTCCTTCCTTCCTTCCTTCCTTCCTTCCTTCCAAAATTCAAAGGATCACCTTCATTTTCCTCCTGTCCTCCATTTTATGCATATTGACATTGAAATATAAGCTGCACTTGCTTCATCCGGAGTGTTTCCTGGAAACCTGGGATTTAAATGATTTGAGCATTTATCTATCATTTCAGAGTATCATGCCAAATGAATACTACTGTGTCACTCTGAAACAGACAGTTATCTTGGGGACTTACTTATTAATGTGAAAGTTTACACATGGTTTTGAAAGTCCCTAGTCCTTTTGCATGATTAACAATAAAATAAACTGCAACCATGCCAGTGGGTTTATTTCCAGAGGTTTTGTCCAACCAGTAAGATCACACAAAATGGAAGTGCTCTGGGTTCCCTCAACTGAACACTGTCACATGATGGGACCATAGAAGTGGTCCTTCTTTGTCACAGTGCCTAGCCTTCAGAATAGCACCCCCCCCCAAGATCTACATGGCTTCCATGTAGGACGCCATCGCAGTTGAAAACGGAGCTTGGGAGCCCATTTTCACTGGCAGAGTACTTGGGCCACCACAGGTGCCCCCAACATGAGTGACGTTGAGCTGGCCATGCCCACACTGGCCATGCCCACCCCAGTCCCCGAGGTCAGACACAACCCTGATACGTCCTTCAATGAAATCACCCCTATTCTAGACTTTAAAAAAGCTTTTCCTAAACAATAATTTCTGTATATCTCCAAGGCCATCTTCTTTATCTCTACAATAGACTGGAATAACAGAATCTTCTTACTCTGCTTCTGCTATATTTCCCCTCCCTCTTATATTCAATGAATCAGGGAGGTGTTTGCCCAAGTCACTGCCAAATATTATATTGTTTCCCAAGGCTTAAATAAGTTTTCAGCTTTTTGCAGATAACAAGGTTTGCATATTATTGCGAAAGTCAAACATTCTTATCTTTGTTATCTCAATAAATAAAGTGTGGTTCTATTCTTCTTGTAGAGTTGAAGTTTTGGTTTGGTCTACCTAATGGCATTGATTCCTATGTTGAAGTAGGGAGGCTTGATGTAGCCTGTCCAGGTCAAAATTCTTCATTGTTAAAAGTTACTACTTTAATTAACTCAATTCCTTGAGTGTTTGAGTGACATTAGTTACAATTTGAGGTCAATGTGGCTAGAATACAATGTATAATATGACGCATCTCCATTACAGTGAAATTTTAAAATGCAAATGATTTGCTCCTGCCCAATCTATTTATCTTTATATATGGACTCTTTGGGTGTTTTGCAGAAAAGCTTAAAATGCCCTTCTTAACAAATACACTTCAACCCTGATACAATACTCCAAAATCTCAAATAACATGATTTGATCTAATTGTTTCAAAATTTGCTAAATTAGAAACACAGATCTTAAACAATATTCTTGGTGAGATTTGGTTTTGGGGTTCCCTTGTTTTTCAAATAATACTCTTTACATTTCCTTCCTTTTCTTTTTCCTTTTCCTTTTCCTTTCCCTTTTCTTTTTCCTTTTCCTTTTCTCATGGTATCACATATGTGTGGGGA
The DNA here is from genome assembly GCF_049901715.1 of Pseudonaja textilis. Lineage (NCBI taxonomy): Eukaryota > Metazoa > Chordata > Lepidosauria > Squamata > Elapidae > Pseudonaja > Pseudonaja textilis. Next base: position 119,899,076 of record NC_141990.1, read on the forward strand.
TACAAAAATGCCAAAAATAAGTTTTCTGAGTTTTGATAGTAAGCTCAGATTGGTATTAATGTAGCTATAGGCTGGAAACTATGCTCCCAGTTTTTTTTTTAAGTGGTGCCAATTATGTCTACCTCCTAAACTCTTTTAAGACAAGTTCAACAATTTTGATTTGTAGAATCATTGTTTTCATACATAATCACTGCTGGTAGGAGAATATTTATTAAATGGTATATATGTCACCATGCACTCATGAGAGAGGCAAAGACATGATGATTTCATTTCTGCCATTATATATAGGTGTTGCCATCTCACAGAGATTTACTGATTACAAACCAGTTGTATTTTGCCATTCAAATGATTGGCATCAGGCCTCAAAAACTGGAAGCTAACTTGACTTCAGAGAATACTCAGTATGCATACACAGAGTTAGATACACAAACAAACAACTATATCAACCAAATCCTTCTTGATTTGTCAATCCTAAACATTCTGTAGAGAAAGGGAAAGAAAGAAACAACTATTTATGATTCCTTCTCCACCCCAGACTAAAATTTGTAATGGCATTGTTTTACACTGCAAGCCTTCAGTCATTTTGTATAAAATCACTTTTATAAGGTTAACAAATCAAATGGACAGATGATCAATGTCAGACCTATTGAGAAACTGCCTGTGCAAACAGAATACAATATTAGCTTCAAGTCTATCACTCAAGGCATTGATTTCCATGTGTATATTAATGCACAACTTGGATATGTCTTGTAAAAGTGACCTTGATCTTAAAATGCATTGAAAGATGAGTTTCTCATTAAACTCTGAAAGATATTTAAAGTTCATAACTATTAATATATCTTGAGCATTTTCAAGATTAGCACAATTTATTGCAGCAATTCTAAAACAAAATATTTGTTTAAAGGTAAATTTAGTAAAAAAGAAAAACAACACAGACACTTACACACACACACATATAATGTGTGTCTGTATAATATGCAATGTAAGAAAAATTAAAATAACAAAAACATTTCAAATATGTGTGGTAAAAGAAAAAATTATAATGAAGAATATCATATAAATTGGGTTATTATATTAATACATGTGTACTTAACCAAGAATGCAAAGATTTTTGTCAATTCTAAATCCAAAATGGTTTTTGTTCTGCAGGGCATAATATGCATAGGTCATACATACTTATTAGATTTTCTTAAATTTATCCTTCATTTATAGAATTTTTATATTTCTTGTTGGTTGTATGTGGAGTACATTTTCAGTGAGTGAACAGTCATGTTATTAACTTTAACTATACACAAATCTCTTTCTTCCTATACTATACTATATTATTATTGTTGTTGTTGTTGTTGTTGTACACACAAATGACAATAATCACAGCAGACGAGATAACCATGCTGGGTTTCGTATCACAAATCACTAGTCGAACACTTCCCAAGTGTTAAGGACTGCGTGATGTATCGGCAGATTATGTGAACAGATCCCAGCAGCACCCAGTGTGCCAAGTACCACTGGAACCACCTGCACTGGTTTATGCCAGAGTCTCTGCGGTTCAATTCTCAAGTCCTGATATCTGGTGACTTTTTCAAGTTGTTTCTCATCGATTCTGCTATTGCCAGGTACCACACCTTTTTCTTCTCCACAATCGTGATATCCAGGTTATTGTGTTTCAGAACTTTGTCAGTCTGTATTTGGAAGTCCCACAGTAGTTTTGCATGCTCATTTTCGACCACTTTTTCAGGCTTATGATCCCACCAGTTCTTTGCTACAGGCAGATGGTAGTTGTGACACAAGTTCCAGTGGACCATCTGAGCGACTGTGTTGTGACATTGTTTGTAGTCAGTCTGAGCTATTGTCTTGCAACAGCTCAGTATGTGATCAATGGTTTAATCCGCTTCTTTGCAGAGTCTGCATTTGGGGTCATCAGCAGATTTTTCTATTCTGGCTTTGATTACATTTGTTCTGATGGCTTGTTCTTGAGCAGCAAGAATCAGGCCTTCTGTTTCTTTCTACAGTGTTCTGTTGGTCAGCCATAACCAGGTATTTTCCTTATCTACTTTTCCTTGGATCTTTTCAAGGAACTGTCCATGCAGTGCTTTGTTACACCAGCTGTCAGCCCGAGTTTGCATTGCTGTTTTTCTATATTGATTCTTGGTTTGCTGCACTTTGAGCAGCTTCCTCTTGTTGACCTCCATCAAAGCTGGTTCAACACTGTCTTTCACATAATCTGCCAGAGCGTGCTTCTCTTCTTGGACTGTCTGCTTCACTTGCAAAAGTCCTCTGACACCTGCTTTTCTGGGCAAATATAACCTGTTGACATCACTACACAGGTGTAGCGCATAATGTATGGTCACCAGTTTTCCTGTTTTCCTATCCAAGCTGTCCAGCTCTGCCTGTGTCCAGTTTATGATTCCAGCAGTATATCTGATGACGGGTATGCCCAGGTATTTATAGCCTTGATAGTGTTACTGCCATTCAGTTTGCTTTTTAGATGTTTTCTGACACTTTGTGTATATTCTTTGCTGACCACATTTTTCACTTGCCCATGCTTGATATTATCCAGCTGCAGTATGCCCACGTATTTGTAGGCTTTGGGTTGGTGGCACTTGATGGTTTGTCCATTGGGCATTTCAATTCCATCACTTTCTACAATCTTCCCTTTCTTCAGTGCCACTGTGGTGCATTTGTCCAGGCTGAACTCCATGCTGATGTCAGTGTTGAAAATTCGAACTGTATTGGACAGTGACTTGATTTCAATTTCTGATTTTCCATATAACTTCAGATCATCCATGTACAGCAGGTGAGAGATTTTCTGTGAATTTTTAGCAGTTTGATAACCCAGGTTAGTTTTTTGTAAAATTATTGACAGGTGGGGTCATGGCGATGATGAACAGCAGAGGTGACAAAGAATCACCCTGGAAAATCCCTCTTTTGATGTTGACCAGTCCGTAGCTTTCACTTCCAATAAACAGTTCTGTTTTCCAGTGCTTCATTGCATTTGCAGTGAAAGTACCAATGCACTTGCATATTCCGATGACATTCAGGCACTTGATGATCCAGCTGTGTGGTAGTGAATCAGATTCTTTCTTGTAGTCAACCCAAGTTGTATGCAGATTTGTTTTTTGACTTTTGCAGTTCTCTAAAATCATTTTGTCGATCAGGAGCTGATCTTTTGTGCCTCTGCTTCCTTGTTTGTTTCCTTTCTGCTCTACTGGCAAGATGTTATTTGCTTCTAAGTAGTCCTGGATCCTGTCAGCTATGATGCCAGTCAGCAGCTTGAACATGGTTGGCAGACACGTTATTGGCCTGTAATTTGCAGGTGTTGCCCCTTTTGCTGGATCCTTCTGTATCAAGTAGGTTTTCACAGCTGTTAATCATTCACTGATGTTTCCTGTCTGCAGCATCTCATTGAATTGTTCGGCTATTTTTCTGTGCAGGCTGATCAGGTATTTGAGCCAAAAGCCATGCAGTTGATCATTGCCAGGCGATATCCAGTTCCTGACTTTTTTCACCCTGTTGCTTATCATTTCAGTAGTTATTTCTAGTTGGTCCATTTTGTTATTGGAGAATTTAGTCTCAAAGTCTTTGATCCACCCAGCATTTTTGTTGTAACATTTCTCGGTCTCCCATAGGTCTTTCCAAAACTGAGTAGTTGCCGTTTTTTCAGGTTTTTCAATTTTCGTATTCCCTGTCTGATTCAGACTCTGATAGAACTGTCTTTGGTCTGATTGGAACAATTGATTTTGTTTGTACTGGATGACTCTGGCTTCGTATCTTTCAATTTTTCATGATGTTGCTGTTATCTGCTGCTTCACAATTTCCAATGCTTTGTCATTTTTTTCTTGTGCTGAGCCCATATTTTTTTATCAGATGTTTCTTGATTTTGCTGTTCTTCAGTTTTTTCTCCTGTAAATGCTTCAAGTTACTTGCATCTGCTTGCAGGGTCTTGATTTTCAACTCCAACCTGATTTTCCACTGTGGTTTTCTAGTCGATTTTCTAGGGAGCTGCGGCTGTTGAATCCCCAGTTCTTCTGTTACTATGACTGCTGTACTGTAGGGAAGCTGATTTGTTTGTTCAATTGATATTATCTGGACTGCTGCAAGTGCCTAGTTCACATCTATCAATGGTGCCAAATATTTTCTAGGCACAGTCTTCAATGTTGGAAGCCTTCTTTTTGCACTTGTTGCAGTGTGTGCCAAGATTTTAGCTTTCCCTTCTTGCTGCCTGGCATTGAGCACTCCTGGTGTTTCAGTGATGACTTCAGGCCCTTGCTGATCCTGTTTTTGCAAAATATCTGCATTTTCTTCGAATTCAGGCTGTTCAGTTGCTCCAGATGTTATTGGAGTATTTTCTGCTGCCACTTCAGCAGTCTGCTGTTCAGCAGTCTGTATTCCCGTTTCACAATTTTTCCATATTTCTTCAAGTTCGACTTCACTGAACACTTCGTTCTAAATGATGAATCATCACTGATAGGCTAATCATAATTCAGTTATCCTTGAGCCTGGATATTCTTGTTTCTATAACTTGTACATCCTTTTTTGGTAGCCTCGTTTTTCTGGTTCTGCTTTGTAGTAGCATTTCATTGCAGTGCATTTCTCTGACATGATGTATTTCTGTTGCTTCTGAGGTTGTTCAGCTTCCAGTAGCCCTGCAGGCCCATGCCCTGGTTGCTCAGCTTTGGGACCCATGGCCTGTAACCCACTTGTCGATGGATGCCCAGGTTCCCCAGCACCCGACATGGTCCTTGTTAACCCAGGAGACGACCAAGCCGGTATAGGCTTCGTTCGGTTGTGTTTCACCATGATTTATTGCATGGATTGTTGGGTGCACTCAGTTCTACTCCTCGGCCTAGAACTCTCTGACATGGTTGGACTTGCTGGTAGTTTGTACTACCACCAGCACAGCTCTCATTGGAACAGTTAAACCCCCCGCCACACCAAGGCAGCAACCCGTGGGGTATTATTATTATTATTATTATTATTATTATTATTATTATTATTATTATTATTATTATTATTTATACCAAAATGTGAAATCATAGCGATCAATTCTCTACTTGGTGGTAGTTTATGCATCAGAGGTTCTTCCCCAAAACCTAGGATGTTGTAATGTATTTTGTGTGCAAATCCAAGCAGTGTGGCCTTTTGTAGTTGACAGATGGATTTTTTTTTCCAATTCACATGTTTTCTAAATAGTCAAAATCTTTTGATATGACATCCAGTGTGCCAATAACCATTGGTACTATCATGGCCAGTTTATGCCACAATCTTTCCATTTTGATTTTTCAGATCTTGATACATTCAGATCCTCTCCAATTCTTTCTCTTCTATTGTCTCCTGGTATTGTAGTTCATGTCAAGTGTTTCCTCTGTATTTCCAACTGCTGTTATCCGAATTTCTTCTACTATTATTTTGGACCTGATTATTATTATTATTTAACCAATTTGTATTCTTTAGGGCCTTAGGGCCTTATAAAAGGCCGACAGGGTTGGGGCCAACCTAATGCTTTGAATGGAACAAATGGATTCTAATGCTTAAACAGTAAGTAACCTAAGAAGTTGAGAAGAACAGACAAAGTAGGCGTCAGTAATCATTTCAATCTTTTCCAAAAGTTTTAAATTGAATTTGAAATGGCCATTGCATTCTTTCTCTCTGTAAGCAATGCTATTGCCTATTCAACAAAAAGTCTAATGCTAATTCAATTTGCACTTATCTTTTTAAAAATGTCCCCATAAGACTAATTGCTTTAGTTGAAAGGATTTGAAGTCATGTTTTAAAAATGATATGCCTACATCTTAAACATGATGTGTTTCTCTTGTGTAGCTTAGCTAATTCTACAGTTCTTTTCATAGTTAAATGACTGACCATATTGCTGGGTAGCATATATAAAATTAAAAATACTACACATTCATATTAATATTATAAACTTTAAAATTATTAAACACAGAAAAGTAAAGCAAAATAAGAAAGACATTGGGCCAAGAGAAGACATCAATTACACCAGAGCCATCTAAGTGTTTTGACAATCCTTTGGTGTCTCCAGGCCTGATGACACAACCAACTCTCGAAAGAAAGTTAAAAGGGATGAAGCCAGCCTCACTATGGAGGGCAAGGATGTTCCACAAATTGGGGGACACAGCAGAAAGTCCATTTAGGGCATGTCAAAAGAATCTCCCTATTTGACTGGACGTGTAGCATGCTGCCTCTGCTGGATCTGGTGGGAGAGGCAGATGTAATAGAGGAGAGGCAGTCCCTCAAATAACCTCATACTCCTTCTCTAAAATTATTAACATTAAAATAAATAAAGCAGATCTGTAGCGTTTTCTTTTCTAATTTTTGTAGTCTCTATTTTTTGAGTGTTGTGTTTTTTAGTTTTTTTTTAAGTACAGTTGCTATGTTTATAAAATGGTGTTCGATATAACATCAAGCTGAAGTTCTGCTTGATTTTTATCTTGAAAGTACTTTTTAATTCTTCTGAAATTTTATCCTTATCCTAACTATTAAACAATATCAAAGGATTCAATCCCCATTTAAACTGTAATGAGGTGAAGAAAGTGGGCTATAGAGATGTAATAAAAATGGAGTATGATTAGAAGTTGTCATTCTCCCAGCTGAAGATATAGTTATCCATGCTCATCACTCTATTCACCTTCAAGGCAAGGAACATTATGCAGCAATCTTAAAAAGAATAAAAATATTTAACGGACCAATTAAAACAAACAAACAAATGATCTAAGAAATAAGAGCAGGGAATCTAACAAAATCTAATTCACAATTCTATGTGAATTCTCCATATCTTTCTTTGTGTACCTTCATTGTTTCTACCATACCTGTATATGTATTCATATACTACCATTTCTTCTTTGTTGTATAACAAATGAATAGTATGTTTATTATCTGCACTTGAGTAGATATTTTAATAGGCTGAATAAGATATAGTCTTTAACAGTTGAAATACTTGTACATCAAGGATCAATAAGCTGAGGAGTTTTACAAATTGAGGGTTTCTATCTTTAAATTTCTGTATGTCTAAATGTCCAGTTTTTTTTTAATGGCACCTGTTTTTATAAAAGCACACATTTCAATATTTTGCCAGAGTTCAGGCTATAAAATATCCATAGGCTTAGTTTCCTTTTCCTTTACTTTAGTCATTCAGAGCCAAGATCCAGGTGAAATATCTTCTAATTTTGCTTGCCTATAATTTTCAATATATAAAAACCTAGGTAAATGCAACACATTTCATTCATTTCAAAATGTCCATTAGTTTTATCTAAATCTATTTTTGACACTGATAATGTATCTCGAGTTACTGCCATCAGACATTTTATAATTTACTCATTTTTATTAGTATTACTATTAAGGGTTTGATATCCATGTTAGAACTTTAGCTGCCATCATTTCTATTATGATATGTTAAAGAAAAATAGGTCAGATGTTTCTTATTTTAATAGTACTAGCTCAATTTTCTTGTTTTGTATTGCCTATTTAGGAATCAATGAGACATAGCATCTTTTTACAATTGAGTCTAAATTTCGGTAGGTTCTCTCTTCTGTCATTATATCTTGTTCCATATTATAAATTATATTTTGAACAGTCAGGCATTATCACTGCAGAGACCTTCCCAGACTGGTATGATTTAAAAATAGGACAACTGAAACTCTTGAAGAAAAGTCAATTAAGAGGGTAGAAGGGAACTGTAAAAAAAAAAAAAAAAGTCGCTATGATGTACACCACTATTACATGTGCCTTTGAAAATAACCTTTTTGAGGGAACTTCAAAAGCTCAGCTTGTACTAACTCTTCCTGCTGAGTTCTTTAGAACCCCTAGCTGAAGCAATATAATGTGAGCAACTATATATCGCTATCCAATCTTATCTTAGGTTTGGTGTCTGCAAATGGTGCCTCAATTTTTAAATAACTGAAGAAAGATTTTTGAATTCATGGAAAGGAAAAAAGGGAATCTCCATATGTCTCATTAAATGTGATTCTTATCCCTGTGAAAGTATATGATCAAATCCCTCAAGCATATCTATATTAGTTCACATCATTGTCCTAAGTTCAGATTGTCTCATTTTATATTTGTGAGATGCACTGGAATTTACAGACTGATTTATGTCACGGATGTTGTAACTTCAGTACATATTTAGATTGTTAGATTGAAAGATTCTAAGTGCAGATTTGAAGGGGTTTGATCTAATGTAAATAATTTACACTTTGAATACACTTTAGAAAATAGAATAGAATAACAAAGTTGGAAGGGATATTGGAGATCTTCTAGTCCAACCCCCTGCTTAGGCAGGATACCCTATACCATTTCAGACAAATGGTTATCCAATCTCTTCTTAAAAACTTCCAGTGTTGGAGCATTCACAGCTTATGGAGGCAAGTTGTTCCACTGATTAATTGTTCTAACTGTCAGGAAATTTCTCCTTAGTTCTAAGTTGCTTCTCTCCTTGATTAGTTTCCACCCATTGCTTCTTGTCCTGTATAGGTCATAGTAAGATTAAAATGGACTTGCTATACTTGTGGAATTTTAAATTGTACTTTAATGGTATAATAAAGGAAGACACATTTTCCTTTGTACATTACAAATAGTTGGCCACCATGCTTGCTATAATATATATTCTAAGTGTAATGTGTGGAATATAAACCTGTGGTTTTCTTCAGGGGAAGAACATATTACCTTATGCCCTCAAATAGCTTTGTGTGCCTGTCTGTCTATCTATCTATCTATCTATCTATCTATCTATCTATCTATCTATCTATCTATCTATCTATCTATCATCCATCCAGATGCACATTTCCCCCAAAAGAGACTCTGGGTGGTGCACAATGATAAATAAAACAGTCAGTATAAAACAGATAAAAATCAAATAAGCCACAGTAACAATCCACATTAAAAATACTATCTCTGGACAAAGAGAAGACAAAACTGGCCCCTTCGGTGATGGAACTATGAAGACAAATATCTGATTCCTGGGAGCATCAGGCTTGGCACCAGGCTTTGAGGGTCTTTCAAAAAATAAAAATGGGTGGGGCCAATCTAATTTCAGGGTGAAATATGTTTCATAAAGTGGATTCCACAGCAGAGAAGGACTTAGCAGATGTAGGTTGCCAGCAAATGGTATCTGCAGCATGCTTGCTCCATGAGATCTAATGAAATGGATTGCTGTAACTGGGGAGAAGAGGCCCCTCTGATAGCCCAGGCCCATGTCATGAAGGGCTTTAAAAGTTAAAGCCAGCATCTTGAGAGACTTCCGGTTGCAGCGCTGCAGCGGGGTGGAGAGAAAAGAGCAAGCTCTGCTCTCTCATCCCCTATCTGCGTGTTTGGAGGCCCCGGTGAGGGGCACGTAGACCCTGGAGGGGAAGACGAAGGTGTGAGGAAGCCCAAGGAGAAGTTTGACAGTGGCGGTGGTTGACAGCTTCGAGAGAGACCCCATTTGCTCTGACATGTGAGTGATCGGCCATCTCAATGGCAGACCGAAGTCGCAGCGCTTTAGCTCAATGAGGAAGATACCAGAGCATGAACAGCATTTTTGGCATCAATTGACGGATTGAACTTGGAGTGAAGGAAGTGGAAAGTGAAAGTCAAGGAGAGAAATAACACAGAGAGATGGCAGAACCGTGAGTCTTAAATAAGAGGATGGAAGCCCGAAGGGAAATGGTGATCTGGCTGTGAAAGCAAGGAACTCTTAAGACAGAGATCAAAGCCGATTTAGTTGATTAAAGATTGACTGGTGTTTTGGACTTGTTCTGAAAAACTTGGAGTTGATTTAGACTGATTATCTAGGAATTTGGAGTTTAACCTGAAGGATCTGTGACTTATAAAAGAAAAAGAACAGTGGAAAAAAAGTAAGAGACAGGACTAAACCCAAGAACGGAAGTGACATTTTGAGATTATACAGAGAGAAGAGAAGCTGATGTAACAGACTGTGACTAAACAAAACGTGAACGGACAAGGAAAGGAAAGTGATTGAATACTACTGGACTTCTTTTCATAGAATATAATTAATGAAATAACATTTTGATTAAGGTTTGATTGAATTTATTAAGAATTTAAAAGTTTAAATGACATGAAACTGTGAAAACTGGTGAAATACTATTTTGATGATTATTGATTGATTGATTACTAACAACTAATGAAATAAGTAAGGTCATATAAAGAAGAAGTGGAATATAGAATTGTTTAAAGGAAACCGAACTTTACAATTAAAGATAAAGAATACAGTTGATATACCATAATATAGTTATATAAAATAGTTGCATAAGAATAATTTACAGCAAGTATATTTTAGGATATTATATTACACGCTTTTTCTCTTTTCTCTCTCAGTTTGACATTATCCTTCCTGTCATCCCTTTTGCTCTCTCCCTCTTTTATCTTCTTTAATTTTGGTGATTCAGTTAGTTTCAGATTCTATAAAAGATTGAATCAAATCTGAATAATTTAGAATATCATAAGTGGGAAAAGGTATTTGTATTCTAAGGGAAACTACTGAAGAGAACTAATAACAAAAGAAAAATTAAATAGTGAATGGTAAAGTGGGAAGATATCTACAATAAAGTTAGGAATATGACCAGTACTTGCAGCGAACCTGAAAGGGAAAAAAAACGATGTTTGTTTTTTTTCCATGTCATCAATGTCTATTGCATCTCCAGCGGGCCAAAAAACAACAGAAGGAATGTTGAATATGGAAAAGATGAGCAATGCAGCCAACATGTAGACGATGCAAGCAACATTAACAGCTATTCAGGAAATGGTGCTTAAAATGCAGGGAACAATGGTTAATAACCATACAGATATGAAGACGGAAATGGGAGAAATGAAGGTTAAGATTCAAAATTTAGAGGAGAAGATGGGAACAATCCAACAGACACTGAAGAAGAATGAACAAAGAATAAAGAATATAGAAACTAAAGCTGAACAAACAGATAAGAGATTGGAAGGGATGAATAGGAAAGTAATAGAGATTAACAGAGACTTAGAAGATTTGATTATCCATCTTGAAATGGAATGTGCAGCATTCTATTTGAAGTTCCAAAATGTATTGGAATCCAAAGATGAAGACCTGGGAAACATAATGTCCCCCTTAATAGCAGAGGCATTCAAAGGGACCAACAGGAAATAGTGAAAGAATTAGGTGAGGTCTACGAATCCATACAAACTATGCCAGATGAAACAAGCTGCCTAGAGAGGTCCACATCAGGTTCACCAGAAAAAATGTAAGAGATATTGTATATAGAATCACAAAGAACAAGCTGATGGTGTATAAAGAAAAAGAGATCACGACCCTGAAACAAATTTCAAGGTGGGTAAGAGAGTTGAGGAAGGACTACAGATCTCTGGCTGTACTCTTGAATAAACAAAACATCTGGTTCTGATTGCTGGTCCCTGAAGGAGTGGCAAGAAAGAGTAAAAATTGATAGTATTGAAAAGCTGCAAGAACTTTACGATCAGTTGATGGAAAAAGAGGAAGAGGGGAGCAGCAAAGAAGAGTCAGAAAGCAAGAGTTAGGAGGACCAACAAGAAGATCAGCAACAGGGAATACAGGAAACAGACCAAGAAGAGAGAGGCAATGAAAAGAGAGAATACCCAAGGAGAGAAGGACTAAGAATAAGACCCCCAAGGAGAAGGAAGAACAAAGAGAAGTTTTAGGTAGACTCAGAATTAACAATGGACAAAGAGATTAAATTACTCTCAATAAACATCAATGGATTAAACTCCCAGATTAAGAGGAAACAAATATTAACCAAATTAACTAAACAAAATGTTGATATTATATGCCTACAAGAGGTACATATCCAAAAACAGCATAAAAAATATCTAGAATATCCCAACTTGGGTGTATTATTTACAGCACTGGCAGATCAAAAGAAAAGGGGGGTAGTGTTAGGAATATAAGTCACCTAACAGGTATTTGGGTAGAAATATATAAACCAGGATAAACATTTTAAAACTGTATCTTTAAGAAAATGCAAAACTGTAATTAGGTGTGGTTTCTCAAACGGCCATAAGATGGAGCCAGAAACCTGGTTTGTCTTAGTCTGAGTCTCAGAAGAGCGTGTGAGTGTATCTCTTTTTCCTTCTGTTGGAAAGTATTGACGTTCCTCCATTTTTCCTAATTGACTGATATTTCTGGATTTGATGTAAGTCTGATACTGAACTGTTTTTGACACTGGACTTTGTTACTGAATTAATCCTGGATTGAAAAAACTGACTGATTTACCTGTGAATGACTTTGGATTGCTTGTTTGGACTTTGCTTAACGTTTCTGGAAGTAAAAACCTACATTTACTGTGCAGTGTATCTATGTGCTGTATGTGTATTATTCAAACACTACTCTCAAATACGTCTCCCTGTATGCGCTCATTCTCTTAACGGGGAATTACCTCAACAGGTAGCAATTTATGTAAAAAAAGGGATAAATGCAAAAAAAAATCTATGCAGATGAAAAAGGCAGAATTTTAATGATACAAATTAATTCACATCAAAAACAATTACTATTAGTGGGGATATATGCCCCTAATGATAGCCAGAAGAAGTTTTATAAGGGACTGTATGATAAAATAATTAGTGTAGGTGAAGAAAATATTTGCTTGATAGGGGATTTTAATGCCATTGTTGATGTTAAAAAAGACTATATTAGTATGGAAGGGACTAGGAAGAATAAAAAAGAGGATTCTACCCAAAAAAATTTTTGATTTAACACACAAGACCAATTTGGAAGATATATGGAGGAAGAGGAATCCAAATGAGAAGAAATATGCGTTTTATTCTAGTCCACAAAAATTATTGTCCAGAATCGATATAATATGGGTTAATGGGGCAATCGAGAAAGACATTAGTGAAGTAGAGATAATGCCTAATATATGGGCTGACCATAGCCTGGTTAAAATTACACGGAAAGGACATAGTAAAAGGAAAAGGAGATGGATATTAAATTCACAAATAACAAAGGAAAAAGAATATATCTCAAGAATCAAAAATGAGTTACAAACATTCTTTAAGGTTAATCTAAAACGACATACTAGTTTACAAAATATATGGGACACTACAAAGGCTTTCATGAGAGGCATATCAATAGCCTATATAGCTAAGAAAAATAAAGAAAAATGGAAGAAACAGAACGAATTACAAGAAAGGATTAAAAAAATTGATGAAGCTCCAAAAAGACCCCCCAAAATATGGAAGTTAAGAAAGAAATAGGGAAGATTAGAGATGGACAGATATTGAGGAAAATGCACGTAACTTAAAAACTCTTAAACATAATTTCTTTGAATCAGCAAATAAACCAGGAAGGTGGTTGTCCCATAAATTAAAAATAGAGAAAGAGAAAAGACTAATTCAGCAACTCAAGGATGAAGAACGGACAGTGTATTTTGAAATTGCAGATTTTGAAATTGCAAAAAGTGTGAGACAAGGGTGTCCACTATCGCCTCTGTTATTTATCTTGTCTTTAGAAGTGTTGCTAGCTGCAACCAGACAAAACCCAGAGATTTATGGAATTAAGATTAGAAAAGAGGAGTATAAAGTTCAGGCATTTGCCGATGATTTGGTATTTATAGTGGAATATCCAATGAATTCGGGACCAATATTGTTGCAACAAATAGAAAAATTTGAGGAAGCAGCAGGATTTAAAATAAATAAAAATAAAACTAAGCTGATAGTCAAAAACTGTACAACAAAACAGAAAGTAAAATTAGAAAACATAATGGGACTGCAAATACTAAAAAAGGCGAAATACATGGGAATTTGGATATCAACCGGATGTTCATCATTAAAAGAGGACAATTATGTTAAACTGATTAAGCAAATCAGAAAAGAATTGGAATTATGAGCTAAATTGAAACTGTCTATATTAGGAAGAATAGCAACGTTGAAAATGAATACTTTACCAAAACTAATATATCTATTCCAAATGATTCCAATTAAATTAGGGAAATCTTTTTTTATAGAACTAAATAAAATGACATCCAAGTTTGTCTGGTTGGGCAAGCGGCCACGTATTAAAATGAAACTATTACAAGATAATAGGAGCAGAGGTGGTCTCGGACTACCAGAATGGGAGCTTTATTACCAGGCAGCGGTGTTGAGTTGGATTAAGGATTGGATTAAATTAAGAGACAAGAGAATCTTAACATTAGAAGGACATGACCTCTTGATAGGTTGGCATGCATTTTTGTGGGAAAATAAAAGTAATATGCATACCTATTTCAATCAACACCTAATAAGAGACTCATTGATTACAATTTGAAAAAAAAAAATCAAAGGTAAACACTATACAGAAATCCCACGATGGCTGTCAACCATGGAAGCCATAATACATCCAAATAGATTAGACCTACGGAAAATGGTAAGCTGTGAAGAACTATTAGATAGTCAAGGGAAATGAAAATCAAATCAAGAACCGAAGGAAAATGGAATTATAATTGATTGGTGGCCATATTTGCAAATTCAAAATAAATATAAAAAAGACTCAAAAGATTTTGGATTTGACAAAGGGCAGAACCAACTAGATAAAATATTAATGGTACCAGAACAAAAACTTATAACTAAAATATATAAATATTTATTAGATTTTAAAATGGAAGAGGAAATAGTCAAAAGTACAATGATTGCATGAGCACAGAGTTTTGGATACACTATAGAATTAGAGGAATGGGAGAAAATATGGAATATAAACTATAAATTAATGGCATCTGCAGCATACAAAGAAAACATATATAAAATGTTTTATAGATGGTATTTAGTCCCAACAAGATTGGCAAAAATCTACCCCAACATGAGTCCTAAATGTTGGAAGTGCAAAAAAGTTGATGGTACATCTTATCACATGTGGTGGATGTGCCCCGAGGCCAGGACATACTGGATTCAAATTAAAAATTGGTTAAAAAAGATCACTAGCTATCAGATTGAGCTCAGACCGGAATCCTTCCTATTAGGAATCATTAAAGAAAGACTACCAAAAGAAGTAAAATACCTAGTGTTACATATTATAACAGCTGCCAGAATAGCCTTTGCACAGGTATGGAAAACACCAAATACCCCCAATGAAGAACTAATAATACACAAAGTAACAGAAAGTGCTGAGATGAATATGCTAACAATGAAATTGAAAGAAAAAGATGACTGAATTCTTTACAATTTGGAACAATTGGTATAAATGGCTAACAAACAGAACCAAGAAGTGAGACAAAAATGTTAATTGAAACAACCCTTAAGAAAGTAAAATAAAATTTTGTAAACTATATAAAGATATAAGAATAGTAATTATAGCTAAAGATATTATTTAATAGTAGATAAACGTAATATAATGTATTATGTTATTTAAACCAAAATCTTGTATAGATGCCAAGAACATTGTTGATATCATGATGTTTTATGGTGTAAAAAAAAAAGCCAGCACCTTGAATTGAATTCAGAAGCAAACTGGCAGACAATGCAGCTTGTGGAGCAGAGGTGTAACATGCAATGCTCTTAGAGTACACATAACTGCCCCTGCTGCCACATTCTGTACCAACTGAAGCTTCAGATACTCTTTAAGGGCAGCCTCCTATAGAGTGCATTGCATTAGTCCAATTTGCAAAACTTTAACTTAAGTTATTTATTGAACAATTCAGATGAAAGGAATAATAGGAATCAGAGGAAAGTTACAGTAATTTGATTGATTACCTGATATTCGAGCAATAGAGATAGTAGTATGGATGGATGCTAGTAAAATATAGATAGTAGTGAAGCTAAAAAATACAACAAAATATTGTATAGGATGAGAATTTGTGAATCAAGTCAGTGTTAAAAGCACAGGTTTTCATATCCTACTCCATTACTTTACTTTTTTATTATATATTTTGCTTATTTATTTTTCACATTCTGAACCACCCATCTCTCCCCTCATACACATACACACAAGCACAGTACAGACCCAGAAAGAAAGTTTGATCTATAACCACATGCATTTTAAAACCTTATTACCGCTACTATTATCCCTCATACCTGTATATTTATTACAGTATCCCCAAATATATTTTCTTTTTGCTTCATCCATCTTGTGTTTGCTTTTTGGCACAGATTTTTATAGAAAAATGTTTAGCTTGACAGACAAGATAAGTAAGAATAAGTTGTAAAATCACTCCAACAATCAAAAGAGAACAGGTGATGAAGGCACTTTAAAACAGAATAAAACATTACATTTATGCTTGAAGGCAACAGCAGCAAATATAACAACTATTCGCTTTTGTTCATTTAAATAAAGGAAGTGAGGATTTGCACCAGATGTGTCAGCTTTATCAAGTTAGGCTTTTCATCTCTTATCTCACATTATGCTAAACTAAATTAAACAGCTTCATCCACAGCCACCAATTTGCATAAGTAGCCGTCTTTATCACATTTACTACCATTTCTTTCAATGTACCCTAATTCACTGAGCTAAAACCGAGTCTTTTCCCTGTGATTGATACGATATTTCCAAATAGTCATTTTCCTTATGGCATTTAAAAAGGACAGCGGATGACGGTATCAAGATTATTAGGACAGGAAGTTTAATTTTGTACCATGTCAAAACCCTCGCTGTAATTTCCATCACAAAAAGGTTGCATGTGGTGTGATTGCCTTTTCTCATTACAGTCATTGTCAAAAGAATAAGATTTTGAATTTAATTGGCTAGAGGAGTTCATGGAGTAGAATTCTATAATAAGCAACCATTATTAGCATTCACAGTCATTCTGTAAATATTTTAATATTTCGATCCTCCTCCTGTGTCTGAGAAGCATCTTACCTGCAGAAATCATGATAAAAGCAAGAAAGATAATATAATATTGTCCAGGTATTGCAAACATAACCCATATTTTCTTGTAATGAGAAAGGTTCACAAACTTTTAAGTTCCACTGTATCTGTAGTGAATCACAATAGTCTGTCTTTAGCAGCACCATACCAGAAATATTTTTGAATCACCATTATTTTCTTAAATGCTGAAATAAGTACAATCCATTAACTATTGTATACTTCATTGTTTTCTTGTTATGGTAAAGCAGTGTGGCAAAATACATCTTTTTTTCAGATATCTTGATTTGCCACAAAGTACCAGGAATTTAACAGCAGGAGTATCTACATTTAAAAGAAATTCATAGATTGAAATAAAACAAAGGTGACATTTAAAAAAAACCTCAAAGAACAAAACAAAAAATCCAAATGGAAATTAGAATTACTTCACCACAAGAGACCTTTACTTCATATCACAGCCCTTAGTTTCGATGAGTGAGGCAGTGAGGAGGAAACCACACAATTAGTCACACCAGTGTGACAGCAAACCTTTTGGTGTTACTGCTGTGCTTAGGAAGAACCTATGGAAAAATGTCTCTTATGATGAGTTCTGGCATCAGCATATAACATTTTCTGGCAACTGATGGAGCCCCAGCAGGTTAGCAGTATCTACTGCTGACCCCTGTCCTTGCATTCCAGAACAGTTTAATGAATCACCTTCAAGAGAACAGCAGTATCCCAAGAGCTGCTTCTTACACAGTGTGCCTATGTAATACACTTTCTCTCCAGCAAATAGTGCATCAATTTAAGTGGATGCCCTGACAGACAGTTAATCATTCCTTGCTCTGTATTCATTTAGCAATGAACAATCCATTTTAATTGTTAACTTAATTTGTACAACTGGCTACTTAAAAAGAGTCTTCCAAAAATGATGTTCATCATAAAAGGAAAGTATCATAAACCATCCGTCCAAATTTGCTATCAGAATGTAAACATGTTCCCTTTTCAGCCTATCTTTTGAAAGAGTGCTGCAACCAAAGATTAATGAGAAGTTAAAGTAGACAAGGTATGTTTTTCTCTTGATTTTTTTTTCTAATTTACTACAGATCCTGAGAGTTCTCGGTCAATATCTTTTTGTTGTTTGTCAATATCTGTTTGATATAGATGGTCTGAAGTGGTGTAGTTGTGCATGTTCAACAGTAACTTCATGTTCCAAAGTTCTTAAATAATGCCAGAAGATAGAGTGGCCATATAGAGAAAGTGAAGGTCATAGACTTTTGAAAGCATTTTTCCCCTATACAGAATCTAAACTTACTTTCTAAGGAAAGAAGGGTATGCTAAAGGTTACTAATGAAATCCTTGGTGTCTCTAGCTAGAAAAACCACAGCCAAAGATTCCTGCTGTCAATCAAACTAGATAATACTGGATTAGTACGACAGACCATCTGCTTACCATAAAGACATTTTTTATGATACTTTCTTTAGGGGAATCTTAATAATCTAGAAATCTGAAAATAGCAAATCTATGCAGCAGTAAATGACACAGTGCTACAACCTATGGGGAAAGGTATCCGTTCTTTTGGATGATCAGATACATGATATGAACAGCTTTGCAGAAGTGATTAACTCTGTGCAAAACCAGAAGAGAGGATTTCACTTCAAATAAGGTTCTATTGAAGAAAACCTTCAAACTAAGGAATCTGCATTCTCATTTCTAATAATAAAGTAAGGGGATCAATTTGTTTATTTTACTCATAGAACATAGAATAATAGAGTTGGGAATGACCTTGGAGGTCTTCTAGTTCAACCCTCTGCTTCGAGCAAGAAACCCTATACCATTTCAGATAAATGTTTGCCCAGTCCCTTTTTGAAAGCCTCCCAGTGATGGAGCATTTACAAGTTCTGAAGGCAGGCTATTCCATTGGTTGATTGCTCTCACTGTTAGGAAATTTCTCCTTAGTTCTAAGTTGCTTCTTTCCTTGGTTAGTTTCCATCTATTGTTTCTCATCTTGCCTTTTGGTGCTTTGGAAAATAGTTTGACCTTTTGTAGGAGACGTCAAATATTGGTACTTTACAAATACTTGTGCTCAACTTTACAATCTTTCTCAGCCTTCTATTGAAGAAGATAGACAGAAACTTATTTGATGAGCGTGATGAAAGAAGACTGAGATATGTTTCTGGGCTAGATAGCTCTGGCAAATACTGCAGAGTTCCCTTCAGATTGCAACAAAACTCTTCATTCCAGTGTGTCCATGCTAAAACTCTTCCAAGCTAGAGTTACCAGATGTCTGGCAGGAAGAGAACATGCATTCCTTTTTCTCCTCATATCTCTATCCAGCAGGCATAGCTTTAATATCAAATATTGTCCAACTTTTTGACTAGCTCTGCCTGAACAGCTTTTCTCCACTTCCCGAATATGTGCTTATTGCAAGTTAACAAGCTAATTAGTTGATTAATACTGCTGCTGCCTGAAATTGACAAGACCTTAATGAGACACTGAAAGCTTTTTTGCTTCTCAACTGTCTTTAGCAATTTCCTGTAACTGAAAAAAAAATATTTCTGATGCGGGAAAAAGTACTTTCATATGCATACATACATGTACTTTCATACAAACAAATAATAAATTTTTGGTTGTTATTGTGGATGCAAAGAAAGTTAAACAGTACGTCCTCTTTTTCCCCAAGCGACTTCCATTCCAATTGTCCACAACCTTGTTTGCCTTATCTGGCAATCTTATTCTAGTCTGAGGTACTTCAATAAACACCCCAGGCAATCCTGCCTACCTAGCTGGCCAGCTAGAGGGTACTTAGTGTTATGTCCTTGGGGCTGACACCAGTTCCCCATCAGGTCCGCAATTCCTGCGGGGGCATTCTTAGTCCCCATTGGCTGGCTCCCTTTGACAGTCGGCTATAAAAGCCGGCTGCTAGGTTGAGCCAGCTGCTGTTCGCTGGTAGGTCTGCTGTTAGCTGCAGACGCGACAGCCCCCTTTATTCCCACGAATAAAGTGTGTTATGACTGAAGCTCTGGTGTGGCCTCCCTCCTTTCCGAACTTAACATTGGCAACGAGGGTGGGATGTGGCCAACCAGCAGCTATACAAGAGCTGAATGTCACGAATCTGAAGCGCTGAACCGTAGCCGCGACGTTGAGAGCTCGGTCAGCCATTTGAGAAAGAAGCGAAGCGGAGCGTGTAACCGCTCAAGAACACAAACTAGCTTCAAGAGAGTGGGCGCTGAGAGCCTCAGCCGCCCAACAGCAAACTTGCCAGAATTTCGTGTAGCGAAGCTCCAGCGCGACGCTCACGACCGCTAAATCTAGGTGCGAAATTCAAATCGCTGTCAGCGCGCAGCTGCAGCATCGCCACCTCGCCCTTGTAAGGGCGCGAATTTCAAACAGACGTCAGTTATAGCGTCTGTTCCCAGCCGCCAAGGGCTGCAGAGAGCGAGAAAACCCAGAGAGATTCCACAAGCTGAATCACCAGACCGAAATTGCACTGCGAGCGCAGCTGCTACCTGTACAACCCAGAGAGAACTCAGAAGCTGAACACTCATTTAACAGCACTACAAACTGTAGCTGCTACCTTTTCCAGGGCCTGTATTCCCAGTGAGACTTGTTTTACCTGCCACAAGCTGAACCAGTCATGAATGCGAATCCGGTGTTCCCGCCATTTAAGCCAGACGAAGATAAATGGGACTCTTATAAAAACCGGTTTAACCATTATATTGATGCTGTGGGTCTGGCCGACGCTACAGACAACAAAAAGAAGTCCTTCTTCCTGAGCTACTGTGGGGCCACCGTATTTGACACAGAAACAGCACTGTTCGCCCCAAGAGAACTCAAGAATGTCCCATGGTCTGAGCTACTGGAGACCCTCTCCAATCATTATTCGCTGAAACCGTCACAGATCACGAGATGCTTCACCTTTCGCATGAGGAAGCAAGCGGAGGGAGAAACCATAAACCAATATATGGCAGCCCTCAGAACCGCAGCCCTGCACTGTGAATTCAAAGGCTACCTTGATGACATGCTCCTGGACCAACTTGTCTGCGGAGTCAAGGATACAAGACTACAGAGGCGGTTGTTGGCAAGGAAGGACCTCAACCTCGCACAAGCCATCGAGGAAGCCCTGGCTGCAGAATTAGCAATACAGTCAGCGGCTAAAATACAGGGAAGCACCCCCAAAGGTAATCCAGTCACTGTGCATTCTGAGGAGGCAGTGAACGAAGAAGAGCCCATCGAGCAATCTGAGGTGCACCGTCTCAAACCATTCAAGCAGCCACAGGTAGGAACTAGACCGAGAGAAGGCAACGCACCTAGGCACACCCCGCTGTGCCTCTCCTGTGGGGGTCCCCATGCCAGAGCAACGTGCAGGTTCAAAAGTGCCACCTGCAACAACTGCAGCAGAAGAGGACACATCGCTAGGGTGTGCCAGGCAGCGCACGTGGCTCCACAAAAGCCACCATCTTACGCCCCCTCGGGGCCATCCAGGCAAGTAGAAAATTGTTTTACATGCTAT
The DNA here is from genome assembly GCF_049901715.1 of Pseudonaja textilis. Lineage (NCBI taxonomy): Eukaryota > Metazoa > Chordata > Lepidosauria > Squamata > Elapidae > Pseudonaja > Pseudonaja textilis. The sequence goes on from NC_141990.1 coordinate 119,920,342, forward strand.
CAAGCTAACCATACCTTCTTAACACCCAATAAAATTAAACTCTCCATTCATTTAGAAGGTAGACCCTGCCTAATGGAGGTCGATACCGGGTCAGCACTCTCGATTATTTTTGCGAATAAAACACATTATGAGGAACCAAATCATAACCTGCACTGATGATGTTACCAAGTTAGAGTAATGAAACATCTGCAAGAAACAAGCAAGCTCAGAAAGCACCAAGGATCCCTCAGATAAAGATAGAGATATATGTCTGTGTGTATGTAGGTGCGTTCATTTTTGGAACTAATTCAAAAATCTTTGTAAATATTTGTGCAGAGAAGCACAAGTTAACTCACAAACTGTCAGCCTCACTAGATAGACTATGCCATGAAATCCATACCACAGGAAGGTTAAAACTACTTTACTTGAGACTGGCTATAATAACAGGACTTTGCAAGCCTATGCTGCAACTCCTCTTCTTTCTTATAGTTCATTGAATTTGGGAGGTGTCTGTCTGAGCCACTTCCATATGTCATCTGGATGTTCTGTACTTAAAACATATCTCACACTTTATTGCCTTGGCAATGGAGCATGCATATCTCTGTCAAGGTCATATGCCTTATTTTCTAATTAAAGGCTGGTTCCTGAATGTTTAGAAGTGTATACACATTTGGGGGTGCTTGCCAGTGGTGGGATTCAATTTTTTTTACTACCAGTTCTGTGGGCATGGCTTGGTGGGTGTCACAGGGGAAGAATACTGTAAAATCTCCAGTCAGAGGTGGTATTTGCCAATTCTCTGAACTACTCAAAATTTCTGCTACTAGTTCTCTAGAACTGGTCAGAACCTGCTGAATACCACCCCTGGTACTTGCCTATATTAGATAAAATGTGATGATACTGCTCCTGCATACCTATGTAGTAAGGAGATAGTGTTACAGTGATTTATGAAAGCCTAATAGTTAAGTTGCAGGCTGGAGTCATTTTCAAAATGATCACATATTTCTTTTTCAGGACAAAATGAGCATTAGATGTAATGTATTCTCTATAGTCTACTAATTGGAGCATATTTAAATATTATAAATTATTGCTAACAGCTCTAATATTTTCTCCTTTAGAGAAATGAGAGTGCTTCAGGGTTTATGTTGTTTTTCAGGTTCCTATTGAAATTCTATTGGTGCTATAGTCAAATGCTTTGTTTTAATTTTTATATACTTCATGTTGTTAACAGCTTTGCTGCATAAACATTTAGGACACAGGTGCATCAGCTACTAGAAATCGAACCTCAGAAAAGAAAATCATCTGTCTGTCTGTCAGTCTATCTATCTAATATATCTACTGTTGTCATCCATCCATTCATCCATCCAAACTTTCGGTACCTAATGGTACTGCTTTCCTATTGTTCCACCATAAACACTGTATATCCCATTCTTTTTTTCAACTTAATATCCAAAATGCAACATTCACTGTCAATATATGGGAAATATTGCTTTTCTTCAGTGAGGAACTCTTAGCTTTCTTCGAGATGTGATGTTTTGCCCCATGTGGAACAGTGCCCTTCGTGAAGATGAGGCAAGCACTCCCTACCTAATCAAACATGGCTCCATTTGCTTCACCACCATCTTGCTTCAATGAGCAAGGCTTCTGGATAGCCCCATTTGTCCCTCAAGCAAACTAGTGTGTGGCTTCTTCCAATTTGAGGAAAAAAGCAGTTTCATCAAAGTTTTATGGTAAATATCCCTTCAAAACTCCAAATAACTCACATAGTGGTTAGAATACAGTATTGCAGGCTAATTCTGTTGACAGCCAGCAGTTCGATTCTCAGTGGCTCAAGTTTAACTTAGCCTTCTATCCTTCCGAGTTCAGTAAAATGATGACCCAGATTGTTGGGGGGCAACATGCTGGCTCTGTAAACTAAGCCCTCTGCTTAGAGGGCTGCAAAGCATTGTAAAACAGTATATAAGTCTAAGTGCTGTTGATAGTGCTATTATAGATGACACCTGATTGTTTTTTTTATCTTGGACTACTGGGTCTTTTGGCTTATTTAAAATGTTTTGGAGGGCTTTAGTAGGTTTTATGTGCTATGGTGATACTGTGGAGTTGTAATAGTCTATCGATGGTTTCTGAGATGTTTTTTGATATATAGCAGTGATATCATTTTCATAACTTGTGTTCGTTCTGCTGTAGTGGGTTGAGTGCACTTTGGGCTAAAGTTGTGTGGATATCCATTTTGTTGAAAAATGTTGTGTAAGTGTTTTGTTTCCATTTGTTGGCATTCTGGTTTGCTGCAGTGCATATATGCTTGCCTGAATAATGTTCTTACACAGCTCCTCTTGTGGGAGGTTGGGTTATTACTTTGGTAGTGGAATATTTGGTTAATATGAGTAATTTTTCAATAGACTTGTGTTTCTAATTTGTAGCCATTTCTTCTTCTGATGAAAATATCCACGAAGGGCAGTGTGTTGTTGTTTTCTTCTTCCCTTGTGAATTTTTGTTTCTGTAATGGGGAATTGATAAAATATTCACTCTATTCTGTTTAATGTCTAAGCTTTTTAAATAAAATTTTAGGTATGTTGTATTTTTCTGTCCCTGGTAATGATACAATTAGATTAGACTATTAGACAAAATGGCACTCTGTACTTCTTAAAATATGCAGCAAATTTTCTCCAACAATCTCAGTGATCAAGCAGCTGAATGAGTGGCATATGGAAAAAAATTAAAAGAGTAGGCCTTGAATACTCAAGCTATAATTCATACACCCTATTCAACCAATAGTAGATTCCAGAACTCTAAAATCAATTAAAGTTTTTTGTCCATTTTTTCATTCCTTTATTATAAGCAGGATACATAATTAATTGGTATAGTAATGCTGATGTAATTAATTTAGTCTTGTTCGACTCCTGATGGTTTTATGGGCCAGGTCTTTCAACATCTTCCATTTGCATTGGTAAAGTATGGACAACCAACAGGAAAGAAAGAAAAAAAACAATACAAGCATCAGTCTCTTTCTGAAATCCCAACATTTGTACTGTTAGTAAGAACCATGCTGGTTAGGGATTCTGGAAGATGAACCATCATTGTGCTAAAATAATGGTAGTGGAAACAGGTCTAATATTGCCTGAATCATAACTGAATGATGTTATAAATGGAGAAACAGCCAATGCCTGAGCATGTGTACACACATGTGACATATCCACACTTTTGCAAACACCTGTACTTTTTGTACCGCTTGCTCTTCCACAAAATATCCTTAAAACTAGTAGCTCAATGTTAAATATTCACAAGGTGAGTGACACCGGTTCCATTATAATTAAATCATATTAGAATCACTGAACTGAATCATTTTATAGCTTTACAATTATCTTGCAGACAATGTACTCGGTAATTTTTGCTAAATGCTTAAGTATCCAATTTGACCCGAAGGGTACTACTTTTGACTTGCATGATGGCTAAATATATTAATGTCCCAGAAAATGTTTCATACTTCATTTATTGTAAAATATTCCATTTTTAATAGATGGTAATGTAAAACTAATACTAAGATGTATTCAGCTCTAATTGCATTTAAAGAAAGTTCAAGCATGGATTTTCCCCCCCTCCAAGTTTTCTTTATATGTCCAACCTTCATAATTCCACAAGTTATTGAATGTATTATACACATTAATTTAGTTTAAACATACTAAATGTTAAGCTTCCAAATTTAAAATGAAAATCCCTTTCCTATTGAGTTACTATCTTCTGTTGCGAATTCAACTGTATAGTTTTTATTTGTAATGTATTTATCAACTCATATGCTGCTTGTCAAAAGAGAATATGTGTGTGTGTGTGTATCGATATCGATATCTGTATCGATATCTGTATCAATATATAGATATAGATACAGATACAGATATAGATAAAAATATCAAGTAAAAATTAACAAAAGTAACAGAGGCTGTGGAATTTTTCAGTCTGTGTTTCCTTCCAATACACCCTTTTTTAAATGTGCTAAGATGGATTTCTGCAGTCCATAGAAAAGTTGAGGAAAGCATACATAGCTGGGGAAAGAAAATAAAAGTCATTTTTCCAATATTGATTTTTCTGGTGAGTACAAAGCTGGAGAAAGTTCAGAGGATCACTTTGGGGAAATTATTGATTATGATTGGCTTTTCCTGTTTTGAAATCCTTGAGCATTAGATACAATATTCTATTCCTAGGATATGATCATATGAGTGATCAAGGCTATTCAGTTCTGAGTAATGATCTTTATTCGAAATTAATCCATAAGGACGTCCTGAGTTCTTGATACAAAAACTCTAATACAACATTTCTTCTCAAATCAAATCAAGGAGATTTTTCTTAGTAGTTCTTGATCGTTAGGGAATCTTAGGAATTGGATATTCTTTTCCTGTTCTGCCTGGAAGTAGAAGGTAAAAGATTCCATATTTGAGTGCTTCTTAAAAATATTTTGAAATTACATTCAACATAACAAATTTATTTGGGATCCACCCCCTGCCCTTTGTATTTAATAGCATTCCTTTTGCTGAAACTGCATCACTTGTTGGTTTTAAGTTACCTAATTAGTATTTTTTATAAAAGGAGGGATTAATATTTATTTAATAAATCAAAGAATAAACATCTGGCATAATTTACAAAACTAAGACAAAGAATTGTTTTTCCTCATTTCTCAGTTGTGAAAATGAAAACAATTTCCTTGCCTTTCCCAATTTACAAAGGCTGCACATTACAATTGATATGGTAATTTGAACAAAAGATTGTTGGTCTACCATAATGAATAAGACTCAGTTAACTGCTATTTGGCTGAAATAAATATAATTTATGAATGTAACTCGCCCTAAGGAGTGTTCATTTTGCCAATTCAAAAACCTACTGCTAAATGGTACATTATACTATAGTACAATTAATTGAACAAGCATGTTTGAACACATACTGCTCCATAGATGCTATAAATCAAACTAATCCTAGTTTGCTAAAAGCAATTTTACTGCCTTAGATGAGTTTTAATGAGTTTTTTTCAAATTCTGTAGTTCAATTACTCTGAACTGCTCTGAACTACAAACAAGAAACGATTTTCCTAAAAACCATTTTTTATTTCTTTATTTCATTTTTTACATTAGAGTTATGTATTTTATCTGGTGTTCATATTTGTCTGTATTATTTGTTTAGGAAAAGACAATAATTGCTATTAGAACTCCTGATGAATCTATTGTGATAAATTTTAATGATAATGTACAAGTCATTTGCACATGTGTTAATATTACACATCTGTATGGGGGCAGGGGAGATATTTGATATTTGTGACTTTCATGTGTTGCTTTCTGAGATTCCTTGTGGTGCCTCTGCTATTTTCCCCATTTTCTCTGGAATTTCACACATGGTAATTAAATAGGAGATTATTTCCTGTAGGATCAAAGCAGTTGCAATTCCAAGGCTTTCCTTGCTGTCATCTAAGATATAGAAAGAGGAAATGGAAAATAAAAACTCTCTTTAGAAAGCGAAGAATAAAAATCAGAACTTATTTGAGGAAAAGAGGGCAAATTTCTCACCTAACTTTTGGTCAAACCACTAGTAGACAAATAAAGACTGATACTTTTTTTCTGGAAAGGACAGTGTAGGTATCTCATTGTCTTTTGTTCATTTCTTTTCTTGAAATCAGCTTATGTGAACTGTAAGATGAAATGAAAAGCAACATGGTAATTATGTCACACAGATGCATTATTGTTATACAATAAATACCTAGAATTGAAACATTCACTATCAGCAACTATAAGACTAAAAGTTACAAAACAGCAACAAATAAATGGACCGTGGTCTTAATTTGTTTAAATCTGACTGCTAAATCACTAAGGCCATCTTGAAATGCCTATTGTTACTTGCAGTCTGAATAGCATGGAGCTGGATGTGGTTTGCAAACACATTTCATTTCAATAACTATTGAATGTATACCACTTCTAATGTATAAAATCAATTACAGCTTATTTACTTTCAGAAACTGTTGTTCAGTTAGATGCTTATTTATCTTTAGGGAAGATTCGTCCAATTATATTTTGTCCATAACAATGGTGAAGTAAAACAGCTGCCGACGCTCCTGTCTCCATATGTAATGATTGACTTGGTAAATAATAATCCCAAAGGGGATTGTAATTGGGAAGACATTATTTGTGGCAAGAGTTTAACTTGCTTTGCATTTGTAATTAAAACAGGCTACACTTATGCTACAAATTCCTTTCACCATTCTCAAGGAGGATAGGAAAGCGGTTTGATTTAGGAAATTAGTGTAGACCTTAACAGAGAAAGACATATTGATACTGAGACAACTGAATCCTTAGGGGTTTGGTGATCAAAGCAGGTAGCAATAAGGCTAAATTTCTAAACTTGTATACATTTTCCACTCCTGCACTGGAAAGAATTGGAGCTTGCATCAATGTGCATCAATCTCTTCTAAAATGAAGAATTGCTAATCACCACCACTGCTTTGCTGTGAACTTGTTAAGTCACTAATAGAATAGAGCTACATTTTAAAAAGGTGTGGGTAGGTTGTTAATAATGTTTATTTAACTGTTCAAGAGCTGAAAGGAAGCCTATGCTTCGATTCCATACGTTAACTGGAAATACTGTACTTTCTTTAATATTTGTTTTAAAACTATCTGTTTCTGTGTCTGAAACCCGAGCTGCATAAGACCTAAGCATTCCATTGTTTCCCCCTGTAAAGTTATATACAGGTTCTTTTCCTTCCCAATATAATGTTCAGTTGGGTCATGAATATTGTGTTTAACATTATTGTACACTGTTCTCCGGAGTTAGATTCAGTTGATATGACAAGCTCTGATGATCAGAGTAAGCTAGAAATTGGCATCATGATCCCTGTGGGCATATCAAATTTATTGGAACCCCAGAGGGTGCCCTTGGCAGTTTGCAGAAAAGGTTCTTCAAAAATGCCCTAAGCCTGCAATCTCACCCAAGAATTTGGCATTCTTGTTTGAGAACTTGCAGAGTTGTTATCATCTCATGTAAGGGCATCAAAATCTCAAGATGCTATTTATTTATTTATTTATTTATTTATTTGTTTGTTTGTTTGTTTGTTTAGTGCTTTTATCACCATTTGGTCATTTGATTCTAAATTACTTTTAAGCTGCTTGTTTATTATTAGCCATATGACATAGCAATAAAGTACAATCCTTATTTGTTTACTCCAAAGTCCTTGGAAGTTAGGTGAATGAATAAATAAATCAACAGTTAGTATAAAACTACAGCAACTTACATAATGAAGTAACATAAAATCATCACGTATGCAGATCTCAATGCTCAATCTTGCTTCAGTCCCCATATTTAAAGCCAGTTCGCTCAGGGTCAGATTGGCTTGTTGTGGGAGGCGTGGCCCATCCCCATCGTCCAGCCCCGCTGCACATGCGGGATGAGCCTCCTGCAGTCAACCTGACCCTGGGTGAACTAATTGTTAAATTACCACCACCCTTATCAAAGTGGATCCTGGGTGCTGTGCTGCAATGGAAAAATGGGAAACAGAGGGGCTGTCACAAGGGGAGGAGGAGGAGCAGGGAGAAGAGGGAAAACAGCTTTCTCCTTCCCTCACGCCAGCTGCTCTGTTGCCCATTTCGCCATTGCAGCGCAGTGCCCAGGATCCACTTTGATAGTGGGGATGGGTGGGGGTGGGAGGTAATTTAACAACCGGTTTGCCCAAACTGGTGTGAACTGGCTGAATCCCACCACTGGTCTTGATCTCAAGATGACCAAATGATTCTGTTAAGATCCTGAACCAGTCTGGACCATCTATGAAGTATCATGGTTCCTGCCTTGGAGATTTGTCCTGTTCTTATCCTTCTCATCTTTAATAAGCTGCTTAGACCTGGTTGTTTTCCCAAGCCATGGACTAGAATGGTGATCAAGCCACTTTGATTGGTTATAAATTGTCTAGCATTCAGGCATCTGTTTCCATTTATCTCTCTCCTTTTTCTTCTTGGTGTATTTTGTTTAATTTTGATCTGTAAGCCATCTGGATTTGTTATAAAGTAGGTAGGTTTGAAACTGAAAAATAAATAAATAAATAAATAAATAAACAAACAAATAAATAATAAAAGTTTGAACCGCTGGAAGTACACACAGTCACCCCCTTCCATTTGGGAAGAAAATCATTAACAGTAAAGCCTACAGAGAAACTGTAATAGAGGGAAGAAATTATAGCAACAATTCTTAGTTCTGTCTGTAAGAAACATAGAATGAAAGAAAGAGCTATTTGAAGACTTTTATCTTTATGAATTTTAAGGCATACTGAATGGATACAAGAACTCCCACAGTAACATAGATACTGGAACCAAAATCATTTTTAAAAAAGATACTACTATTAATGCAGAAACAAGATAGAAAATATTTAGGAAATTGTACATATGCTATTCACAAAGAAAGGCAGGTTGTTTCATACCACTTAAAACAGGGGTGATCTTTATCATTCTTTTTGTTTTCTGACTATTTCCAAGACCCAAAATAAAGAAAAGAAACTATCTATGCATTTTCTTTCCAGAGAGTTGATAGTCACAACTCAAGAGGCTATTTGGTGAAATAAAATTGGCTTTGAATCGTGTCTCTTTTTAAAGAAGATCCCTCAGTTGTTCTGAACACTAAAAATAATAGCACACCCATAGGCAAATCATTGTTGACTGCTGAGAAGTATACATAACATTGTCTAAATGACTTTGTCAAGGAGAAATGTACACAGGGACATGCTTGTTACAATAGTGCATTGCATTTGGAGAATTCATTTTAAAATGCCTGTGCTAAGAAAATTCTGCAGAGAAAATTTTGCAGAGAAACATACATGAAGCAAAAGTGTTTAAAATGAAGAAAAATGCACAGAAAAATGCATAAAGATTTTAAGGCTTTCTTAAAATACTTTTTGCAAGCTAATGCAGAAATGGGTCAAATTAAATTCATATTGGCTCATTTGAAAAATCAGTCTTTTCAGACTTAGTTTAAGATTATAGATCCCAAGGAATGTACATTCTGTATTTGGAAGTTATAGCTGGTACAAAATGCAGCTGAATGGACAGCTTCTAGGGGCTTCTAGGCTGGCCCATATAACGCCACTGTTATGTGAGCTGCTCTGGTTGCTGGTCTGATTCCAAGTCCAATTAAAGGTTTCAGTTATCACTCTTAAAGCCCTTCATGGCATAGGTCCAGTTACCTGAGATTGGCCCACTCTACTCATTTCAGCAGAAGTGGCACACTGCAAACCCGATTGGTCAAGGAATTCCAGATGGCAATGTCGTGGAGATGATCCTTTTCTGCTATAGATCTTGTCTTCTGGAATATCATGTCCCTCAAGCTGAGATCAGCCTCTACCATCTTGGCTTCTAAAAGGGTCTCAACAATCTGGCTTTGCTAATTGGCTTGGGGTCTCCATGGGGTATGTGTGATGACCCAGAGTATATCAGAAGTAGAACAAAATCCAAAACATAACTAAAAGTCCTTTAATGCCTTCAACTTGGCTTCACTGTTTAATTGTTCACAGTGGAGGAGTAAACTATTTTCAAAATAACATTTCAAAGGCAAGAAACACAGTTCACTTTGAAAGAGCTGATAATGAAGCAAAAACCCAAAACAAATCGCATTGAATAAAGTTCCTCGACAGACCAGGATAGATAATTGCCAACTTCAGGAAGATAACCAGGGTCAGTCTGTTGGAAGAATGCCAACCAAGATAAACCTTCTTTAGAAATAAAACACTAATTTGACTCCAGTGTCTGTTAGCACACAGGTCCAACGTTTTATGCAGATCTCACACCTGCAACCCATTAAGAGGATCATGGCCCTCTCCTCCCAAGTAGACCATGTTTTACCCTGATCCTCTCCTCCTCGCGTGCCCTAGGATGGATAGGTTATGGTCCTGGGTCCTCCTCTGATAGCTTAGCCAGCCTCTGCCCTTCCCCAGCCTCCTCCACCACCTCTGGAGCCACACTTCCACTCCCTGTTGGCTGTTCCTCCTCTTCCTCAGAGTCAGTCTCCACCAGGGGCATGACAGGTATGCCACATCGGAGATGGCTAGCAGACTAGGAAAAAGATCCCACCTCCACCCCGCTATGTTCTGGTTCCTAACTTTTATCCCATGTTAATATGTAATGCTCTAATGCTTTAATGTTTAGTATTTGTATTTTATTGTGTTGTAAGGTACCCAAAGTCACTTGAAAGTGAGATGGACACCATATAAATGTAATAACTAAAACAATAAATTAAAGCAATAAAATTATATAAGAAAGAATCATCCTCAGTCACTTCACCATGAGTCACAGACTAAGGAAAAATGGACCAATAGTACACTGATATCTGCATGGGAAATAACTAATTGGTAGATTCCACAATACATGAATAATGTCTGAAATAACAAAATACTTATGGTTATCTTCAAGGTGGCTATGAATACAAGTCTTTGTTCATTGGTGCTGAATATGTGGTCAATAGTCCCAAATATGCTTTTCCAGGAGGCAACTGGACTTTCTGGTTTTTCTTTGAAGACATTTTGCTTCTCATCCAAGAAGCTGGATGGTTTGGGACAACCATGACCTGGATGACTGAGAATCTCCATAGACGTGTGTTAGGATATGTGCAGAGTAACCCTTGTATAAAAAGGTTATGCACATGGAAAACGGTTTATGAGAACAGTCATGAAGAAATATACAGCCACACAGAGTTGACCAAGTTGTATTAATGTTTACTTGAAGAAATAGCACAGTCCAATAAACAGTCCATGTGATGCATGTTTTTAACAGTCCAAAAATATCCAGTGATAAAGTCTTCTTACCGTTTCCATGTCTTTTACAGCAGACAATTAGCAAACAAATAACCTTCGATATCAACAGAATATCAAAATAAACAGGGTTAGTCAGTATTGGTACGTAGTCAGTATCAGTATCAAGAGAGATCATCAGTGAAAAAGAGAAAGAGAATTAAACCATGATCTATAGCTCCCTCTTATGGCAACTTGTAGCATAATTAACCAACCAGAACACAGCATAATACATTACAGTATTTTTCCTTAAAGCTACAAACATATATATTTGTAGTTTATATATCGTCAACCCAACTACGTTATTTACATATACATAACAACATGTGATCAACAGGTTCTCTTCCTCACAAAGGTTCTGTTCCTATGGAGCCACTCCATAGGCTTCTAGACATGCGTGCTCCCTGGACATGGGGGCCCAAAGGGGACTTTTCCTTCCGAGCTGTCAAAGATCTGCTGTCATCAGGCAGCGTGTTAATTCAATTTGACAGGGATCTGCCTTTGGTCCTTTGTTGTGATGCATCCTCTTTTAGAATTGGCACTGTCCTTGTGCACAAATTGCCAAATGGCCTGGAAGCCATGATGGCCTGAAATTATGCTCAGATTGATAAAGAGTCCCTAGCAACCGTCGCTGCTGTAAAAAAGTTTCATGAGTTCCTTTATGGTCACCAATTTGAGCTTGTGACTGACCATAAGCCCTTGTTAGGCATCCTGTCCAGGGATCATCAAAGCCCTACAGGGCATATCCTGGTGGGATTTTAGCAGTCCAGAGGCTGAGCTATTAACAGTAATCAGGGATAGGGCTAAATGCAATGTTGCACAACACTTACCAAGATACAGGCACTTAACAAAAACCTTGAGATGTAAACAAGAAGTATTTTAATTAATTTATGCTTTGGGATAGGTAAAGATTGATGTTAGTGGAATTTCACCTGAGAGACTTAATTCCTTCAGTGGCAAGGGAAAAATCTATCAGAGTTGAGGATGCATTGAAATAACAGAAGAGAAGGAATTTTAATAGTAGAGGAATAAGAAAGAAGACAATATGGAGTCAGACCTTTACTTTCTAAAATTCAAAATGGTCATGAGTAAAATGAGAGGAAATGAGAAGAGGCTTTTCTTCTTAAAACTACAGTAGTATAAAATCTAACAAAATTAATGAAGAAATGATACAAGAACATAAAATATCCACAATGGTGCCTATTTACAGTAGCCTATGCAAGCTGAAAAATCTACAATGGATTTACTACTTCTACGTTTCTAAAGATGTGGACGTTTCTAAAGATGGTCCACAAAGCCATCATTGCTGTAAAAATAAAGGATTAACTTACTTTGACAGAAAATTAAATATGAACGGCTGCTCTGCTGTAGCCAAAGACCACATTTAAAGTGTGTGAGACTTTCTTTTCTTTCTTTCTTTTTTCTTTCCTCTTCCCTTGCTCTCAGCTATTTAATTGTCTCCAACATGGCTGGCCTTTGTCATGGAGCTCAGACCTAATTAAGTTGAGAACTGCACACAAGGCCTGGAGCTAGGATCATCGGCTGACTGTGCTGCATGTCCTCAAAACATTCTGGCAGATAGCAAACTGCCTTTGGTTATTCAGATGAAGTTGAAAAAAGCTCCCTTTAAAGCACCTTTCGATCTAACTTTAAGTAAAGGAGCACCCTTGAGTGCAGAGTCTGTCTTCCTTTAAAGAGGAATAGTGTGCTTATCTGCATGTGTTCAGGGGTATTTCCGCTGGAATTTCCAGCTGTGCCATGCTGCTGTGGTTCAAATGGCTTGTCACATTATAAATGCATTTTCTGACATGTCATCTGAGGAACGCAAAAAACTTAACTCATACTGGTTTCTCAGAAGGTCTTCTGCATGTTTAATAGACATGTCAGACTGTTCTGATTGAAGCTAGGACCTTTTTTTTTTTTTAAGATCAGAATCACTGAACATCTGTTTCTGGAAAAAGAGAATAAAAATTGTAGATGTCAAAGAATCAAGTCCATTACAGTCATGTCCATGAGGAAGCCAAGTTTCAGAGTTTTATTCTTGTCTTTGAACTGCAATGTTGAGATCATCCATCTCTCTCTCTCTCTCTCTCTCTCTCACACACACACACACACACACACACACAGAAATAACTTATGGCATGTTTGAAGAGTAAGACGGTCTTACAAGCTGTGAGGGAAATATATTTTCCATACAGTTTTTGCGGCAGCCATTTTGAAAGATGAAACAGTGTGTAATAGGATAGAATCCGAGAATCATAAAATGTAAAGGAAGAGATTTTATTCAACCTCCAGCCCAGTGCAGAATCCACTTTTGCTGAAATTCTGAAAAACTACACCTGTGAGAGGAAACAAGGTTAGGAATAGAAGGAAAAATAATTTGATTTGGGACAGGCAATTTCCTGATTTCTCATCATGTCTTTTTTTGCTTTAAAACAAGTCCCTTTCATTGTATAATGCATATGCAAATGCATCTAATAAATTTCATACAAACTTTTTCCATTATTTTTTATTAACAAATTATAAATTGTTAATAATTAAATTTATACAGTTTCATTGTTCATTTGCACCATTGTAACTATTTCTAATAGGATATAATCATAAACAAACCCTACAGTACAGTACATGGAAATGTCATATTCTGTACACTTTATGCTACATTATTTTATATAATTATCTCAATATTGCCATATAAATCTTGCTCATCAACATGTTTGAATACTGTGCTGAATATATGAATACAGGGTTAGAATACAGGGTTAGAATTTTATTTTTTCTTTGGCAGCAGTTATTTTCATTGATTTATTTTTTATTGTTTGCTTCTTGGAAATTAGCAATAAAAGGGAAAGGAACAATGCACTATTGAAAAAAGGCTACTGTCAGAAGTTTCATTAGAATAGCTGCTTGCCTAACTTTAAAACTAAAATTTGAAATGTACTAAGCATGTTTTTAGAAATAGATTCGTCACTCTCCTGGGTGATTGATTACCTTGGAATCAAGGCCATTGCTCCCAGTATTTAGATGATGAAAAGGAAACCTGTTAGAAGGCTCTCTCTATTGATTGATTTTGTGCCATCGAGTCATTGTTGATGCTTAGCTACCACATAGGTAGATTTTCCTCCATGATACTCTGTATCTGGCCTGGTCTTTCAGACTTTTCAATACTGCAGTTATTATTGCTGTCCATTCACCTTGCTGATGGTCATCCTCTTCTCTTTCCTTCTACCTTTTCCAGCTTTAGAGCCTTCACCAGAGAGTTCAGTCATTACATGATATGTAATGACTGAACTCTCTGGCTCAAGTTATGTGTATGATAATTTGAGCCTAGTCATTTGTACCTTGACTGAGAATTATGGGTTAATTTGTTTGATGATTCATTTATTTTCTTGGCTGTCCACCGTCTTCTCAGTCTTTTCCTGCACCAAACTTCAAAAGCATCAGTATTCTTCCTATCCTGATTCTTCAAAGTCTATCTTTGGCTTTTCCTGAGTTTGATAGAGAATACTATGGCTTGTACTTAGTAGAACAGCCACGAAGGCCTTGGAATATCTATGGAGATTCTCAGTCATCCAGATCATGGTTGTTCCAAAGGTGCTTTTTTTCAGGAGGCAACTGGACTTTTTTTTTTTTTTGAAGACATTTTGCTTTTATTTGAAAATAGAATGCTATGTCTGTTGGTTCTAAAAACAAAGTTTTTGTGACAGAAATGAAAAACTATTTCACTTGGCTCTACATTGGATCTTCTATCACTGCCTTTGTTCTACACAATCCTTCGTCACCACTGGGACCATTATTTGTTTGGTTTTTTTTCCGCTCCTGGAATCCAGTTTAAGTCTGCAGATCCATTTTACGCTGAAAAGAAATCTGAGGCTCACTAAATTTGTTCTTAAGAAGGAGTATATGTGGGAGATCCAAATCTGTTTTTGTTTAAACCTTTCCAAATGAACTCTACAAATTATAATTTCCCAGATTGCCAAGGAAGGAAAAAATAAAGAGAGGTTAGGACCAACAGAACTCAGAAATCTAAGCTGTACAACTATAACATTTGTTGTTTTCCTGTCTAAGCCCTTTATTGCTTTGTTAATTTCATAAATATTTCCCTGTGGGAATGAGAAGTCTAACAATTACTTGTTAAATCCAATAAGAGGCAAGACAATAAAAGTGTTCAGGAAGGTAACAGCACAAAATGTCAACACTTTCTTACAAGCCAGGGTAGTCAATTCCCTTTTATCTATTTTCTCTTCTTAATCTTTCATCAGTTTTTTAAAAGAAGTTCTCATCTAAGTCTCTCACAGTGACAACTCAATTTTTCTCAGAATAAAACCTTCTTCACACTTAGATCCATTTAGAAACTTTCTATTCTATTTAAAATGTTGGGGTTTTTTTTTAAATACATCCTGCCTACACAAATTTTGTGAAGTGTGACCCTAGGCTATTTTAGATAATTAAAGAAGTGAGACATTTAGAAAATTGTTCAGTCAAGCTTAAGGCACATAGAGAAATGCATGGTAGGCAAGATGGACAATATTTTTAAAGCACTTTGTATAATTAATAATAATGAAAAGAATGTTGTAAGTTCAATGCAAATTTATTTTTTTAAAAGAAAATGATAAGGCAGAGACTTTAATATTATTCTCCTGTATGAATAAATGATGCATTCATGTCAGAATAATATGTTGGACGTCTGCAAATGTTCAAGAAGTAGCATGCTGATATGTTATAATATGCTTTAAGCTATAACATCTTTCTATATTATCTCCTGTTCTGTAAAATATAATATTTTTACTTATTGAGATAAGCCACTACAGATATTCCTCATTTAGCAGCCCCAATTGGGACTGACAATTTGGTTGTTAAGCAATGCAGTCACTAAGTGAAACCACAAATGTGTTTATCAACTTAGTTCAACTTTCCTTTGCTTTACTTTACAGACCTGTAAAAATTGTAAAAGTGAGGATTAGTCATGAAGTTCCTTTTTAATCACCATCGTATGTGAACAATGTGCACAATTGTGAAAGATGGTTAAATGCTGTAGCCATTAAGCAAGGTTTACCTGTGGTACCTGAAAAATGCCACTTATTTTCTGGAGGTGGCTGTTATGATTAGTTGAGCCAGCATGATCATGGATAACAACTTTCAGAGGCACTTCACCTTTCAAACTAAAATAGTTACTCTTTATTTTGTGTGTATGTATGTGGTGTATACACACACACACACACACACATTTAAGTTATTATCACCTTTGACATGGCAGATCTGCCATGGCTGCCGAAGTCAGGGCTGCTAGAGTCAGGCAGTATACTGTATACATTTGAAAGAAAACAAACTGTTTATAGGATAATTTATGGTGCAATTCATAACAGCAAGGGTGAGGCAATGTAATATTTTTTGGCCTTTATTACATCTGCAGGTAGCCACCCAGGGGCCTCTTTCCAACCTTCCTGGGAGGGAGTAATGCTGGGTTACATCTTCAGGATCACGGTGAGGAATATGCTAAGCATCTGGTGGATAAAGTGACCCAGATTTGCTCCTCATTGAATGCTAGCCTTGATGCAGGACCAGTGGAGGTTGTAGGAGTTGATCTTGCATAATTCTCTGGGAGGAGTTTGAGCCCGTGGAACCTGAGAAAGTGAACAGAGGTTCTTGTACACGTTAGTTTGGCCACTTCTGTGTTCACACTATGCTACTCCTGGCTGGCCAAGACTTCCTGAGACAGAGCAGATGATTGAGTCTTGGCAATGGTTAATTCCTTTATGAGAACTGCTGTTTTATCACTAGCTCTGGCTATCAGATCTTTTTGCTTTGTCAGACTAGGAAGAAATCTGAAGATCCAGTTCTTCTTGCATGGTTGTTTTTCATGTATGGAGGTGTTTTGGTTTATTCAGTTTCTGATTTGAGTTGGCAGAAACTGCTATAGCACTGCTTGCTATTCCTGAAATGAAATTAAATCCAAAACTTAATCTGCAAGTGAGCAGATTTGGGAATACAGGGAGCTGTTTTACATTCCATCAAACAGTTGGTCCATGTTATTCAATAGTATTAATGCTGAATGATGCTTGCTCTACACAATTTCAGAGGGATATATTTCCTAGGACTGATTCTTGGATCCTTTGTATGCAAAAATTACTGTAGGCTGAGCCAATCCCAGCCTGAGAAAGTATCATGTTCTTACCTTAATGCTTAACTTTGCCCAAGGCATTCTACAGAGATGGGATTCTACCAGTTCAGTCTGGTTCTGCCAAACTGGTAGCTCTGAAGATCAGTTGAGAGAGAGACGGTTCCCTCCCACGATCTTCTGTTCTTCTGTTTGGCCCGCCCGCTCGCTTGGGCTCAGCTGTCCTTTATTTCCTGCTTTTTCAACCACAGATACTTTGTACGGCAGGAGAAGATGATTTTGCGTGGCAGGAGAAGATGAGAGGCTTGCAGGAGAAGATGATTTTCAAATGCTGCGTACACACATGCAGTGCGCATTTGGCGTGCAAATGCGCAAAATGCACATTCACCAAACCAGTTATTACACCGTTTGAATCCCACCCCTGATTCTATATGCAGATACATCTGAGTTCTGTTGGTATAAAAGCCTTTAGAAGACTGGCAATAGCTATTGGATCATTATTGGACACCTGTCTGGACGCTCATGTCAAGCTACCATCTTTAGGAAGAAAAACAGGAATGATGTCATCCTAATAATGTTTACTGCTTTCAAGTTGATTGGCTTGATATTGATTATGCCCTCAGTAATGACTCTGGAAATCAACACAACAATGTTCATGTATTTACAGCTCTACATTTCCATTCAGCAAATAATCCTGTTGAAAAAAACTGTAATGTTTGCAGAGGTGTAGTCTGATTAATTATCAATAATCACCAACCAAGTGAATTCTATTTGAATTAGCAAGAGTACAATAAGAGCTGGAGCCTTACTTGAGATTCAGCTGTGAGATAGAGTTGCTTAATTTACTATTATTTCTGGCATGACATTTTCTCTGGCTGAGACAACTGTCTACTTAAATTATAAACTCATGCAAGTCTTGAACTAATATACAAACCCTGGACAAGTACTGTCAATTCACTTTATAAACTTTTTTGGGGTATGTGATGCTTGTGCATATGTTATTTCTCTTTATAGTATTAACAAAGTTGATGTAAAATAATAAAGATTTAAAAATCAATCAAACTAAAGCATACAAGGGCAAAATCCAGTGGAACCACTAATAAGCACAATAATGCAAATAATATAGTCAGATGTGAATTATATTCCCTGAAATTATTCATTGTATATTATCTCTATTTTAAATAAGTTTTGCTAGCTCAAAAGGGGAAAAGTAATATAATAAAAGTCAAATAATGATGGCCATTTATAATCTGCTCATAAATGTCAAGATAACATAGCAAGAAAGTCTACACTACTATATCTCCTGGACACAGAGCTTTTCTTGGTGATTGGTAGCACTGTCTGCACTTCAGTTCCTGTCTAATGTGGTAGACCCTTGCTCCTGTGGATCTTGTGTTTAGCATCTGTTCTTGGGCTGCTATGGTCAGTGCCCTAGTGGTATCTTTTAGTCTAATCCTTTCCAGTCACTGGTAGGATTTCTTAATGTCCGCCATCTTAGTTACTGCCAATGGTAAATCCCATGTAGATTGTTTTGGCATGGCACTCCTCTGCATGATCTTCTTTTCACATCTGCTGCTGCCTCAGCCATTCTCTTGGGAGCTCATCTTTGGGTGCCATCTTACTTATATATTCCTGGTTATTCTGGGTTGACACTCACAAGATTGTACCTGCCTTCTTTCTGGCTAATGTACAGTCTCTGGGTATTAGACCTGGGGTGGAAACCTCCATACATTATGAGGCGTTTCCATTATGATGAGCTTCTATGTGGCCTCCTGCCATGAACAGTGGTATTGGCATGATGAGCCACACAGCATTATGCTGCAAGTGGTGGCACTGGCACAACGTGCCATGCAGTGTCCTGCTACGAGTGGCAACCCCAGCGTGATGAGCCATGTGGCGTTTGGCTGCAAATGGCCGCACACACACACACGCACACACAGAGCAAAATTATGTGTGTGTATGTTTATTCCTGTTTCCATTAATGTTTTACTACCTCTTTTTATTCTCAGCCTGACAGACAATTATTCAGTTTACACACATATATTTATGTTTTTCTATCTCCTCTCTTACTTTATTTCTCCATTCTAAAATGACTTATTCAAGAAAATCACTGGAGCAATTCCTTAACTCCTAAACTCTTTTACCTGTTCATGCATGCAGTATATGAGGCAATTTGTTTCATTCTAGGTGCACTTATAGAAATAATTAAATTTTGTTACTAAGAAATGTATTATAAGTGATTGATCTAAAAGAGCTATTAGTCTGAATAAAGAATGGAATATAAATTATTTCTGTTCATGTATTTACAAATGTGTTGTACTGTCTTCTAAAATAAAAAAGGATACTATACTGTACCTTAAATTCTACAAGTATGTGAATGGGTATATGTGTGGATATATGTACATATATATTGTTTTTAATATTCTGCAGATTTCATGTAGCATCCAATGTAATAAACAGCAACATTTTTGGTGGAGAGAGATTACCTAGTAGCTTTTCTACTATTTACATCTTTCTGGTCATAACCCAATTCTTCTGGGCAAATCAGGGTGGTCTAATTCAGTTAAGGGAGTCACTTGTTCAATATTTCTGCTTCTTAATTTTTAAGAGGATTTAGCTCAGAGCATTAAAAATTTAAAGATTCCTGGGATTGGTAAAGGATGATAGAATGGTTCCAAATCAGTAATATATTAATTGATAAACATGCCACCCAGCAAGAAATGGAAGGTCATCCACAATGGATGAATGGCTGCAAAAACTGATGGAGTTAGCAGTGATGGCTAAATCAACTGTTTTGATCAAAGGAAAAAAATACAAATACTTTTATTTCTACTTGGAAACTGTCTTTGCATTTTGTGCTTGAGGTGGGAAAAAAATGAAATTTTGATTTTGGGTTTTATTGAAAAATGTAAAAATAAAAAGTTGAAGTTTGATATCAATGCCTTATTCTACTGCACCAAAGGCAGTCTGAAGTCAATGCCTTTTTTTTCTTTTCCCCCTTGCTTTCCCTCTCTCTTCTCTTCCCCTTTCCCTTCTCTAATTTCCCTTCTATTTATTTTTATATTGCTTTGCATGGTATATTATAAACTAATAAAATTGTTTAAACCAGATAGATAGATAGATAGATAGATAGATAGATAGATAGATAGATAGATAGATAGATAGATAGATAGATAAACAGGTCACCCCTCTAAATCTTCATGCCTTACTGAGAAATATGATTTGTTTGAAAGGACTTAGCCATGGTGCTAGAGTGGTTAGAATGGAGTACTGCAGACTACTTCTGCTGACTGCTGGCTGCCAGCAGTTTTGCAGTTTGAGTCTCACCAGCTCAAGGTTGAGTCAACCTTCCATCCGTCTGAGTCGATAAAATGAGGACCCAGATTGCTGGGGGCAATATGCTGATTCTGTAAATTGCTTAGAGAGAGCTGGAAAGCACTGTGAAGCAGTATATAAGTTAAGTGCTATTGCTATTGCTCTTAAAAAGACACATTTAAAAGCTTATTTATATACTGCAAATATCTCATTTATTTCATTTCCTCTTCTGAAGATTCAGCTAGATACTTCCTGAACCATTTATTCATATATTAGTTAACTTCATTACACAACACTTGACATCTGGTTGTCAGATGTGTGAATTATATTGCAAAGCATTGCAATATTGGAAATGATAGGACATAATGTGAGGTTTCACACAATTCACACATTACCACCATGACCTGAAGCTGAAGTACAAATAGAAAATCCAAAAGAAAGGCAAAATGATTGCTTGAAGTATTTAATAGATACATCACAAAATAACCAAAATAACTGACATGAAAGAAATAAATTCATTTGCAGGACACAGACAAAAGCAACTGGGTGTGTGCTTACAGTTGTTACAAACTGTATCATATGTGTTGGGTTACATATGTGGTATTTGTCAAAAGCTTTTAGATTATTTTACAAAAATACAATTGAACTGCATTTTAGATAGCCAGCCTGTCAAACTGCCACTTTAATTTTTTAAATTTTTTTTCTAATTCTGTAAAACCAATTATGTAAAGGGATATTGCCTTTCAATGATACTCATCGTGATTTAAGGTGGCCTCAACAAATATGATTTCATTTGTCAACTAATAAGAATTCAGAACTCTGAGGCTAATTATATGTGCCTCTTAACTAATTTGATGTGAACAAAAGAATATCATAAAAGTGCTGTGTGAAGAGTTATATTATAGTGGATCATATTTTGTTTGTTTGTCCAATCTGTGTAGAAAGGTTGTTTATTTTTTATGTTTAAAAAATCTATAAGCAAGAATAATGTTCAAAGTAGCTTGAAACCTAAGTGAGATTCATGGATGTTAACCCCTAAGCTGATCTAGCTGTGGGGGGGGGGGGGTGGGGGAGCTTTTTTTCTTTTTCCTTCTTCTGTAGTTTTCTCTAGGGTTTCTTTCACATGGCTTCCAGCTTGACACAACAGGGAGCTGAAGGGAGGGTTTGTAATTAAAACAAACTGGTTCATTCCTGGGTCAAGGAAATCCTAATGGTCAGCTGGCTGGGGGTGGAAGGAGTCACCAGGCAACCAGCCAGAGCCCAGATTTATTGTTTTGGGGGAAAGTGAAACTTTCGGTTTTATTTAGGTAGAAAGCCCATGAAATCTCATAGTTGGCTTTCCACCAGTTGACGCCAAGATGACGTCTCAAAAATAAAAAAAACTGTTCTTTGAGAATCTGCCTTGAAGTTCTATTTTGAAATGGGGTCATTTCTTGGAACCCTGACATGGAAAGCAAAATAACTTTCTCTGAAGAATTGCACAATGCAGTAGTTCACAGAAATAGATGGATGAAGTCTTGTTCTCCTATCTTCGGTCAATCAATCCTCTGCACAGTTTTATTAGTAAATAATTTGTTGGTATGTTTGCCCTGATGGTTCAAAGGGTAGCTTGAGACTGAGGATTTGGAAATAAAATGGGAGTAGAACTTTAATTTCAATCCAGGATCGTACTATCAAAAAATAATATTCATTATGGCATAATCAGTCCTACATTTTAAGTAAGACTGATTCTAGCATAGGACCTTAGTGGAGACGGGACAAATATAGTGAGAAGGGGAAGCAGAGCTCAGTGGCAGGAAGGTTCAAGTTCAATAAGTGGCATTTCTAAGACTAGAAAAGCTGTTCCTTGTTGATGGTGACAGTACTGATAAATGCAACAACTCTCTCTTAAGTGTGAAGCAGTCTCTTATATTCCTTCTGGGAAGTGACATTTTCTCTATTATGAATAGATTTCTGAGTCATTCATTGATGTGGATGATGAACACCATTATTCTATTCCCATCATATTTTCAAGTGCAACTGTAAAATGTTACATCTTACAGGCTTTCTAAAGTGCTTCTTAATAGCAACTTAAGAAGTGTATTTTAATTTATTTTCAGAATGAGCCACAAAAAGTGATTAAACCCACTATATTATTTCATCACCTAACTGAGGTCAAAGAAGAATAGTCATAAGAGAGAGAGCCTCAGTGGCACAGTGGTTAGAGTGCAGTACTGAAGGCCACTGCAATTTGGCAGATTGAATCTCACCAGCTGCCTACAATTTGGCAGATCGAATCTCACCAGGCTCAAGGTTGCCTCAGTCTTCCATCCTTCCGAGGTGGGTAAAATGAGGACCTAAATTGTTGGGGGCAATAGGCTGACTCTGTAAACTGCTTAGAGAGGGCTGTAAAGCACTGTGAAGCAGTATATAAGTCTAAGTGCTATTGCTATAAAATGAATCAGAAATCCTGGAGATTTCCTAGGTTAGCTTTCTTCAATATAGGCACTTTCCAGATCTGTAGACTTCAGCAACCTGATTTCTCAAATATTTTCAACTGATGAAAAATTTAGGAAGTTGAAGTCTTTAATCAAGAGGGCTTCCTATCAGACAGTTGATTGATATAAAACATTTTTGTTTGCTGTTATGTCCTTTTAAAAAGCAAAAACAAGGAAGGTTGGGGGGGTGTCTTTCCTTTCAAACACCTGCCAGTTATGAACTCATAATCAAAGAAGAAAATGTGTGTTATAAAGAAACAAAAAAAAAAGAAATGATAGGAGTTATAATTCACACATATGAGCAGTGAATAATAGCAAGCATGCATTGGCCTCCCATTAACATCAGAAAAGTTTTCATGCACCCAGCGATGACCCTGGTCTTCTGCTAAACTTCAGAATTGTGTGATCTGTCCTCTTATTCACACAATTCTGTTCACCCTAAACTTTGTCAACTAAATCTATATTACATCTAGATCACAGCCACAGTATTATTGAGAATTTTGCTTTAATCAAAGGAGCACGTTGACCATGAAATGTCCCCACATAAGGACTATAGTATTGTTCTGTTTTTATAGCAGATGCTATTAGACACATTTACTGTTTCAATCACACCCATTATTCTTTGTGCTCTCTCTTAGGCTTTCTATGAGATTGCCATCTACTGATCAATAGTTACTGAGTTTTATTTCAGAAGTAATTCCCGTAAAAGAGAGTAAAAATACCTTTCCCAACTCTATAGAAAGCAGAGATGCTTCAGAAATGAGTATATATTTTGCAACCAGACAGTTTCATTGTTTTCTTCGCACTTCATGCCAGCAGTTATACTATATTAAAATGAGCTTCGTATAGCTTTCAATAACTTGGCCTCAAATAATAACTTGACATTTCTATGTGCTCTAATTCTGATTCTGCTATTTGCTTTCCCTTGATATTTCTTCTTCAGTTTGGGCAACCAAGACTATGCTCAATATAAATAAATATGCTCAATAAAAATGTTTTTTGTGTTATGGACAAAAATAAGATTTGGTAGATGGGTACATGCATACATGACCACCTTTTATCAAATAGTTGCATGGAAGTTCAGAGAGATGAGAAATGTTCATTATGGAAAACAGATCATTTTTATATTATTATGGTTCATCACACAGACAGACAAATGTTTAGACTGGATTTGGCAATTTTGTCTACCTATCGAGTCCATCCCAAAGACCTGGGATAGGCAGATTTGTTAGGTAGTGTTCGAGGTATCATTGCAGGAGGTATGCTGCTCCAAGCAAAATTGCCTTTTGTAATTGACTTATGATGAATTTTTCAATGCCAATGGTATTCAAGTGGTGGTCCAGTTCTTTTGGAATTCCACCCAAGATACCTATTATTATTATTGATACTATATTTGTTGGATTTTTTTTTGCCATAGTCATTGCAATTCTATTTGCAGGTCTTTGTCTTTTGTGATGTTCTCCTTTTTCCCTCTCCTCCTCCTCCTCCTCCTCCTCCTCCTCCTCCTCCTCCTCCTCCTCCTCCTCCTCCTCCTCCTCCTCCTCCTCCTCCTCCTCCTCCTCCTCCTCCTCCTCTTCTTCTTCTTCTTCTTCTTCTTCTTCTTCTTCTTCTTCTTCTTCTTCTTCTTCTTCTTCTTCTTCTTCTTCGTATTAGTATTATTAGTATTAGTATTATTAGTATTAGTATTATTAGTATTATTAGTATTATTAGTATTATTATTATCTTTTATTCATTAAACATAAAACTCAGTCAATTGAACATTTAAAAATGTATCACCAATATCTGGCTCTGATGGCTGATACAGGTTGCTGCCAGCATCCTAGGTATCAACCAAGTATCTTCTTAACATGTACAGGTGAAACTCGAAAAATTAGAATAATATGCAAAAGTTCATTTATTTCAGTAATGCAACATAAAAGGTGAAACTAATATATGAGATAGACTCATTACATGCAAAGCATGTATTGTGATTTGTCACATGATTATGGCTTACAGCTCATGAAAACCCCAAATCCACAATCTCAGAAAATTAGAATGTTACATGCAATTAATCAAACAAGGATTGTACATAGAACAATATCAGACCTCTGAAAAGTATAACCATGCATATGTACTCAGTACTTGGTTTGGGCCTCTTTTGCAGCAATTGCTGCCTCATTGTGGCATGTCATGGAAGCTATCAGCCTGTGGCACTGCTGAGGTGTTATGGAAGACCAGAATGCTTCAATAGTGGCCTTCAGCTCTTCTGCATTGTTTGGTCTCATGTGTTTCATCTTTCTCTTGGCAATGCCCCCTAGATTCTCTATGGGGTTCAGGTCAGGCAAGTTTGCTGGCCAATCAAGCACAGTAATCCCATGGTCATTGAACCAGGTTTTGGTGCTTTTGGCAGTGTGGGCAGGTGCCAAGTCCTGCTGGAAAATGAAATCAGCATCCCCATAAAGCTTGTCTGCGGAAGGAAGCATGAAGTGCTCCAAAATCTACAGGTAGACTGCTGCATTGACCTTGGACTTAGTGAAGCACCGTGGACAAACACCAGCAGATGACTTCAAGCATCTTGCAGTATGTGCCTCTCCATTCTTCCTCCAGACTCTGGGTCCTTGGTTTCCAAATGAGATGCAAAAGTTTCTCTCATCAGAAAAGAGAACTTTAGACCACTGAGCAACAGACCAGTTCTGTTTTTCTTTAGCCCAGGTAAGACACTTCTGACGTTGTTTGTTGTTCAGGAGCAGCTTGACAAGAGGAATACGACATTTGAAGCCCATGTCCAGGATCCGTCTGTGTGTGGTGGCTCTTGATGCACTGACTCCAGCCTCAGTCCACTCCTTGTGAAAGTCCCCAACACTTTTGAATGGCCTTTTCCTGACAATCATCTCCAGGCTGCGGTCAACCCTGCTGCTTGTACACCTTTTTCTTCCACACTTTTCCCTTCTACATAATTTTTTATTAATGTGCTTTGATACCGTACTTTGGGAACATCCAACTTCTTTTGCAATTACCTTTTGAGGCTTTCCCTCCTTATGGAGGGTGTCAGTGATGGTTTTCTGCACAACTGTCAGGTCAGCAGTCTATCCCATGATTGTGATTCCTACTGAACCTGACTGAGAGACCATTTAAAAGCTCAGGAACCCTTTGCAGGTGTTATGACTTAATTAGATGATTAGAGCGGGACACTTTGAGCCTAGAATATTGAACCTTTTCACAATATTCTAATTTTGTGAGATTGTGGATTTGGGGTTTTTCGGGTTTCACCTGTATGTTGTTCCGAGTAGTGCAGTCTTTTGCACCTCTGCTGGTGCTACACCAGCTTTTTGATCTATTTTTCAAAATTCTTGGACATGGTACCAAGTGCCCCGATGACAATGGGTATCACTGTTACATGTTTCATCCACAGTTGTGTACTTTCGATGGCCAGGACGTGATAATTTATGATTTTTTTTTCATTTTTTTTTACTTTGGCATCTCCAGGTACAGTGATAACAATAAATTGTATGTTTCAGTTTTTGACAGCTATCATATCTGGTGTCTTGTTCTCCAAATGATGATTTGTCTGTATTGGAAAGTCCCACAAGATCCCACAAGATCTTCAACAACTACTATGTATTATTATTATTATTATTACTATTATTATTATTATTATTATTATTATTATTATTAGTAGTAGTAGTAGTAGTAGTAGTAGTATTTATTAGGTTTATATATTGTCCACTTGATTTTCAGGTATTGAAGATGCTGAGACTTCTAATACCCTGTGGAGGATCTTGAGGATCTATCATAAGTACCACTCATTCAAGTGCAGTTGTAACTTTGAACAGTCACTAATAAATGGGCTTAACTCATGGGGAACCTCTACTCCAATTCAGTAGGACTCGAGTGACTTACATTCTCTTTTTTTCAGTAAAAATAAAATAATAAAACAATACAACATTTTTTTTTAAAAAAACTAATGATAACAGAAAAAGCACCCCCCCCCCCAAAAAAAAATCACAAAATATGAAATAATGAAAAGCCTTTGGATGTGGTGCAGTGGACAATTTGGAAGGAATATATTGCCTTTTTAATAATTGGACTATCATAATCATATATTGATGATAATCATAAATACATTACAAACTAGAGTTAATACCTCATCACTTTAATAGTGTCATGGAACTTGACAAAGACGACCATTATTGACTACTTTCAAATTTTGGTGATCTATCTGCCATTCTTTTATATAGATAGCTAGATAGTGTAGAGAAATGCAGAGATAATCTTTAAAGAAGTTACACAGGAACAGTTGAGGAAAAATATAATACAATTTTAGATGGGTTGTGACATAGCAAACTTCAAGAAACCCGCTGTAATAATATTCACTTCTAATCAATAGAGGATTTTAATTATCATGTATCTAACAAAAAGGCTTTCCCCCTCAAAACAATGAGTTGACATAATCACCTCATAACTGGAAGTGGGAAATTAGAAAGACAGGTTATCCCAAGATTTTCTGTTCGACAGAGAAGAGCAGATTGTTTTGGCAATGGAGGTTATAAACCCTCCTTTAAAATAAAAATCTGTCAAAAAAAAATTAAAGAGATAGACAACAAGAAAATTTTTAGATAGTTTTCATGATTTTAATAGATAAAACTGATAAAACTGACTACAATTTCCTCAGTCCTTTGCTATTGGTTACTCAGGCTGAGAGTCATAGGAGTTAAATTGCTTAATATAATATATTTTATTTGCAGTATGCTCTTGACTGAATTGCCTAGAGAGATGGACTTGACAAGTAGAGATATACAGTAAACCTATATTACCACCAGATTCATAGACAGCAGGAGTGATTCCTGAAAGCCAAAATTAATCCTAATTAATGAATAACTAATTAATTTTGACTAGTTAACTGCTTCATTCTGCCCTTTGATCCTTACAATGAATATAATTGTATTATAATATAAGGCACCATAGAGAGTATTTTAACTTATTGCATCCCCGTATGGTTTGCCAATTGCACAGTGGCAGATAGGAAAGCATTCCAGAGGGTTAACATCATTGTCCAGAAGATCATTGGTTGCCCTCTCCCCTCTTTGGAAGAGCTTAATAGCCCCCGCTGCCTTAAGAAAGTTCAAAACAACCTCAAAGATCCACCTCAGCCTGGGAACCTTTTTTTTTTTTTTTAACTATTACCACCTGGCAAACGGTACAGAATAATAAAAACAAGGACAAATAGGCTGAAAAACAGCTTCTATCCCAGGGCAGTAGCTCTTTTGAATTCTGCTGTATAGTGCAGTATTGGTGTGGTGTCAGGGGTTTCCTGTTCAATGTGTAAAGGGTGAAGGATGTGTGTTTGTGTTTATTTTCATGGTCATAGTCATGATATGCATTGAAGATGGTGTTTGATTTCATCGTACAAGGTGCAATGACAATAAAATAAACTAAAAAAAAAAGACTAGGTTCTCAGCATTAGAGTCCTATAGCGTATATATAATCATGGCAGTTTTTTTCCTGTGGTCTTATTAAGCTAGGGTTGTATCACAATCTCAGTATAAAAGCTTCACACAATAGTTGCAAGGGTCCTAGCCATACCGATGGATCCACACAACTGTATAGTGAAAGAGAGGAAATGAGCTTATGAATTGACTGTTGTCATTGCAGGATGAGCTGATAGGTGGTAGGAGAACATTTATAAAATATATTTTATTTGCAGTATGCTCTTGACTGAATTGCCTAGAGAGATGGACTTGACTATACAGTAAACCTATATTACCACCAGATTCATAGACAGCATGCCTTAAATCCTCGTTTCCAAACAGGAGACCTTCTTTCTCATGATCTGTAATGGTTTATGAGAAAGTTCTTGAAAGACAGAAACAGCAGAAGGGCAAACTGCAAAATAGACAACTGTCAGGTAAGAGGCAATTTAGCCTGCAGAAGCACTGGGAGCCTGGCGACTTCTCAAGAGAGATCCTCTCTAGTTTCTTGGGCTGTAAAGGTGAGGGGAGAAAAATGTACTTTCAGACTCACAATATTCAATTACCGTAACCTCATGGTTGATGCTTCTTTTCTGGACTATCCCTAAAGGTTAATATGATCTTACATGAAAAGCTTTCCAGATGTATCTGATTGGCCACAGGATACTGAACTGCTTTGTTCTGGCCCTGAAAAAGTATTCTCACTGTAGACTTTTCTGATGTTATTACTTTAATATCTCCCTTATGGTTTGAACTACAGAGTTTTTCAGTTGGAAAATGTTTTGCAGTAGAACATGCCTTGAGAGGAGATGGGGAAAGGGACTATTTCTTTTTCCAAGCCAAAAATGAAGTGCATAAGCGCACAATCGTGCCTACCGTTCCTGTCCTATTGTCCCCGATTGTTAGTTCCTATTTCATGTATTTAAACTTATGTTTATTCTTATTTCTATTATATTGTAAGTGTTTGACAAAATAAATAAATAAAGTAGAATAAATAAGTAGAATATCAAATGTCTGAAAACCTTCAGAGTTTATAAAAACCATTCAATACTGTATTTTCTCCCATTCCTTCAATTACATCATAAATTTTCTGCATCTGTTTCAACAAACTGGTGAGGCATTCCATTTCTCTTCAGTTGGATGTGTTGTCCAAATATTTAACATGTAAATTTGTAATAGTAAGAGATTACATTTGAGTTTATTGAATAGAAGACCCCCTCTTTGAAGGAGATGGGCAGTTAAGAGTTATGAAAAAGAAACACATACATACATACATACATACATACATACATACATACATACGGAAGAGATCTTCCTATTGCCAATTGCAGCCATTACCATTAAATAATAAGTGATTCTTAAATGATAGTATTTTGAACAAGACTGTTCCATAGTTCCCTAAGGTCTCCATGTTAAAAAATGAATTAGTTCTCATCTTTTCAGTATGTGTTACTTTTAACCAAGGTGAGCCACAATTCAGAAAGAAACTGGCTTGATTCTCCACTATTGCATTATCTTACAATCGTGGCCTGAATTATTAATATTTTAATGTACGAGCAATAGTTCACAACAAGTAGTGTGACAAATGGGTCTAATTTTCAAATTCTAATTGCACAGGGAGATATCACTGGCTTTTTTAAAAAAGCTGACTCATTTTACTTTCCATGCTTTACTTTCATATTCACAGTAATTATATTTCCCCCACTAGGTTATTCTATACTTTATAAAGAATTAGTTACCTGTTTATTGTCTTTGACTTCTATATGAGTGGCACAGATAAACAAAAATTGTTATAGGATTTCATTCCTGAATGGCTGTAAAGTATAGTTTCTAGAGAATAATTACTATTCACTAAAGAGTACAAGTTTTGGAGCTGGTTCACATTAGAGTGAAGAAGGGCAATATAAATTAGAGCTGTGCAAAACATTTGAGAGATAACACAAAAAGTATGTAAGTATGAACAAATTACACTTGATAACTGCCCTGTTTAGCAACCATTCAAAGTTATGATGGCACTTTACAATCAGTCCTTGCATTTACAATTGTTCCAATTGTGGTCACATGATCAAGATTCAAACTCTTAGCAACCAGTGGATGTTGTTTACAACCATTGCAGTAAACCATAGTCAATTATGGTATCAGGGTCCTGCGTAATACACTCACAGCTAACAAGCCTGAGGCAAGGGGATTCCTCAACGAATAGCTTTATTGGATATATCATATTGGCACATTCTGGTGAAAACCAACTCTGAAGGTTCCCACAGTTTTCACCTAATTAAAAATAAATGTTTTTTTCTCTTCCCTAAGCAATCAGTCACATGGTCCAATCAAGGTGACGTCTGGTCACCTGGTAACATCACTTCTCCTCTTTCTGGCCAAGTGTTAGAATGTTCTTGGTTCCCAGGGGAAAGTATTTTTTTTTTTTGGCTGCAAAACTCCAGCTATCTCTACTCCCCTCTCCCTATTCCTCAGCTCTAGTGTGGCAACACTGAAGCTTCAAAATGGCTGCACTAAGGTCAGTTTCAGGGTTGACGGATGGCCATTTGCACACTTCATAGCAGCTTCCAACAAGCTGAATCAATAGAGAAGCTAGCAGTGAAATTGCAAATCAATAACATGAGATGTCTCACTTAATACCCACAGGGATTCACTTAATGGCTATGATGGAAATGAGGTTGTAAATCATCATGGAGTTGTCAATCCCAATTGTAGGTTGTTAAGATAGAGCTGCCTGGATACTATGGATGTAGTTTTTTGTTGTTTTCTTGATAGTTTGCTCTTTGTTTGGTTTTCTTTGTTGGTGTTGGTGTTTAGAGTGGTAGGGGGAGATTGATGTTTATTTCCTGGGGATTTCTCAGGTGATCAAATCTGCCTCTACCTAAATTGTTGATATCAGTCAAGATCCACTAAATGGTTCTATATTTGAACTCTAATGTAATACTGCTGTTCTTAGAGTTAAATATAATTTATATTGGAGTTCATACACTTTGCACAGTCAAGCTCCAATGAACATATTTCTGCCTCTTAAGGATATTCTGTATTCTGTTTCAAGCTCCCAGAAACAATCTAACTCAGTATATTATCCCTACCATTTCCCTCACTGGTCTTTTCCCTAGGATTTTCAGTCTGATTTGCTTCCTTTTTACTTCAACTTTAAACTGGAGCCTGCCAGCTAGAGATTGTTTCTTAATCTTGGATTAGCCTTGACTATATTGATTGGTGAAGTGGCAGGAAAATAGTCTGTGAAGCTTCAGGTTAATCGCTTTTCTATTCAGACTGTGTAGGATTAGCTAATGCCATGGGATTTTATGTGCAGGGTAAGAAAAGGTATTGTACATCACTGCCAGTGTTTTGTACTTGGCTATTGGCTGTCTTTTTTGAATTGCTTCATGATATAATTTAAATTAACTTTTCCCAGTCTAAATGACATTATGAATGAATAAACACACACACACACACACACACACACACACACACAGAGAGAGAGAGAGAGAGAGAGAGAGAGAGAGAGAGAGTACATATACATATATATGGATTAGAATTGGCAATTACAATTAACAGTACCAAAAGTTTATGTCGTGTTGTCCTTTACTCTCACAGTTACTTGCTCTGGTTCATTCCTTTTTCATCACCTGATTTCAGTTTTAAAAGTATTTTGCACTGTTAAAAATGGCATATTTCATCTTCCAGGATTAACATAAGCACATGCCTATTTGGCTAACTAATGAATAATTGTGCTTTTTAAAGTGGGAAGTGCACCTCTGCTGGTAATCAAATATAGTTATCATATACTCAAATTATATTATCTGCCCTTCTATTGCTAACCAGTAATGGAAAAGCAGTTAAATGATTGGTTTTTGAATGCATGATAGCTTTATAATAAATACTGATGATCACTTTATGCTCACACAAGGACTAAAATGTAAATGAGGTAATATATTATTCCTCTGAAGACATTCAATCTGCAGAAACTGAAATGTTAAATAAATGTTTGGGATAAAAAGGTACACTGAAGTCCTGTATCCATGAAACTGACATCTTTATAGACATTTTCAGGTTGAACATTAAAGTTCCATAGAAATATACATATCAGTAGAAGAGAATATCTATAGTTTAGGATTGAATTGTGGAAACTTTGATGCTCTTTGAGCTTGGCTGTTTGCTTGTAGATGCTTTGTTACTTGACTAGATAACTTCTTAGGTAACCCTACTCCCTTCTAGCACAGATGAAGTTACCTGGTCAGGTAACAAATGTCTGCAAGCAAACAACTAAGCTCAGAGAGGGACTCAAAGAAGTATACATTTCTGCAAAATTCTCTGAAACTAAGAGGTTCTAGCTTCTCTAGCTTCATAAACATGGGGAAAGTTGTAAACATGCTCAACAGAATCTCTGTAGACTTTTTGCTTCATGACACAAAATTCTAGAGAAGCAATAGACCTCTGGAAACTTTAGAACAGAACTTTTTACAAAGCTTCCAATAGCTTTTTGCAAAACTCACGCTGTCATTTTCTGAATTTTTCTTTCAATGTCAGATCAGGAAGAAAATAATAAAATACAGGCTTCTCCTCTCCCCCTTAAATTATAATAATTCTATGAAGGATTTTTTTTGTCTTTACAATTTTGGGGGAAAGAATAATCCCATGGATTTTTTGGCCAGAATCAAATCTCCGCCCATTGAAGTTTCACTTAGAAAAATCTTGTTTGCATCAGTGCGTCATTTTCTCAGAAGTCCTCTATATGGAAGATACAATTTGAATAAGAAATATAATGTAGGGAAGACAAGGACTTCATCCCCAGTCATGATTCCAATTGAAATTGTAAGCAGCCCAAAGGAACTCAACCAGAGCATTAACATTAATTTTACCTTTTGGCACTCATGCTATTTGAAGTAAGCCATTTTGTCCCAACCTTCCTTTAAAGGAAGCAAGGTTTACTTAAGGTTTCCCTAAATATCCTTTGAGAAAAATATTTTTGATCTTTATAGGAATTAAGACCATTTCCGCAAGCCGGCAAATGTTTCTTTTACCAGCAGAGCTGTAAATAGAGACCCCCTTGAGACTTGGGGGGTTCAATTACAGTGAGAAGTATTATCAAATTCTTGTTCCAACATTATGTTTTTCAGTTCTCAGGCTGTCATGTCACATCTAATTAGTATCACCCTAGGAGTAGTTCCACGATGCTTGCAGCTTTGATTTTGCTTTCTTTAGACTATTTCTTCAAACACAGCAACTGACTGTACAGTGGAGATCATCAGGATATTACAACCAAGAATCATATAAGAATTTCATTCAATGAAATTAGCCCCCAATAACCCCTCATAATAACTCTACTGATCTCACGAGTATGCATGTTTCTAACTCATTCAAAATCCAGAAGTAAAAAATCTTGCTTCCATCTAGCTATCATTTCCATATTATCATTCTGTAGTAAGGATTTACTACAGCTATTTGATATTTAAAATATATGCCAGGATATAACTGGCCTATCTAAAGGTTAATTGCTTATTATCAGAAGTTGTTCACAGGGCTTTAAAATTTACTATATTTTAAATTGAAAATACTCAGATTAATAAAAGCATAATGTCTGGATGAGTTTAACTGTCTTCTCAATAATTTCATCAATAATGGCAAAAAATCAGGATGTAAGTAAAAGTACAGTTTAATTTTTCTTGACACATCTTGTACTACAAATCTATAGCCCAGTCTATATGTATTATTATGTAATATAGAATGCTATCTGACAAGATAAGTTTTTCTCTGTATTCAGGTAAGATGAAGACTTTGTAGAAGAGATCAATAGACTTACCAATTCAGTTTCCTTCTTCCCTTGTTACAGAGACACCACAAACATTCTTTTCCAAAATGAACCTTTTCCCCACTTGTTCTTATAATCAGACTGAATAAGAAAAGCCAATCTACCCAAGTTAAAATTATTTAGAAAAAGGCCCACCTAGCTTGGAATGGAATCTTATTGGCCTCAGGGAGAACTTCAAAAGATGAAGTAACTCTCATCTTCAATTTCTCTTGCTTTTTGCCATGAAAAAGGAGACATAATTTTCATAATATATTCATCTATGGAGATTTACCCAATCAGATTTTCTAGACTGAACAGAACAACTGAATCATAAACTAATTGAACAACACACTAAGATAAGATGTCTTTAGCTAGTAGTAATCAGCAATGATTTATGGAATAAAGTGAAAGGATAAGCAACATAGCTAAACATGGGATTATCAGGGAATAATATGTCTCACTGGATCTCTAGGTCACTATCCTTTTCCAAGGGAGAGAAAGAGTTGGAAAAACATTTCTTCAAGCTTTTTTTTCTCCCCAGATTAAAACAAGAGTAGGAAAGGAATCTTGAGAAAAGGATGTTCCATGGCTCTACCAATTTCTGAGTGATTTCTTGAGCTAAAGTGCCTAAGTAGTAACAACACTAGTTGTCTAAGAAGATCTGGTGTAGTGTAGGATGGTATTTTAAAAAGAATCAAAATATAGTATTAGTATTCTAATTATGTACTGAGCTGCTGCTTTGATGCTACTCCTGAACTTTTGAATTTAATTTTTTTTTTTCAGTTAAAAAAAACATTTAGATATTACAACTTTTAAACTTTAAAAAGCTTGAGAAGCACAAGATGTTGACTGAATGTAGCTATGGAGAATGTTGACAGGAAGGCTGAAACTTGTTAATTTTGCTCCATTGAATTGGTCCTGCAACTTCCAAGAGGTATTGATAATGCTCCTGTTACATTATACAGCCTCTCAACAAGATGAAAGAGTAATCTGATTAGCAGATATGGATTCTCATCATGAAATGTATCCATTTGTTTTTAAAAGCTGAACGCTGAGATAAGGAAGGAAAAATAAATTCGGTAGGTAAGAAGAAAGATTTTAGGGCTGACCTATCTAAAAGCAGTCATGAGTCAGAATAAGTTTAATAATGGCATAAACAGGAAAAGAGAGGGTTGCAATCAGATTAGTACAACTGAAATTCATTTTGATGTAGGGATGAATGATGAGGATAGAATTGCAACCACATTATGGTAACTGTGCAACCATGTCTGTTATCTTTCACTGAAATGAGGTGAGATTGTCCTAGCTGCTTTCTCATTTTACGCATTTTGTTTATGTGTTACAGTATTTCTTTTTTTTCTTTTTCCCCTCAAAGAAAACATTCCCCTTTCATTAAGTGAAAATTGCAGCTGCTAAAACAATAGTCTGGCTATTAATCAGCAGCATATGTGTGTCTGTATATTAAAAAAGAAATATTAAAACAGATTTTGATTTTTTTAAATCATTTAATTGCCTCTAAGCACATCCAAACCTAGATATGCTAAATCAAATCAACTCATTGGAAAGCTTCTATTCCTTCTCTTTTAATTTAATTAGATGGGATAGCATGTTTATCTCTCAGAATAATTGGAGCCAAAATGATAAAAAAAAACCAAAACCCTTTTGGGTATTCCTTCCCCTATTGTCTCACTGCTAGACAAGATCATCATTGTAACTGCATTTAGTATGTGGCAAAGACTCCTTATTAAGTCCACACATTAAACACTTATTTTTTTATATAAATGTATTTGGAATGGTTCTTTTTCATTCAAGGTTCAAAATATAGAAAAGGTGGCTCCTTGTATTCAGAACTTTTGCATGATTTTTCTCCTTCTTCCTAGATTGAAGGAATAAATAATGAATTGTAACTGAGCATTATATAAATTATTTCTCTGGAATTGCAAAAAAAAAGATCTTGGGGATGCTGTGGCGAGCCTGTAAAGTAGTTGTACAATACCAGGTGATTTGCAATTCTTCTGCAATCTTGGCTTTTTAATGTTTTGGTTTTGGTTTTTATTCAGCATTTTAAAATTAGTTACATTGTTTTAATTGTCGCTGTGTTTGTCCGCTGTCCAGAATCATTTAAGACTGGGGTCCCTAAATTGTTGGGTTCCGTGGACTGGCAGCAGTGGCTTTGGTGGTTTCGGTGGCAGGGGGAATGCTTTTGTGCGTGCAATCTAAATCCTGCACATGTGCAAATGAAGCTTTGTGTGCTGGCCCACCACTTTAGTGACCTGGTTCCCAATTGGCTGCAGCCTGGTAGCGGGTTGCAGATCAGGGTTTGGGAACATCTGATGTAAGAGGCCATATCATGTAACTGTGCTAAATAAATAAATGAAACAAATAAGTCACATTAGTACCAAGATCAACGTAAGAACCCAGGCACTGTTTCTATGAATTGAACTATTGACTGTTTTTTAATTAGAAAAAATAATGAAGAGGCTTTTTTTTAATCAGAGAGTTTAAAGGATTTGGGAAATGATGACATAGTGATACAGATACATTGATGCTCCTAAATGTTAGGAGTTTCATGTAACTTCATGTAACATACTATTCAGAAGCAAAGTATAAATACTGGTTCAGATGTGTTATCTCAAGGATTTTGAAAACAGCCAAAAGATGTTTGTAAGAGTACAAAAAATGTTACTCATTTAAAGAATTCTTAATAAAAAAAAACACGGCATAGCACAAGTTTTCCTTATTTACATGTCTAGCAACCATATATCTTTCAAATGTTGTCTAAACTCATGAACATAGTTGAAAACAGTAGATATGTTTTAAAGGGAAGCTCTCGTTGCACTGAAAGGAGGTGCTCTAAACAACATTAACTCCACATGGTATTTCTGATATAAATATGAGTTTTGTAACCAGCAATTTAATTTTCTTGATTCTGAGAGTAGCAAATAAGCAAAATGCTATTAAGAATTCTCCTAATGAAACACACGCCAACATTCCCTAGCACATTTAATTACAGCAAGTTCATTGCAGAGAATTATTGTCTCTGTATATTTTGAGATATATTTATATACATTTGATTAGAGAACTATAAACATAGCCCATGTAGCTGAGTTCATTCAAACCTTAACTCATGCAAAGATATCTATCTATCTATCTATCTATCTATCTATCTATCTATCTATCTATCTATCTATCTATCTATCTATCTATCTATCTAGCCAGCCAGCCAGCCAGCCAGCCAGCCAGCCAGCCACAGGGGTGGAAAGTGATAATTCAGGTTTTACTGATTTATTCCTGATTGCTACAATTGAAAGAGAGTCCTATCTTTCAAATTTATCACACTGCATTAATATTGTTTTCTACTTTGTTTTTATGGTTGTTTTTATTTTAATAAGTAAGTGACTTAAGAGTTATTTTGGTAATTGAATGGATAGATAGATGATATCTAGCTAACTACCATGTTTTCCCGAAAATAAGACCTAAAATAAGTCCTAGCATGATTTTCCAGGATGCTCATAATATAAGCCCTACCTCCGAAATAAGCTCCAGTTAAGATCTTCAGCCTGACAGAAGCATTTAGTACTGTATTTCCGCAAAGAGGAACATTATAAGACCTAACCAGAAAATAACAGTGGCCTGTTAGAAAAGCTAGGTTTCCAGAGCTGTTTCCAGACTCTCAGCCAAGATGGTGCCAACGACGGCTGCCTCGGTGAAATGCTCTCTAATGGGTTCTTTATTCCTTATTATCTGCAATTCAGAATGGATTTCACACTCATGGGACCATCTGCTAAGAATTAGGCAATGTTTCCTTAAGGAGCAGCTTTCTGATTCCCCACCCCCACCTGTCTTTGCAAACGCGGAGGAGATTCTAACCAATTCCCCGGTGCTATGGATTACAACAAAGAAAGCAAAGAAGTGACCACACCAGAAGAGGAGATGAGGTAAATGAGCGGGAATTTTAGACTAAGGAATAGAGGGAAGAAAAACTCCTCTCCCTTGAATCTTTCTGACTAATTTACGCTCAGTGGCTAACAAGATGGATGAAATTCATCTCTTAAATAGATGGAATTCTGATTTTCATAATTCAGCTGTTCTTTGTTTTAGTGAAACCTGGCTTAATCCACAAATTCGTGGGGACAACACCATATACACCCCAGGATTTCAGACATTTAGATCAGACAGAATTGAAGAGACATCAGGTAAAACAAAGGGTGGAGGATTATGTTTATATATCAACAACAGCTGGTCTCAGGATATAACTATAATATATAAGTTTTGTGATGAAAACTTAGAGTCTTTACACATCAACTGCAAGCTATTTTACTCTCCACATGAGTTCTCCTCATTTCTCTGAATAGCTGTGTATGTTCCTCCACAAGCCTGTGTAAACAAGGCATTACGAACTCTTGCTGATCAAATTATGGAGGCTGAAGCCAAACACCCAGGTTCCCTTCCCATCATTTTAGGAGATTTCAATCAAGCAAAGAGCTTGAAAGAGCTCCCAAAATATTTCCAGCATGTAAATTGTCCCACCAGAGGCAAAAATACTTTAGACCACTGCTACACAATAGTAAAAGATGCTTATAGGTCTTTACCATGAGCAGTTGTAGGACACTGACCACTGCATGATTCACCTTGTACCTGCCTACAGACAAAGACTTAAAACCATTAAACCAACAATTAAATCAGTGAAGACTTGGTCAGATGAGGCAAAGCTGAAACTCCAGGCCTGCCTTGATTGCACTGATTGGAATGTTTTTGAAGATGCCTCTGCAGACCTAGATGAGCTCACAGATACTGTAACATCATATGTTAGCTTCTGCGAAGACTTATGTGTACCAACAAGGAACCTGCAAATATATAGTAATAATAAACCTTGGTTCACAGCTAAACTTAAGCAGCTACGTCATTCCAAAATGGAAGCCTACAGAAAAGGTGACAGATTGCTATACAACCAGGCCAGAAACATATTAACAAGAGAGATCAGAGCAGCAAAAAGAAGCTACTCTGAAAAGTTAAAGAATCAATTCTCAACAAATGAACCAGCAAACATGTGGAAAACTCTTAAAAACATCACTGCTTCATCAAGCCTCCTTCCCAGGCAGAAGGAAATCAACAACTAGCAGATGACCTGAATGTGTTTTACTGCAGGTTTGAAAAGAAACTACAGCCACCTATCTCCACAACCCACATCTCAAACACACCAACAACAGCCAAGCCTCCTACAACTGGCCCCAATCTATTGGACTCACAACCTCCAGTGATCACAGAAAAAGAAGTGCAAGAACTATTACACAGACAGAAGCCAGGAAAAGCACCAGGGCCAGACAAGATAACTCCTTCTTGCTTAAAAGTCTGTGCTGACCAATTGGCCCCCATCTTCACCCGAATCTCCAATAGATCACTAGAGATGTGCTATGTTCCTTCCTGCTTCAAACGTTCTACCATCATCCTAGTGCCAAAGAAGCCCTCCATCAAAGAACTGAATGACTACAGACCAATTCTTCTAACATCTGTAGTTATGAAAATCTTTGAAAGGCTTCTGCTATCCCACCTGAAAACCATCACAGATCTGCTGTTAGATCCCATGCAGTTTGCATACCGAGCAAATAGGTCGACAGATGATGCTGTTAACAAGGCTCTGCATTACATCCTACAACACCTTGAATCTCCAAATACCTACACAAGGGTCCTCTTTGTAGACTTCAGTTCAGCATTCAATACCATCATTCCAGAAACTCTTCTAAGTAAATTAAACCAACTAGCGGTACCTGAACACACTTGTAAGTGGATCATAAGCTTCCTAACAGATGGGAAGCAGCAGGTGAAGTTAGGCAGAATCACATCTGATACCTGTACAATCAGCATAGCCCCCCCCCCCCCACAAGTCTGTGTGCTATCTCCACTTCCCTACTCCCTATATACCAATGACTGCATCTCAAACGATCCATCTGTTAAAATACTGAAGTTTGCTGATGACACAACAGTGATTGGTCTCATTTGAGACAACGATTAATCTGCATACAGACAGGAGGTTATACAACTTGCCTCATGGCGTAACCGGAACAATCTGGAACTGAACACACTCAAAACCATAGAAATGGTGGTAGACTTTAGAAGAAACCCTCCTACACTACCACCTCTTACAATACTAGACAATACAGTATCAACAGTAGAGACCTTCAAATTTCAAATTTCTACTATATCACATGAACTAAAATGGAACCTAACATCAAAAACATAAAAAAAGCACAATGAAAGAATGTTCTTTCTGCGCCAACTCAGAAATCTCAAACTGCCCAAGGAGCTGCTGATACAGTTCTACAGAGGAATTGTTGAGTCTATCATTTGCACCTCTATAACTGTCTGGTTTGGTTCTGCAACCCAACAGGACAGACACAGACTTCAGAGGATAATTAGGACTGCAGAAAAAAACAATTACCACCTGCCTTCAGTTGAGGACATGTATACTGCATGAGTCAAAAAGAGGGCTGTGAAAATATTTACAGAGCCCTCACGTCCCGGACATAAACTGTTTCAACTCCTTCCCTCAAAACGATGCTATAGAGCACTGCACACAGAACAACTAGACACATGAACAGTTTTTTCCCGAAAGCCATCACTCTGCTAAACAAATAATTCCCTCAACACTGTTCAACTATTTACAAAGTGTACACTACTATTACTGTTAATCTTCTTACCACTTCTTATCACCCATCCCCTCCCAATTGACTGTTTCCTAGTATGATTTGATTGTTGATTGTACCCTATGACTATCATTAAGTGTTGTATGTTATGATTCTTGATTCTTAATGAATGTACCTTTTCTTTATGTATACTGAGAGTATTTACACCAAGACAAATTCCTCGTGTGTCCAATCACACTTGGCCAATAAAGTTTTCTGTTCTGTTCTACTCTACTCTACTCTACTCTACTCTACTCTACTCTACTCTACTCTACTCTACTCTACTCTACTCTACTCTATTCTATTCTGTATGAAAGCCCAACAGAGTTGGTCCATACTAACCTTAAAAGGGAGAGGGTGCTATTTCGTAAGTCAGGCACATCCATAGAAAATGGAAATCCCACAAGATGATAATGGACATTAGTGATATGAATCACCTTAAAATCAGACACTATTGCTTTAATTGTTTTGACAAGCTATGAAGGCCAATTAATTTCTAGTCCCTCCAAAACTCAATTCTTCCAACAGTCCTTCACACATTATGCTGTTGCATCCATATCATGATTCAAATTTAATTGTTATCAGAGGGAAACCCTATAAGTAGGTCTGATTATGAAACACATTTCTGTGGCTGCACTTTATCATAGAAACTAATTACTCATAACATGCGTTGTTAATTATTCTTTAACTATACTTGACTACTAAAGAGGTTTTGGACATTCAAAGCACCTTGAATATTCTTAAATAAAGCAATCAGAATTTCCAGCCATGCTACAATGCAGTAATTAAGAATGTCAGAATATTTTATTTCCTTCACATTTCAAAGTAGACTGACTTTATTTTTTCTTCCAGTATTCCTTATGGATATCATGGCTCAATCATCCTCCTGAA
Source organism: Pseudonaja textilis (assembly GCF_049901715.1). Classification (NCBI taxonomy): domain Eukaryota; kingdom Metazoa; phylum Chordata; class Lepidosauria; order Squamata; family Elapidae; genus Pseudonaja; species Pseudonaja textilis. Next base: position 119,961,835 of record NC_141990.1, read on the forward strand.
TGCCCAGATCTTCAAATTGTGTAATTTGATGTTTTGGGTGGGCAAAATGCAAGAATAGGAAGAATGGTGCACAACAGTGTGTGTCAAGGGGAAAAATCTTGTATCTTAGAGGAAAATTATACCAAATGAAATGGAACAGAATTAGAAAAGAAAAGAGTAGTTTCTTTCTATATTCATGATTGGCAAATTAAAGGAAACACGATGGCTTGAGTGATTGGAAGGAGGTTAGCAAGCACACATTTGAGACCTGAGAGCTGCTGTGGGGTGGGGTTGAGCTTTCATCCTTTACTCCAGCTCCTGCTGGGGATATGAAAGGAGCCCATCCCAAAGGCAATGGTGATGTTACCGGCTAATCCTTTCAACCCGGAAGCGCTTCGGTGCTTCTGACATTAGTGCAAACTAGCAAATTGTGATTGAGGTAATTACATTATTTGTTTATAGAAATGATAGACTGAGTCAATCACTTGGTATAGATCAATGCTTCTTGTGTGTGTGTGTGTGTGTGTGTGTGTGTGTGTGTGTGTGTGCGCACACACACACATGCGTGTGCATGCATGCTTGTGAGTGTACCTTCAAATCAGTTATGATTCTTGGAAATTATATTGAGTGACCTCTGCAAATTTTCTTGGCTACATTTTTTTGGGAAGTGGCATATTATTGCTTTCTTCCTAGGGCTTAGAGAGATAACTGATGCAAAGTCACCCAGCAAGCTTTATGTGTAAGGCAGGATTACCAAACACAGTCTCACAATTTCTACACCAGTGCTTTTAAGTGTAAACCAACCTGTCTCTATCTAGGAAGCAGAAATATTGGAGGGGAGGGGGGCACATATAAGAAATCCTTGAGTTACAACCACTAATTCAGTGACCTTTCAAAAATTGCAATGGTGTTAAATGAGACTTATGACTGGCTCTCAAAGTTCTGACTGTTGCAGGATCACATCATCAAGATTTGGGCACTTGGGCCACGTGGCAAGCAGCGTGTGCATATGGTGGTTGCAGCATCCCATGGTCATGTAATTGCCATTTGCAACTTTCCCTGCCAACTTTCCATAAATCGGTGAGGAAGCCAGCAGGAAAGATCATTCCTGCCACTTTTTCTCCTTAGGATCCCGCTACAAAGTATGGGGTCCCAGGGATGTCATATTTTGTAGCATGCCCCTCTGGATCCCCACTCTGTAGAGTGCACCTACCTGCAGCACTCCCCTGCCTCTCTGTGGCCTTGCTGGCAAGTCCCTGCTCCGTAGCACTCTCCCATGGCCCTTGGTGGCTTGCCCATAGTCCTTGTGCCTGCCTGTGGCATATCCCATAAACCAGGGTATTCTGGGAGTTGAAGTCCACAAGTCTTAAAGTTGCCAAGTTTGGAGACCTTTGCCATAAACCTATGAAAGCAACCTGAACTGTGTTTCTTCCCACCACCAACATTCTCCCCAAATTACAGCTTCTGCAGCAAAAGAGAAGGCACAAGAGTATTGGATTGTTCGTAGCTGTTCTTCAAAACACAAGCAGTGTTCCTGCTGATAGACAGCTGAAAGCAGCTTGAGAATAAGCAGCATCAGGATTTTTCATTCCTGTTACCTATTTGAAAGAAGGATTATTTTTATTAATTATACATGATGGCCATTAGTGTAGAACAGTGACAGTGCTTCCTTCAGCAAACACGGGGGCTTCACATTGCTTTTTTCTTCTCTCGGCTTTGTTCTGGGTCCCTGGAGAGAGCCCTGCTCCACAGAGACTAGGAGGCATGAAAAGGCTGCTTCCTGAGAGCCTAATTTCCCTGTCTGTAAGTTACCTTATTCATTAATGCTTGTTACATTAATATGTTATTAAAATAAGGTCAGCTTTTAGTGATCTGATTAGCAGCTAACAATTATGTTCCCTCTTGCAGTAAAAAAAGATAAAATAATTTATGTGTAAGGAAGAAGTATTTCAATAGGCTATCAGAGTAGAGAGATCATTTCTTTCTTTCTTTCTTTCTTTCTTTCTTTCTTTCTTTCTTTCTTTCTTTCTTTCTTTCTTTCTTTCTTTCTTTCTTTCTTTTTCTTTCCTTCCTTCCTCCCTCCCTCCCTCCCTCCCTCCCTCCCTCCCTCCTTTCTTTCTTTCTTTCTTTCTTTCTTTCTTTCTTTCTTTCTTTCTTTCTTTCTTTCTTTCTTTCTTTCTTTTCTTTCTAAAAAGGGAGGATTTCTCTGGCAATTCCTAGTATTTTTAGTATGCACTGAAAAGCTTCTGTTCTACCTACAAATACTCAATGTACTTGACATTGAAGTACAGAAGCTGGCCCAACCTTTCCAACTTTCCAGAACCTCTGGGAGGCCCGTTTTTTGCCCTCCCCAGGATCCGGAAGCATTCCTCAAGCTTCCGGGAGGGCAAAAATGGCATCCACTGGAGGCTCTCTGTAGGTCAGAAATGGGCTGTTTCCAGCCTTCCAGAGCCTCTGGGAAGCCCAATGTTTGCTCTCCCTGGGTTCCAGAAGCTTTCCTTGAGCTTCCGGGAGGGTAAAAATGCCTCCCAGGCTCCAGAGGCTCTCTGGAAGCTGGAAATGGGATCATTTCTGGCCTTCTGGAGACTCTGGGAGGCCCATTTTTCACTCTCCAAGCCTCCGTGGTGGCCCTGCACTTACCTGGGATCCAAAATGGGCTATGTGGGAACTCCTGGGAGGGGCGGAATGGAGTGGGCCGGGCTAGCCAGGGGTGGAATTTAGTTTAGTTTACTTTACTTTACTTTATTGTCATTGCACCTCATACAATGAAATCAAACACCATCTTCAGTACACATGTTGACCATGACCATGAAAATAAACACAAACATACTTCCTTCACCCTCCACACATTGAACCAAAAAACCCCAACGCCAGACCAACACTGTACTATACAGCAGAATTCAAAAGAGATACTGCCCTGTGATAGAAGCTGTTTTTCAGCCTATTTGTCCTTGTTTTTATTATCCTGTACTGTCTGCCAGATGGTAATAGTTCAAAAAAAGGGTTCCCAGGATGAGATGCATCTTTGAAAATGATTTGAACTTTCTTAAGGCAGTGGGAACTATAAAGCTCTTCCAAAGCAGGAAGAGGGCAACCAATAATCTTCTGGGCAATGACATTAACCCTCTGGAGTGCTTTCCTATCTGCCACTGTGCAATTGGCAAACCCATACAAAGGTGTGGTATGTTAAAATGCTCTCTATGGTGCAGCAGTAGCTGGTCACCAGCAGTTTTTCATTCAGTTGTTGTTTTCTGAGAAGTCTCAGGTAGTATAATCTCTGCTGGGTCCTTTTGACCAGGGCTGCAATGTGGGCATCCCAGGTTAGGTCCTCTTTTAGGGTAACACCCCAAAACTTAAAACTGACCACTTGCTCCACTCAGTTTTGAATTTTTCAAATTTGCCTGTTTGCAGAACTGGCCATAAAATTAATGACCAGTTCAGCTGGTCATTGGGGAGAACCAGTTGGAACCCCCCCCCCCCGCCCCCCGCATCTTGAATGCAGGACAAGTGTTTCAACAGAACTCTAAGCCATGAAAGAAAAACAGAGGAACCAATGCTACCTCATCCTTACCCAGACACAAAGTGGCAAAACTAAAAGTAAAGATGTTACCCACACTTGCTTTCCTAGAGTTTTGCTCTGCTCTGCTCTGCTCTGCTCTGCTGAGCTTTGGTCTCACCATCATTTATCTTGTTGTGAGAATGGATAATCTGGTTAGTTGCATTCTGAAGATGCAATTTATTAGTTTATAACAAGCTTATTTATACATTAAAAAAGGAAATAGTCTCTCTCTTTAAAAATAAGACATAGATAAGTGAGAACATGATTTAATTGGAAGAGATTTAAAACAAAATAACCATATTTATTTCATAAATCTGTTAAAAAAAATAATGATCTATTCTAAGCCAACATTCAAAAGCTGTGAATAAATTAAGAATGAACAAAAAAAATAAAATAGCAATAAAGATTCATACACCCAGTTTAGTGTCGTGGTTAAGGTGCTTACCTAGAAGCCAGGAGATGGTGAGTTCTAGTCCCACTTTAGGCATGGAAGCTGGCTAGGTGACTTTGCTCAAATCACTCTCTCTCAGCCCCAACCCACCTCACAGGGTCGTTGTGAGGAAAATAGGAGGAGAAAAGAGTATTATGTATGTTCGCCACCCTGACTTATTTATAAAATAATGAAGGCAGGATTTTTTAAAAATCTAATAAAATACATAAATATGGCCTAGTCTACAGATTTACAGTTGTCACATTATGAAAACGATTAATGCTAAGTCCCATTGATTTTAGTATGTTTAAATATGATTGAATCTGGATGCAACCCATAGAATTCCTGATTTAAGTGCCATTGTTAAACTAATCCTTAATTCTGCAGGTGAAAACATTAATACATAAGACATTGATTTAACCAAATCTTCCATTTCATAAAACAGAAAAGCTAAATAATGTAATAGAGGCAAAATCTGAGACTTTTGTTTTTCTGGCTTTAAAATAGGCTCCCCACAGTCTTGCCAATTCAATTTTCTGTTTCACAGGTACACTGGCTTTCTTAAGGGGAGAAATCACTGTGCAGACTGGAAAAAAAACCCTTTCTGTAGCATTGGATTGCATCACAGTCTCAATTGTAAAATGATCTTCATCTCACAACAAACAATGACAATTGTTTCTGATCGCACTATACTGAACCCTAGAATTGGAGCAAGGGCTACTTGGCTTTCAAGAAGCCATTGGACTAAAATTCTCGTATATTCTTGTCGTATTTGAATATAAACATTTGGAAAGCCTATGCTTTATCTAAGTCTTATCTCCTCCATTCCCAAAAAATTAAGCATTTCTTCTGGATAACAAACTTTATTACTGAAGTGAAGGATAACTGAGATCCCTTATATATTTTCCGCATAGCAGTACAGAAGAGAACAAGGCTTAAACATTTGTAGAAAAAAAAAGGAATTGTTATTTCACTTTAGTAAAAGATACTACTTCATCACTTAAAGTACATCTATTTCAGTATAAAGTTCCCTGAAAGCAAGATAATACCAAGCAAATACCCAAGACTGCTGAGATATTTTAGATGCAATTATACTACTGAATAGTACTGCCTTTATTAGTTTTGAGATTGGATTTACAAATTAAATTATAATTTTCTTCAGAAGCTGTTGTTTTGAGCAAATCTAGGCATTTTATGGTCCTTAGGCTACATTTCGCCTTTTAGCTGCCCCTGTCTGGCCCATGTGAGGTCAATCAGAAATTAGTAATCAAATGCAAATACACCATGCATGCAATACAACTTCATTGCTTTTATTTTGAAGGCACCTGGTGTGTGGGTATGTGGGTCTATGCACCTTAACAGCCCTATCACTTCAACCCTCCACATTCATGATTAGAATGTTATTAATAGACCTTAATATTAAAATAACTAAAATTGGAAAGTGTTACCGGTCTTGTGTGTATCATAAAAGTAAGCAGGAAAGAAAGTATACTGATAATATGTATGGGATCAGAATTCAGGATTATTGAAAAACATTGGTAAGAGTCAATGGTTAAAGAGTAGCAAACTGTTGTTTACAGATCATCTCAAAGCTCAAACTGAGCAAAAACAAGATGTTGTAGCTAACACTTTAACAGAAGGGATAATATGAATCTGGAGTTCAGAAGGCATAGATACTTGTGATCCTTCAAGCAGTTAGAACCAGAAGATACAACTATATTGAAAACATGAAAGCACTAGCTCTATACCCGTGCTTCACTACAAAGCTATGTGATTGGGCTTAGTTTTTGGGGAGGAAAATAAGGGGGAAAATTGTACCTCTGCCTATAGCATTCAACTGGCTAGCGTCCTGTCAGTGTGTGAGAGTTGAGGGCTGTTTGGAAACTGAAACAGTATTTGCTGTGTGAGCAAGAAGGAGACAGCAAAGAGCCCGGGCAGCGCTTAGCTCAACTGTTCTGTACTAAAGCTGGTTGTTGCTGTGAAACTAAAACTGAAAATCTTCTCCTCTGTTTGTATTTTACATTTGGAATAATTTTTTTTCAGGTGTGGAGGGGGAGTAGAACTCCTTAGCATCAGAGCATGTTAATAATAATATATGAAATACTAATGCTCTGATGGTCACTTCAAAACATCCTTTCTTAGTGAGCACCTAGAAGCCAAGAGGAATATACATACTTGCCAAATTTTAAGTTTGTAAGCTTTATGGTTTTGGAGATATTGTGAATATGCGTGAGTGGTATTTTGCTTATATATACAGTATATAGATTTATGATTTGTTTGTATGGGAAATCTTTGCATAAATGAAGACTTCTCTTTGCAGAGTCAGTCAAAAGTAAAAGGTAAACATAACAAACATGAAAAGTTGGAGGTGTGAGTAAACCAGTTTTGCGTTGTTTGCCAATCACAACAATGTATATCATAACCTTTGCAATATATAAGGTCAATCTGGAGGAGAGGAACAGACAACTGATATGAAGAACTATGGATATGGGAATATCTACATGATTAATATATTCTGCATTTTCATTACTTTGTTAAAATCAGTCAAAATTATCATAAAATCCAAATTATTTAATATCCATTGGAAGTTTTTCAGGAAGCCTTTCTCACTGAATTGAAGGGTCATTATTCTTTAAACTTCCTTATCCAGATTTTTCTATTTTTTTTATATAAAACAAACACGCAAAAGTGATATTTGACTTAAAATGTTAATTACTTTTCAAGACCATGACTGAAACGATGCTAACTGAGTTTATTTATTATGATTTGCTGTTCTTAATTTTCTGCATGTCTTCTATATGATATTAAGCAATAAGTCATGATTCAGAAAGTCCTGCTGAAAGCAGACAAATCTTCATTATCATTTATGTGTAACATGAACATGAACTTTTATGATAGTCATGTTAGCTTTGATAGTGATCACAGAAGAGACGTACATTTTTATCACACCACACTTTCAAAGTTAATATTAAACAATGTGAACCCATTTTTCCTCATTTGCACATACTTTTAATTGATACTTATGTGACTTGCGCCATCAGGATATTTAAAATGTAATTCTGTGTGACTTGATGTCTTAATACTTATCAACAATTACTCCACCTTGCACATTTTTTTTAAAAGGTACATAAATGGAAATTACTAGGAAATCTCAGGTCTGAAAACTGAATTAAAGACAAATCCACATAGAAAACCCCCAGAAGAAGGGAATGGCAAATCATTTTTGTACAGTTGTCAAGAACATGGGAATGTAGTCAGAAATAGTTGAGTTTGATTTGAAGGAGACTTTATTTTTAGTTATATATATTTATCATTATATTTATTCTTTGCCAATCTCAGTATTAAAAAACCTCAGGTTGACTATTAGCAATAATTTTTAAAAGCACAAGATGTGATCATAATGATAGGATCACTATAATTAAAATCAAAATTATTAAAGTATAACACTTAACATCTTAGTAGATATTGTCTTTTGCACATATAGGCTTGGCAACACAGGAGTGTGTAAGTAAAGCTATTTATTTTATTTAATATCTGTTTTATTTTCCCCTTAGAAGAGAACAGAGCAAATTACAAGAGAAGAGGTAAGCCATATATCATACAATGACAATAAAAGCTGCAATGCTTAAAAGTAATAACTGCAAGCATTAAAAATAAAGTTGAGTTCCTTTTAGAAAAGCAGAAAAGCAGAAAAGCAAAGTAGATAAGCAAACTTACAAGTAGACCAGATAAGCAAACTTACAAGTAGACCAGTTAAGCAAACAGTCGTGTCTTTGTCTTTAGTTATTTTTTAAAATTTTAGCTAAATGTTTTTTGAATGAGAGTTCCATAATTAATGCACTATTCCTGAGAAGACCTCATTCCTGGCCATCACATTTCAGCCATCCCCATTGAGGGATCCCAGGGCATCCCCAGTTGAATTCAATTCACAAGCTGGATAGTATTGGGGAAGAAGTCTTTTAAGCATGTGGGCCCAGTAGCTCAAAGGGCCCAGTTTGAGATATTAACATTAGTTTTTAATAGAAGTAGTGTGATATTTGATCATTAGTATGATGCTTTCAGGACTGGGTGTTTGTTGGATCCGTTTAGCTGCACTGTACAATACTCAAACCTATCCTTCCTTCCTTCCTTCCTTCCTTCCTTCCTTCCTTCCTTCCTTCCTTCCTTCCTTCCTTCCTTTCTTTCTTTCTTTCTTTCTTTCTTTCTTTCTTTCTTTCTTTCTTTCTTTCTGTCTTCCTTCCTTCCTTCCTTCCTTCCTTCCTTCCTTCCTTCCTTCCTTCCTTCCTTCCTTCCTTCCTTCCTTTCCTTTCCTTTCCTTTCCTTTCCTTTCTCTTTCTTTCCTATCTGTCTGTCTGTCTGTCCATCTATCCATTCATCGATCTAATCTTCCTATCTTCCTGTCTTCCTATATGTGCATTTATTCCTATGTATGGGTTTTTGTACACACACACCTTCCTATATAGTTATTAGGGCCCATATAGTGCCTCTATGCACCATTTTGATCTCTTTTTCACTTTAAAATTTTATTGCACTTTTTATTATTTAGCATTTTAAAACCTGAGCCTTGGGCGCTGTCAGAAACCTGCTGTCATAGAATGGTTGAATTATTGGTGCTCAATAGTCAGGCTGGGCAAAGTTCAGCATTAAAGCTGTCTCGCAATGCACGAGAAGTATCATGATATTGTGGGGGAAGATTTACTGAGTGTACAAACTCATGATTTTTGTTTTTAAATCGTAAGTAAAGGAGAAAAGAAGAGAGAGTTAGGGGATGTTCTCAAATATGTATCTCCAGAGTCAGTTTTTTTTTTTTAAAAAAATCAGGTGATCTATGTCAAAGCCAGCCGCCTCATATCAGCAGTAACAGGATATATTTATGATGATTATTTTACACCTTGCGTTCTATACTGTCAGTGAAATCTGAGTCCTCTGCAGTCAGTTCATAACAATTTGGGATTTTTACAGATATTTTGTCAGTAGAAAAAGTCATTTGAAAAAAGTCAGTCAAATTTGAAGGATCTACTCAAATGCAGGCCAAGGCGGAAAGCTAGAATATGAATATGCAGCAGGGAATAAAGTTGAGAGGTTTTTAAAAAATATTTGCTTTGATCATGTATTCTCGCTGCACTACACTCTTACAAATTTATGCCTCCTTGCACAGCTCGGTTCTTATGTTAATTATTACTTTCCAACACATATCGCATTGGTCCTTAAGCACAGCCTAGTTTGCTTTGGTCAAAATAAGAGTGGTTTTCTTTCAAAGGAAATTACTTGCCAAATGAAAGGAGTTGCTGAATCTAGGTAGTAAGTAGGGCTGTACTCCAACATGGTGAGACTTGGAGCAGAGTAATTTTAAGCTTCATTGAGGCAGAAGAAAACTCTAATTTCTGTTGTACACTGCTCAAAATTGTTCAGGAAATGTGGTCTCTTGGTTAAAAAAAAAAGAATAAAGTAAAGGTTGACATTTATTCTCTTAAAGGTTTCTGGGGTGAAAGATAGTGCGGAATATTGTATTCAATGATTGATAATTGTTCTTCAAGTAAGAGTAAGCATTGAACTCCAGCTGCCATCTCCCAACCCAGATTCTTGGTGGTAGAATGGATGGAAATTATTTTTTTTTTATAGTTAATAATTGAGTCTCTACTTCTCATAGAAGTAGATAACTTAATTATAACAGTGAAAATAATGCTGGTGTTGAAGATGACAAAAATGAACCGCTTTGCTTTTTCTCAACTTTATATTGTACACTAGTTATGCCTGGATAGGGAGGCTCTCTGCTCACTTGCTCCTGGTGTCCACCTGCCTAGAGACGACAATAGAGTATAACATGTTCCATCAATTCAATTATGGGCCCGGTCTTTCTTCACAGGGGATTGGGGGGGGGAGGTATCTTTCTTCAGTAATGGAGGTTGGAAGGGCATTGAATTTGCCTAAAGAAAGGGCCTTTCTGAATTTTGGAAATCTTTATTGGTTATTTTAATCAGCTTGTTTCTTGTTAATTTATTCAGAGCTTTTGAACATTTGGTTGAGAATACCTTGTTAGAACTCATGATCCCTGGTTTCTAGCCTAGTGCCTTATCCACCAGATCATTATTGGCTTTCCATAGTGAGATCTTTAGATTGATTCTTCAAACTGAGCTCTTGAAGGAAGGGTAGTTTATAAGGAAATAAATGAAGAAAGAAAGAAAGAAAGAAAGAAAGAAAGAAAGAAAGAAAGAAAGAAAGAAAGAAAGAAAGAAAGAAAGAAAAAGAAAGAAAGAAAGAAAGAAAGAAAGAAAGAAAGAAAGAATGGTGTATGGCAATTCCTTGCTATTTTGTGTGACTTAATTTTGCTGAATGTGTACAACCAGTATACAATTTCTTGAAAGAATTTTTTTTTTTAAATGGTGCCTGGCTCAATCTCACCAATGGATAGAAAATGATTTTAAATCCTAGTGTTTTACCTGAAAATTGAATAGCCATGCAAGCACAAATATTGTGCTATAAAGTAGATTTCACAAATGGAAAAGTATTTGTACTGGTGTTATAAGATAGAGTAATATAAAATATTATTGATTCAAAAAGAAGTAATTGTAACTGTCTTAAGATCATGTTTAAACTTCATTCAGGATATTGCTTTGTAAGATGCAAGCAACTGATGAAAAGCATTAAGCAAAACCACTTCGTGACAAACAGTAGTTCAAACACAATATAGCAGACAGTTAGTATCCATATATAGAAGCACATTCACTCTACCATAAGAATATTTATAGAAGAAAATTGAAATCCAATTGTCAACTGTAGACCTTTTTCCTAAACCACTAATGGAGTAGATTTTACAGATCAAGTAACTGGGAGGAAAGATAGAAGCGTTTCCATCCACAATAGCTCTGGTCAAGATCACACTTTACCATAACCTTACTAAAAAATAGAAAACGGAACACAGTTGTGTTACCTAGAGTGTTGTTTAATCCCTCCCATTCCATTCTGCAGGTGGGCCTAGATCCGTGATAGCGAACCTATGGCATGCATGCCAGAAGTGGCATGCAGAGCCATTTCTGCTGGCACGCGAGCTGTCACTCAGAACAGATCCACTGAGCATGCGCACACGCCTCCTGCCAGCCAGCTGATTGCCAGGTATCTGCTGTGCATACCAGCTGATTGTCGGGTATCTGCCGTATATGTGCCAAAGTGGATGGCATGCACAGGAAGGTCATGCACACATGTGCAGAGGCACACATGATGTGGGGGATGCATGCACATGCACAGGGGGTGGGGGGTCATGCATGTATTGTATTATGGGTGCAGACACGCATGTGCGCATGCACGCCACAACCAAAAGGTTAGGCATCACTGGCCTAGATCTTAAATGCTCCATTTAAGAATCATCTAATGCTAGTCCTAATGAATTCTAGAAAACCTTAAAAGATGACACCAGATTTAGAAGCATCTACAGACAGAGAGAAATGTGTTTGCTTCCACATCTTAAAGCACAGTCTACAAGTTAATCTCCATGTTTTTCTGAATTTGCTGCTGAGATTCAAATGGATCCCTCCCTTGGTCTTTACATTTAATATTTGAATTTAAATTATGTTTAATGTTTGTTTATATTTTTTTAAAATATTTGGCATGACTTTACACTGAATCAAGTTCCAGTTCAGTCAATAATCCAAGCAGCTCTTCAGAAGAGATCAAGGTGAATGCTTTGGCTGAAAGGTTAAAAAACCCAGATATGGACATCAGACAAAAACTGTGTACAAAAATATCTCTTCTGTATCCTACAACTCCCAGAATCAGTCTTCAGCATCTTCAGGGAGAGATGAGGGAGAAAAAATAACTTGTTTGAAACCAAGGAGAGCTATTGTCAGTCAGGGTTGAAAATAGGATGAGAAGGACCTATAGTCTGATTTAGGATAAACTGCTTCTGATGTTCCTGCAGAGACTCAGTTGCCAGATGCAGATATTAAACCTACCTGACCTTTCATCTGCCCTGAACAAGCCACAACACTTCAATTTATATCTTGTTTAGCCAAAGCAGTCCTTCCTAGGTTTCTAGGAAGCCTTTGGCTTGTGATTAACTGACCTTTTCCCTGGATAAAATTGATAAAATATTCACCCAAAAACCATATTCTCTATTGTTCCATTAATTACGCTTCCCATCTTGATAGATTAAAACAAAAAACAAAAACAAAATGAGGTCACCTGACATTTAGGGCTCTAAATGCAAATTTATACTGAAAAACCTGTCCTCAATGCATCTGATAGGCGAGAAAATAAGCATGTGATTCCTTTTTCGTGGGTATTAGCAAGGGGAAATATCTGATTTTAAAACCACAACCTTTGATGGGCGGTTCAAAAATGTGAAAAACAAAGTAAGAGAAACAAATTTGCATTGAGAACCACCAACACGGTCTTGGGATTCTTAGATGTTCAGTTTAAATGCACAAGGACTCAAAACAGCAGAAGACAAATATAATGTGCGTTATTAAGTTTTATTTAATAATGTAATGTGTTTCTAAATGGAATAATGAAATCAGCAACACATGTGATAATACATTATCATAGAAATTATTCAGAAGCAGTCATCAAAGTGTCTGCTCAGTAGCAGACCCAGCAGTTGGTTAGAAGAATCATCCAGAGAAGCTTCTTGGATCCCACAGAGGCATCCCAGTATAGTGTGTGATATGCAATTAATATAAATTGGTTCTGTTTGTCTCGGTTTTCCAGTTGCATTGAGAATTTCAGTGTATTTTTAATGACCATATTATTCTAATTGCATGCATATAGGTTTTTATTCCGAGTATGTTCAAAATAAATAGTGACTTAAATATCCCATTCCAAATTGACAGGCGGGAGTGGGTGAGTCTCATGACCTGAGAAACAGCCATTAATAATTTGTTCATTCCTCTAATCATAAATATGTTATCTCCCTAGAAATTCCCTGCTTCAAGGGATTCAGTCCATGAAGAGTTGAGGAAGAACAGTTGTCCTAGATCTTTATGAGGCCATCAGACTCAACTAGCAGTATGTCTTCAATCCCACTGTGATTGAGAGATTCACTTTGATTCTTTATGACTGGATGAGCTAGACAGTAAAGCAGAAGTGAACAAAAATATTGGGGATATTGCGAAATTCATTGTTTATGAATTCTGGAATAATTTGAATTTCTTCATATTCCCCAAATTGATGTATGGATTTTCTATTAAGTTTCCTTGTGCAATGGTTCATAAATATTCTAGCACAGTTAAACTAAAACCAAAATCTAAGATGTATAACGGTGTCTACTTCAAAAGGCGATGTTAGCTTTAAAAGTTCATATTTGGAGAAAAAGTCTCCAGAAACGAACATTTTAAGGAACTTCAAAACTACATATTTACTGCATTTAGCATATTATAATATAAACTGTATTTTTCTTGATTCAGTGCAGAAATGGAACAGAATGAATTTAGCAATCAATACAATTGAAGCAGACTGATCCATCGGTCCCTTGAAAATGCTACTATAGTCTTTAATGTTAAATTGTTTTCCCTGTGGTGCTTTGATTTAAGCTTGCAAATTCCTTAAACCAGAAGCTGGAATCCTGATATCTTGAAGATATTTTAAATTATAAGTCTGCAAACTAATTATTATATTAGTGCAACAAATTTTGCATGAGATTCCTTTATAAACTTAATTGGTACATGCTTCCACTGCTGCTTTGTGAATATTCACAAGTTAGCATATGAGTTATAATCTCTATTCCATGTTGCCTCATTTCAAAACTGGAGATAAACAACATCTAACTCATTATTACTAGCCTCTGCCTTTTGTTTTTATCTTTTCAGCCCCAGCATGCCAAATTGCATCCAACGTCAATTTAACAGTGAGATGGGAGCTCTATAAATTTAATAACAAATATTCAGGTCTCTCATTTATGTATTTTTCATAGGCAAACACAGTGCAGCTAATACAAAGAAAAGGCCAGCAAGTACAACAAGTTCTTATTGGAAGGAATCCATTCTGTCCTCAAGAACCAAATCATCAGAGCAGGCTGTGTGATTCAGCTTCAAAAACAATGAAACTAAAGTCATTTGTTGTCACAATAGTACTTCTCCTTCAAATTTTCACGGTAGGCGGGCAAAAAATTTGTAACAGATCCTTGATGTCTGAATGGAAAACCCAGCCAACAGTACATACAGTGAAATGGTCACTGAGCCAAGACATCTGCTCCAGCTTTTTCACAGAATGTTGGCATATTGATTCGTACCATGGAAGCGGTACTTCAGGCAACGTGCCTCTGAGATTACCACAGATTTGTCCTCTGCAGCTTCAGCTGGGGGATCTGCTTTTTGTTTCATCAGAGCCATCTTTTCAGTCTTATGGCATGAACCTGGCAAATGTTTCCTTGGAAGGATTTGTTCAATGCCCTCAACCAAATGATGTCCATCTGCACCAGCTTCTTTTTGACCATGGTTTAAGTGAGATGCATCAAATTGTTCCCAAGTGGCTTGGCGTTGGAACACATTACTTTGCAGAGGTCCCAATACAAGGACCTCTTTTATGTCATTTTGGGCTTCGATTGAATGTGACAGTGAAGCCACATGCTTGTCAGAAGTATTCAAACTCAACGTTTTGCTCTGGTCATGGCAAATGTTTAAGTCATATCTGGGATGAAGCCTATCATTGCCATTGCAGTCATCCCTATTCTGGACAGTACTGCCAAGAAATTGATAAGTGTTCCAGTAAACCTTGCCACAACCATGGCACCTGCATTAGCAGAAAGAGCCAAAGAGAAGATGTTGAAGATTCTTATGAATGCATCTGCCTCCACTCATTTACAGGTAAGATTATGCAAATTTCTGAAAATTGTAGTGTGCTGCTTCTGGCCATGTGTTTTGAATTTACTTTTCTATTGTGCAGAAGCAAAATGTGTTGTTACTGTTCTGTTGTTGTTTTTTGTACAAATCTCATTGTTGTTCCTATTGCCTTCTTTGCTATCTATGGTTCCCAGCTTGCATACACCCTTGCAATGTCTAGTGTATGTTGATTACACCATTTGGCTTTGTGTAGATCTTAAACAAACTTGGTGTAGATCTTTGAGTAGATCTTTCCAAAGCACCCAAAGGCCAGAGAAGGAATAATGGATGGAAACTGAACAAGGAGTGATTCAACCTGGAAATAAGGAGAAATTTTCTGACAGTGAGAGCAATCAACTGATGGAACAGAAGTTGCCTTCAGAAGTTGTGGGAGCTTCATCACTGGAAGCTTTCAAGAAGAGACTGGACTGCCATCTGTCAGAAATGGTGTAGGGTCTCCTGCTTGGGTGGAGGGATTGGACTAATGACCTATAAGCAGTGGTGGGATTCAGCCAGTTTGCACCAGTTCGGGAGAACCAGTTGTTAAGTTTCTGAGCAGTTTGGTGAACTGGTTGTTGGAAGAAATAATTAGGGCAGAGAACCGGTTGTTAAATTATTTGAATCCCACCACTGCCTATAAGGTCCCTTCCCACTCTGTTAATCTGTTAAAAACAAACAAGCAAACAAACAAAAGACTGGATCAAAATCATGGCATATGAGAACAGGTATTCAGCCCCTTGACCTAAGACATACCTGTGGAGAATGGACATCTCCTGCCACAACCACCATCAACAATGTTCTTCCAACATGAATGAAAACACAGAAAGGCTGTTCTGATTTTGATCATGATACAGAAATAGTTTAGAGTCCTGCCCTCATTCTAGCACACAGCTCTGCCTTTTCTCATTCCAGCTGCTGGTTAAATGGAAATCAGTTAGATGAGAAAGATCTTTTTCAGCTCGGTCCCTACTAGGCTTACAATCGGAAGCTACCTCTTAAAAAATGCAATACTAGATTGTCTTTAAGAATGAACTGACAATATGTAGTAGACAGCATGGATCCCCTCGGCATCTACTTTAAATGCCCAGATCATAAAAATTGCCAGTTTTATCACAAAGGTCAAAAAAAGCATTGAACATATAAAGAATCAAGCACAGCGTGAGCTTTTGAACAGTAGCATTATAGGTAAAGCCCAAACAAACAACATGAAATAATCTGTTTTGATTAAAATGTTAGGATAAATTCTATATTTGTAGCTCACAGGTGTGAGTGAGAGAATAATGGCTCTCATAGTGTTAATTTAAAAGAAAATGGAAAAAATGCTCAAGTGTGAATAACCGTACAAGCAAAAATTCAAATGACAAGCATAATTATATGGTATTTTGTCCCATATGCTGGAAAAGCACAAGCAATTTGTAATTGGTAATTTCCACTAAGCAGCATGTTTAAGCAGAATTCATCCTGAAACTGTCTTTTCAGGCAGCTGTTAAATCATGTTGAAAAGCAAATATTAGAATATGTCTTTTTATTCAAATATTGGAACATTGATTTTCCCCTGAAATTTGACCATATGCAGCTCATCTTACGTATATGAGTTTAGCGAGACTGCCTTGGGGGGAATTGTGACTAGGATTATATCTTCATTTGCACTAAACATTTAGATATAAATATGTAAGAACTATCTCTTTGGTGCAACATATTTAAATCAGCATCCTGCCAACTACAGGTCTTTGGAGCTTCACAAACTACATATTGTATCAAGATCCATTCTTTCTTTTGCCCAGCATTTGGCAATTGGAAGTTCCTTTCACTTGTATAGTTAGCAGTGAAATCCACCTTCCTTCCTTCCTTCCTTCCTCCCTCCCTCCCCCTTTTTTTTGCTTTACATGTTTCCATTCCTGGGACAATAACATGATTCCTCTTCCCACAATGCCCTTGGTGCTATCTGTATTTCCTACACATATGTTTTATGATCACACCTGCCCATTTTGGAACCATAGTGTTAGCATCATATACAATCCATTGCTTCATGCTAATAATATTAAAATAATAATTTAAACACCATGGAAACAACAGCAATAATATTGCTTTGGATTAATACGCAAGCGAAACATTTATAGTACACTTTATGCGTGCTAATTTTAATTCTTGTATTTTCATCTTCCTTTTTTGTTAAGGCTCCATTCTTTTGGAAAGTTTAGATTACACTTTTTTTTCTGTCTTGTTTTATAAAGAAGAAACTGTTCAGAAATAATTGGGCAGTGTCAGCGACATAGTTGTGGCAACGGTAGGTGTAGCAATGTTTCTCCAAATACTTTTAGATGCCTGTGTGATAAAACCGCTACAGATAAGAAATGAATCTATTGTACACAATGATGTGCCAACTAGGGAATGCATATATTATGCTCCTTTTGAAACACAGTTATGTCTTTTCTCTGGGCTGACATTAGCCAGTGAGTTATGAGTCAAGAATGTATGCTTTACAAGTTCCATAGAGGCGTCTTTCTACTTTACTCTTCCACATGGTCTTCCAGAATGTACATTAAATCAGTTCAAATCCATGTGACTTCAGTTATTCATCAGGCAATAAATTAATTTAATTCCATTGAGTTGTCATTCTAAGGTGACCAATTTTGCATTCACTCCATTTTTTTATTATCTACATATAATGTGTTTTGCTCTATATGTCATATAATAAACCCAGTGTTCTCAATTCAGCACCTACATACATATATCTCCTTTAGTGTCAACAAATAGAAGATAGTATTTGTAGCTCAGGATTGAACTATGGCAGGGCTGTCAAACTCGCATCCCATGAGCCAGATACATCACGCATTGGTCATGTCCATGCCCAGTTTAGCAAAGGGAGAAAAATCACAATACATCACGTGATGCCACCATGACAATACAAGTTTGACACCCCTGAACTATGGGGTCCTTGTTGGTCACCCACAAAAGTGATATTTGAGTTAAAATCTTAATTACTTTTCAAGACCATGACTGAAATGATGCTAACTGGGTTTATTTATTATGATTTGCTGTTCTTAATTTTCTGCATGTCTTCTATATGATATTAAGCAATAAGTCATGATTCAGAAAGTCTTGCTGAAACCAGACAAATCTTCATTATCATTTATGTGTAACATGAACATGAACTTTTATGATAGTCATGTTAGCTTTGATAGTGATCACAGAAGAGACATACATTTTTATCACACCACACTTTCAAAGTTAATAGGAAACAATGTGAACCCATTTTTCCTCATTTGCACATACTTTTAATTGATACTTATGTGACTTGCGCCATCAGGATATTTAAAATGTAATTCTGTGTGACTTGATGTCTTAATATTTATCAACAATTACTCCACCTTGCACAATTTTAAAAAAAAAATAAATGGTACATAAATGGAAATTACTAGGAAATCTCAGGTCTGAAAACTGAATTAAAGACAAACACACATAGAAAACCCCCAGAAGAAAGGAATGGCAAATCATTTTTGTACAGTTGTCAAGAACATGGGAATGTGGTCAGAAATAGTTGAGTTTGATTTGAAGGAGACTTTGTTTTTAGTTATATATTTATCATTATATTTATTCTTTGCCAATCTCCGTATTAAAAAACCTCAGGTTGACTATTAGCAATAATTCTTAAAAGTATAAGATGTGATCATAATGATAGGATCACTATAATTAAAATCAAATTATTAAAGTATAACAGTTAACATCTTAGTAGATATTGTCTTTTGCACATATAGGCTTGGCAACACAGGAGTGTGTAAGTAAAGCTATTTATTTTATTTAATATCTGTTTTATTTTCCCCTTAGAAGAGAGTAGAGCAAATTACAAGAGAAGAGGTAAGCCATATATCATACAATGACAATAAAAGCTGCAATGCTTAAAAAGTAATAACTGCAAGCATTAAAAATAAAGTTGAGTTCCTTTTAGAAAAGCAGAAAAGCAAAGTAGATAAGCAAACTTACAAGTAGACCAGTTAAGCAAATAGTCGTGTTTTTGTCTTTAGTTATTTTTTAAAATTTTAGCTAAATGTTTTTTGAATGAGAGTTCCATAATTAATGCACTATTCCTGAGAAGACCTCATTCCTGGCCATCACATTTCAGCCATCCCCATTGAGGGATCCCAGGGCATCCCCAGTTGAATTCAATTCACAAGCTGGATAGTATTGGGGAAGAAGTCTTTTAAGCATGTGGGCCCAGTAGCTCAAAGGGCCCAGTTTGAGATATTAACATTAGTTTTTAATAGAAGTAGTGTGATATTTGATCATTAGTATGATGCTTTCAGGACTGGGTGTTTGGTGGATCCGTTTAGCTGCACTGTACAATACTCAAACCTTTCTTTCTTTCTTTCTTTCTTTCTTTCTTTCTTTCTTTCTTTCTTTCTTTCTTTCTTTCTTTCTTTCTTTTTCTTTCTTTCTTTCTTTCTTTCCTTCCTTCCTTCCTTCCTTCCTTCCTTCCTTCCTTCCTTCCTTCCTTCCTTCCTTCCTTCCTTCCTTTCCCATCTGTCTGTCTGTCTGTCCATCTATCCATTCATCTATCTAATCTTCCTATCTTCCTGTCTTCCTATATGTGCATTTATTCCTATGTATGAGTTTGTGTACACACATACACAGACCTTCCTATATAGTTATTAGGGCCCATATAGTGCCTCTATGCACCATTTTGATCTCTTTTTCACTTTAAAATTTTATTGCACTTTTTATTATTTAGCATTTTAAAACCTGAGCCTTGGGCTCTGTCAGAAACCTGCTGTCATATAATGGTTGAATTATTGGTGCTCAATAGTCAGGCTGGGCAAAGTTCAGCGTTAAAGCTGTCTCACACTGCATGAGAAGTATCATGATAAGTTTGACACCCCTGAACTATGGGGTCCTTGTTGGTCTCTGAGCCCGGTGATATTATTGCAGACATTTCATTAGCATCATCAGTGCTAGAAAAGGATGGGATTTACTCTCTTTTTTCCTGCACTAGTGATTTGCCCTGTCACAGTGTTGGTGGGAGTATATATAAAAAAGAGCAAAGGCCATCCCCTTCTAGAATTGATGAGGTTACCTAGTTGGGTAATGAAATGTCTGCAACAAAATTACCAAGCTCTGAGAGCACCAAAGACCTCACCTTGAGTGTTTTCCCAGGTTTATATCCAAAGAGAAAGGACATTTTTTTGAGAATGGGTTTGCTCATTGCATCCTGTTAAAGCAGAAGTGGGGAAATCTTTTCTTGGTATTCTTGTTGTAAAATGTATGAAATGAGAATCCATTGCGGTCCTCCATTATTGCAGGTAATGCTTAATATAATGACACTGCTTTCAGTTAAGAGGGTTGAAGGCGCTGAAGTGGCCAAGCAATTGCTTTCTTTTCTAGCTGGAAAAGACACCATTATGAGTCAGCCCCAAAGAAGAATAAGAGATGTGTTTTTGCTGATGAAGGGTATCTTGAGGAAGCTTAGCCTTTCAAGAATGTTGATATATGCATCGCGAAATATCCGACATGAATAAAAATACATATTTGGAGAAGGTATTTAGATTGAAATGTATATTTTGAGGGAAAGATGGATCTAAACAACCATCTAAAGAGTATTTTTTATAAATCTTGAGGCAATTTTTTTAAAAAAATTATGCTAAAATGAAGCTGGCCTAAATGCAAATCGGTTTTTTTTTGGCGGGGGAGGGGGAATAATACACTTTGCCATCATATAAAGCATTTATGCAATGTCTTTTGTGTTCATTTCTGATGAAAGTGAGCAAAGCCATTCAGTTGAGTTGAAATTTGCTTCTTTCTCTCTAAGGACAATTGATCCACTCTTTTTTTTACTACAAACTTCTGTAGCAACCTTTCTAAAACCTTGAAATAATTTTCACTTCTCGGGAAACCCTTGCATAAAAATTATGAAAAATATATAAAAAAACATACAATTCATGTTTCACAACTTTAGCAACTGTTTAAAAAAAATTGCAGACTGACAATTGAGTTGTGTGGCATATAAAATATCCCACTTATTGTAAAAGCTAACATTGCATAGAATGGAAAGTTGCAAAAACAATGTTTGCTTTTGCTAAGCATGATCTCTACAGAGCCACTAATGATCTCTCACAGAACCACAGTTGAGAAAGGCTTTTCATAGGCAATTTACAGGCTTTGGATCTTGTACTTTTTCAACTAATTAAAGTTTATCTCTAGTAGTTTAAAGGTTTGTGAATTTGCTTCTGATTCCATTTGGGATAGTTTGTATTTATTGTGAGGAAAATCCTCTTCTGGGAATAAGAAATATCAGGTAAAACTAAAAAAAGAAAAGGAGGAGAAGGAGGAGGAGGAAAAGGGAAAAAGGAATAGCACTCGCTGGTTGAACAATTTGATTGTAAGTAGGAAGAAGGATTCACTGATAATTCATACATATGGGAGAACCTAGTTTGTTGAACTACATTACATTAAGATTGCATTAGTTTCATCTGTGATGGTCCCTTTTGTAATATGTAGGAATGACTTTGAGAGATGGAGGGGAGGGGGGAGAGCCAGAGTTATGGTGAGGAATCTTAGTATATACCCGTAGCAGGAATGTGGGCTTGGCAAATGTTTCAGAAGGGAACCTCCCTACTTTCCTAGTCTGTAAAGGCCACAGGAGAGAAATGTACTTTGAGAATCAAAAGATTCTCTAGGAAAGATCATTGAGATTACCCACTTTTAAATATTGCCCTAATATGCATTTAAATGAGCCTTATATTTAGGAATCCAGCCATCTTACACTGCCAACTTCCTAGTCCATTCTTGAGATTTTTTACCCTGACATTCCTTTCTGTGGAAGGCAGCTTAAGTTTCTGTGGGGAAAGAGAAAAAAAGAGCTAGAACTATCTGCCCAGAATTGCTTGAAAATCTGACATTACAGTCAGGCTCTGCACCTGAAAAGAACTAGTTCATGGAGAAAGATGACAAACATTGTGCCCAGCCCTCTTTAAATCTGAAGCCAAGCCAAATTTCCAGGGACATTTAGAACATCTCCATATAAAAATGTCCTCAGCCAACTTCTTAGATTAACTTCAATGTAACTCTAATTCATCTCAATCAAGTGAAGAGAGATGGTTTAAAGCGATTCACTGCATGATGATCAATCAAGCCAGGATTCTTTAGGCATATTTGTTCACCCAGAATGGAATTTTGAGATTTATAATCTTGCACTCATTTGTTGTTTACAATATCAAGTCATATGTCAAAGGTGCTACGAGTATCCCTCCCTCCCCAGTTATACGGTAAGTTGCCATATTACATACAGTATTTGTATGCGTGTATCTTCAAGTCAGTTTTTGAAAGCCCAGCTAGTCCCTGCAGTTCTATTGACAAGGTTTTTCAAAAGCAGTTTTCCATTGCTTGTTTTCTGGGGCATAGAGAGAGGAACTGGTCCAAGGTCACCCAGCTGGCCTAGGATGGAACTAGAACTCACAGTCTCCCAGTTTGTGGTGTCTTAAACACTAAACTGGCTATTTCTCCTGGTCTGGATTAAATAAACAGGGAAGTGTTTGCTGAACACACCACTGTTTCTTTTCAAGAAGTTTTCTTTATGTCTTTGTAATGTAATTGAGACTTGAAATGCAGCTGAGGAGGTTGTGATTAATAGCCATGTCTTTCTAAGAATGGTAGTTTTCCCTTGCTATTTTTAGTATCTCAACTGAGATTTCTTTCAGGTTAAATTCTATTTCTGGTTCCCACACCTGTTATTTCATTATAATTCAGTACGTTATTATTTAAAGAAAACCTAGGAGAGAGAAATGTTTTGGTACTATTTTGTTAAACAATTGGGTATTAGTAACTTCTGAAGATTAATTACAAATTGATCTTATCCTGGTTAAAAAAAATATGTTCAATTTAGCAATGTGGTAAGAGAGGCATATTGTATGTGTGTGTGTTTGAGTGTGTGTATGTGCGTGTGTATGTGTGTATTTTTTTTCTTTGAGAACCATAGATCACTATAAAAAATAAATAGTAATTTATTTATTGTACATTTGAGTCAGCATTGATTCTTGGCAAGTCCCTAATCAAATCCCTGCAGTTTTCTTGACAGCATTCTTCAGAAGTTGCTTGCCATTGCCTTCTTCCTAGAGCTAAGTCAGAGTGAATGGCCTAAGGTCAACAACTGGCTTTGTATCTAAGATGGAACTAGAACTCACCATCTTCAAATTATTACCCAGGTGCCTTAATCACTAAACCAAATTGGCTGTCCACATCAGTATTACTAATTATTTTAACTAGGGAGTATTGTATTGGCATAGACAAGTAACAATGCATTTTAGAGAAGAATTCAGACCTAAGGTAAGCAAAATTTGACCTTCCAATTACTTTTAGACTACAACTACCATCATATTTCAGGCTAGCTAGGGATCCCTAGTTGATAGGCAGCTTGCATGCTGGCTATAGTATACATAACTGTCCTCTTCCAATTTTGTTTTATTTATTTTATTTTCATCCACGTTTATTGTTTAATTGATTTCATTAAATGTTTCATTGTGTAGTTTTATTGTACACTGTATTTGTATGAGATGGGTAGACATATACATTTGATTAAATAAGTAAAAATAAATAAATAAGCAAGTAAGTAAATAGGTACATAAGTAAGTACATAAACTTTACAAGAACTGAAATTCCATATCTGAAATGCCACATTTTGTTCAGCTGTACCGTAAAAAAAATATTTAAAACTTCTTTGATCATCCTTCCAATGCTGGTACATGGATTTGAGTTGCTTGTAGGGCTAAGATCCTGCAAAAGATTTCTCAAAATAATGTTCAACTGTAATGGAACGCAATATTTTCTGCTGAAAACTGTCTCTCTCTCCACCTCTCCCCATCTCCCTCTTTCCCTCTCCCTCCCTCCTTCCAAGTGCTCCAAGAAAACATTTTGCTTGCAGTTACTCCATGATATCTAAAATCCACCCTCTTTCTTTGTCCCTTTTTCTTTCTTTCCCTTTTCTCTTTATTTTCTTCCTCTCTTTCTTTTCTCTCTCTCTTTCCCTTTCTCAGGCTCATCCCTTTGGATCAGGGGTCACCAAACTTTTGGACCTCAGGGACCACCAAACTCATAATTTTAAATCCCGGAGACCACTAATATGAATTTTGACTGACGGTGGCTTTCTGGCATTGGTGGGAGAGAGAGAGAGAGAGAGAGAGAGAGAGAGAGAGATCTGATCCAACCTCTCTCTCTCCATCTCTCTCACACACATAGGCAGGGGTGGGATTTAGACCCCTGAACTAAAGCTGTCAAAACTCCAAAAACTGGTCAAGTAGCTCTGGGGAGGCCAGTCATAAATTAGAACACTTGCTAAACAACCGGTCATTAAGTGAGGACCACTTGTATTTGGTTTGCCGGTCACCTGGCCATGCCCACCCAGTCACATGACCAGCAAGCCACGCACACCCAGTCATGTGACCAGCAAACCACACCCTCAAATTAGGCCACACCCACAGAAATTTGAATCCCACCCCTAGGTGGGGTGCACCGAGGATGAGTTTGTAGCACCAAGGGGGCAGTGTACCGAAAAAGTTCGGGAACCACTGCACTAGATGGTTTTGGTTTGAACTAGTAGTACTCTTCTGTTGTACTTTCCTTCTTACTGATTCATCGTCTTCTGTACCAGACTAAACCATCTCTGCACATCAAGCCTGCTAAACAATATTGATGTGAATTTTCCATAATTAAGAGGTCAAAATTAAATTCTTAGCATAAGACCAGGACTTGGAACAGTTGAAAATAAAGCAGATAAGGAGCAGATTTATTACTACTTAGCAGCACACCAGTCATTCTTTTCTTGTGCAAGCAAGGTCTCCCTTACAATAAGTGATAGATGGAATATTGGCAGGGACAAAGGACAGGCTAATAATAATAATAATAATAATAATAATAATAATAATCATAATCATAATAATAATAAAAAAGGCAGATGGAAGGGTGCTTATATAACAAACTTATGTATAGTATCCTTTAAAAATGTTTACACTGTTGACTCATTCTCAGGTTGACATATACTCATTGTGCTGTTTGCAGAAAGAGAGAGGGGGGAGAGAGAGAAGGAAGCACACTATAATAAAAACCAAGGAAGGGGGTTAGGAGAAATGCAAACTGACAAGGAAATGGAATGCAAAGGTGACTTGCTGAAAGTTGACAAAACAAATGTGAAGAATAATAGGGGTTCTGTAACGAATACAAATGCTGCAAGCATGGCAGGGTAAAACTGTCATTGAAAATAAAAACATACTTGTAATGAATATTAGGCGGCATTAAATTATCTGGGTAAAAGTGGAGACATGTTTTAAGGAGCACTTGAGTGGTTGTTTTGCACTTCTGAAGAACAGTAAAATAGACTTACAATATTTGGAGAATAGAGGATAAAGCCTTTCCCCCTTCCAATATCATTCTTGTCATTCAGACAGCAAGTCTCTGCAGTAGGGAGGTTCAGCACGTGCTTATATCCTGATTTTCCAAAATTCTCAACTACATGAAAATTCTCAATGAATAGGAGAGATTATTCCTTACCTAGATAATAAGAGTCTAGCTTGGGGATAAAATATAATCATTCCGTTAGCCATAGAAAGTTCAGCAATATGGAGGCATCATTAACCAGAGTTTACCACAGAAGGCTATTTAAGAATCAATGCTTTTAACAAAATGATGAAAGCAGTGCTCTATCATCAAACCCTGCTTTCATCATTTTTCTCCCCTGACCCTTTCTTCTGAAGAAATATCTAGTTTACCATCGCTTACAGTTCTCCTTCATAACACCATTCTAGTACTAAAGAATCAGGAAGAATCATCTTCGGTATTATTTTTACCCATCTATCTCAAAATGGGATGATTCTTTAATTATTCCATGCAACATAACTTAGAAATTACAGACAACCGAGGGTACACCTTATATATTTGCTACACAATATTCTTTCCACGTATTTCAGGACACACCTGAACCAAATTACCAAGCAGCAGACTTGTGAAGTACAGAATCCCATCAGACAAATTATGACATTTTGCCAACCTAACTACCACAGGTAGTGCTGACTAAGTAAATAATTGAAGCACTTTGTCAATCCTGAACCAATCTGGACACTGTCTTTTCTGTGTTGTAAAAGGCAACCTGAATGAATTAAAGATTAAAATTGTTAGAAGTGAAAGGAAGTAATATAAAGTTGATTCATTTTATCAAGGATAAAATAGATTTATTGTTATTTCTTGCAACTCTAATGGACTTGCTGACACCAGGACTGAAATGACAATGTTTTATGGAATTGTTTATAGATAAGAGATGAGACATGAGATGAAGAGATTATTGTTTGTAAATTAAAAGGCGAAAAGTTACTTCTAACCACTGGTAGCACAGTGGTTAGAATGCAGTATTGCAGACTAACTCTGCCCACAGCCAGGAGTTCGATCCTGATGGACTCAAGGTTGACTCAGCCTTCCATTCTTCCAAGATTGGTAAAATGAGGACCCATATTGTTGGGGGCAATATGTTGACTCTCTAAAAATCGCTTAGAGAGGGTTATGGAGTAGTACATAAATTTAAGTGCTATTTCTGTTAAGATTGTTTATGCTTTAAATGATTTGTTTTCTTTCCTTTTGCAGTTTTACTTTTCTTTTTACTTTTTACTCTTCAATCTTTCTTTTAGTTCACATTAGTTTTTTGTATTTAAAAAATAAAATAATTTAAAAATGAAGAGTGTAAACAGTAAGATATACTGTTTACATGTCAGACAGTGTATGCATAGTGTATATGTGAGTATGTGTTTATCTCTCTCTCTCTCACACACACACACACATTTGGACCCTGCCTTCAAGAAAATTCATTGCAATGGCCATAGTTGCAGACAATTTAGCAATGGGGGGTAGAGAGAAATCACCTACCAAACATGGTCCCTTAGCAAGTGGTGAGATGACATTCTGATAACATGATAGCACAAACAAGTTATTTCTTTGAAATAAATAAATAAAAAGAAAAGTATTACTCAAAACCTCCAAATAATTGTACTTTTCTTTTGAGCCACCTGCTCCATCAAAAGAGGATTTGGGAATGAATGTTCCTTTCCATTTAAGCTAATTTTGTCACAGATCTTCCTGAAGAAGGAATGCATGTTCTCCTGTCTTTGTAACATTGCAAACAGATGGGCAATAGCCATAGCAACAAGGGAAGGGGGAAAGAGAGAGAGAGAGAGAGAGAGAGAGACTAAGGTGCAGATATCAGAAACACATAGCCTGCTGTTAGAAATGCAAAGGGTAGCGAGGATGCAGTTAAACACTTGCATATGAAAAGGCTTGCTCTTTCAGTTTTTCCCTAAGGCCCAAGGGACTTATATGTGAAGATTAATAACTGTGAGTCAGGCTCATTTGCATATGTGTTCCCCCTCCATTTTGTAAGAGAACATCTGCCCTGTTCAGTTCCCGTTTCCAGAATTCTTGCTTTGATATACTTGCATTACAAGTATTGTGGAAGCAGAGGATGGTATACCCCTATAGACTTACAAATCTAGCCCTGAAATTTGAGAAGAAAAAAGAAGGATTTTAAAAATAAATATTGTGAAGAAACCAAAACTTTGCTGGGTGCTTCTGGACAATGAACTAGAAAAGATTTGTGGCAGATTGATTTTGTATATGGTAACTGCAGCAAGACTATTGTGAACTCAATAATGGTAGAATAATGAAATTCCCACAGCGGAGGAATGGATTGTGAAAATGTCAGAACTCATTGAGATGGCAGAACTCACTGAGATGGCAGTGCTGACCTGTTTGGTCAGAGACAAAAACAACTCAAACTTTTGTGAAAGACTTTCATTTTATATGAACTTTTTTTGGCTAAAAAAATGGGGTGGGGTGGGGAAATGATGTAATGATTTTTGTGTTTGAGGATTCCCCCCCCCCCAAAAAAAAAAGATGTGAACTACTGTAGTTAAGTGGTTGAAGGAATCCGTATCATATCTAAGAGGGAAGGAGGATTATAAGATCCAGTCAGGAGAAGGTCAGAAGTCATTATATTTCATAATTTCAGTTTTTGTATTTTCCTGTGCTGTTTTCTTTCTTCTTTCTTTCTCTTTACCTTTAGATTTTACTTTCACGTCATGTAAAATTCTCAATATAAATAAATAAATAATTTTTGCTCTGTGATGGAGGTAATCATCTCTAAGTTTAATACATCAATAAATAAATACCCAGACCTGAACTATAACAGGCAGTAGTCTTTTGGCCAGTCAGACCTTCTCCAAAAAGGGTCTTTGAGCTGCTTTTGCCTACTTAAGAACTGTAAAGGGAACATTTTTCTAAATACAAATAATCCTCGACTTATGACCACAATGTATCTTTTCTTTTATGTACACTGAGAGCATATGTACCAAGACAAATTCCTTGTGTGTCCAGTCACACTTGGCCAATAAGGAGTTTATTCTATTCTATTCAATAGAATCCAAAATTTCTCCTATTAAGAGAGTTTTGTCCCATTTTATGACTTTTCTTGCCATAGTTGTTAAGTGAATCACTGCAATGAATTAGTTAGTAACCCAGGATGTTAAGTGAATCTGGCTTCCCCACCGACGTTGCTTATCTGAAAGTCGCTCAAAGGGATCACGTGACCTTGGGACACAGCAACGGTCATAAATATAAGTCAGTTGTCAAGCATCTGAATTCTGATCATGTGACCATAGGGATGCTGTAAAGGTTGTAACTGTGAAAAATGGTTACCAGGTCATTTTTTTCAGTGCCGTTTTAACTTTGAATGGTCACTAAACAAGCTGTTGTAAGTTTAGAACTATCTGTATGAGAAAGACAGATACGCCATATCTAATTAACCAACTTTAAGAAGATGACCCCATAGGACCTAACAAATTACTAAACGCTAAAAGTAGAAGTAGGATACAGTCCCATCCATGATTACAGGAGAGTGAAGAACCCTTTCAATATAATAGGGCTTGTTTCTGAGTAAATGTGGCAGCCCATATGTCAAAGGCCTGTGGATAGACGCTTAGCAAAAGACAAAAGGATAAACTACACATTTGACAGGAAGACACTTATGTGGAGACAGTCCTCAAAACATACTTGATTGATTTTTGTCTCTTCCGTAAAAGCTGTGGCAATAAACGCTTGAGCACTTTGATAGATGCTGGGATTCCATGATTTGGAATCCCAGTGGTAAAACGGGGGCAGAAAAATTGGCTTAATCTTACTTTCTTGTTCTCTTTCTTGTTCCTTGTACTTTTCATTCTCTTTCTCTCCCCCTCTCATCTTTCAAGGTTGCATTTGTTTTTATTATTACATTATTTATATTTTCAATGTAATATCTTACACAATACAGGTAGTTCTTGATTTGACCACATTTGAGCCCAAATTTCCTGATGCTAATAATTTATATTTATATATGTTTTAATATTTATAATATTTATTGTATTTTTTTAAAAAAAGGATGGTTTTAGGGACAGTAAATTATAAAAACTATTGATCTCCAGAGAGGCATCTCCATAGTCTAAGGGCTACACACAGCCTATAATTGTGGATTATCCATAGATGAGAGATATTTAGGTATTGTAAATGTTGACACAAAGTACATAGCATCTGTCTGGTAATTCCATCTGCATCTACCATTACATCCATGCTCTTGAACCAATAGTAGCAAAGCTTTTTGCGATTGGCTTCTGGGCCTGAATGTCTTCTAAATGTCTTCTAAATTATCTGATTGTATTAGGTATAGTAAAAAAACAAATAGCCCAGTTACTGATATAACACACTATATTTCCACATATGGGTTGAGTTTTTAGAGAGCTTCCCTTGTCTGGAAAATCCTTTCCACTACTGCACTAATTTTTGGCTTTGGTGCAAGAGCTGTGGTGGTGCATTGGTTGGAAGGCAGTATTGTGGGCTAATTCTGCCAGCTGCCAGGAGTTCGATTTTGACTGGCTCAGGGTTGACTCAGCCTTTCGTCCTTCTGAGGTCAATAAAATGAGGACCCAGATTGTTGAAGGCAATATGGTGACTCTGTAAATTTCTTAGAGTGTCTGTAAAGCACTATGGAATAGTATATAAGTCCAAGTGCTATTGCTAGTGCTATTTTGCAGAAATGAAGCTTTCACAACATATCAGGAACACCGGGAGATACAAAATCATTGCAGAGTAGCTGTTATGAGGAATCCTCTTAACCTTCCCTCCCCCCACTCTCCTGAACCACTAACAAATGTGACCTTTTGCTGGGGTTTAGTACCAATCCTACCTATAGGAATAAAACTTTTTGGAGAACAGTAAGAAGCATGAAAACATCCTGTTGAAAGGCTGAGTGGATTAAAACTAATCTGATCATGCTGAATGTAAGAAGAAGGAGATAATCCTGCCAAACTCAAAAGGACTATCAGAATTGAGAAGCGTTTGTGTCCCTGGTGTGGGGAATAAATTCTGAATAGCCCCCCAATGGGCAAAGGCAGTCTAAGAACTCTGCCTTTTTGACTAACTAGAGTAGAATTAAAAGCAAGCTCATTCTGAGATCTTCTTTCTCTCTCTGGATGAAGTGAGTCACTCTAGACAATACGCATGAAACTCGAAAAATTAGAATATCGTGCAAAGGTTCATTTCTTTCAGTAATACAACTTAAAAGGTGAAACCAATATATAAGATAGACTCATTACATGCAAAGCAAGATAGTTCAAGCCGTGATTTGTCATAATTGAGATGATTATGGCTTACAGCTCATGAAAACCCCAAATCCACAATCTCACAAAATTAGAATATTGTGAAAATGTTCAATATTCTAGGCTCAAAGTGTCCCACTCTAATCAGCTAATTAAGCCATAACACCTGCAAAGGGTTCCTGAGCCTTTAAATGGTTTCTCAGTCAGGTTCAGTAGGAATCACAATCATGGGAAAGACTGCTGACCTGACAGTTGTGCAGAAAACCATCATTGACATCCTCCATAAGGGGGGAAAGCCTCAAAAGGTAATTGCAAAAGAAGTTGGATGTTCCCAAAGTGCTGTATCAAAGCACATTAATGGAAAGTTATGTGGAAAGGAAAAGTGTGGATGAAAAAGGTGCACAAGCAGCAGGGATGATCGCATTTGTCAGGAAAAGGCCATTCAAAAGTGTTGGGGACTTTCACAAGGAGTGGACTGAGGCTGGAGTCAGTGCATCAAGAGCCACCACACATAGACGGATCCTGGACATGGGCTTCAAATGTCATATTCCTCTTGTCAAGCCACTCCTGAACAACAAACAATGTCAGAAGCGTCTTACCTGGGCTAAAGAAAAATGGACCTGGTCTGTTGTTCAGTGGTCCAAAATTCTCTTTTCTAATGAGAGCAACTTTTGCATCTCATTTGGAAACCAAGGACCCAGAGTCTGGAGGAAGAATGGAGAGGCACAAACTGCAAGATGCTCGAAGTCCAGTGTGAAGTTTCCACAGTCTGTGTTGATTTGGGGAGCCATGTCATCTGCTGGTGTTGGTCCACTGTGCTTCATTATGTCCAGGGTCAACGCAGCCATCTACCAGGAGATTTTGGAGCACTTCATGCTCCCTTCCGCAGATGAGCTTTATAGGGATGCTAACTTCATTTTCCAGCAGGACTTGGCAGCTACCCACATTGCCAAAAGCACCAAAACCTGGTTCAATGACCATGGGATTACTGTGCTTGATTGGCCAGCAAACTTGCCTGACCTGAACCCCACAGAGAATCTAGGGGGCATTGCCAAGAGAAAGATGAAACACATGAGACCAAACAATGCAGAAGAGCTGAAGGCCGCTATTGAAGCATCCTGGTCTTCCATAACACCTCAGCAGTACCACAGGCTGATAGCTTCCATGCCACACCACATTGAGGCAATAATTGCTTCAAAAGGGGCCCAAACCAAGTACTGAGTACATACGCATGCTTATACTTTTCTGAGGTCCGATATTGTTTTATGTCCTTGTTTTATTGATTGCATGTAATATTCTAATTTTCTGAGATTGTGGATTTGGGGTTTTCATGAGCTGTAAGCCATAATCATCACAATTATGACAAATCACAGCTTGAACTATCTTGCTTTGCATGTAATGAGTCTATCTCATATATTAGTTTCAGCTTTTAAGTTGCATTACTGAAATAAATGAACTTTTGCACGATATTCTAATTTTTCAAGTTTCATTTGTATGTAGCAGCTGGAAATTAGGTCTGAGTTTTTCTTGACTTGATCAGGTTTGATTTATTCCAAGGAACCGTCAGTAGATCATGTTCAAAATGACAGTTCATCAGCCATGTTGGTGCTGCATCAGCCAGCCTGTCTTACAGGAGTCTGGAAGCAAGCTATCTTCACTACTCTCAACTGTTGTGCAAGTTGTTGACAACAGATTGTTAATGGGCAAAGTCCTCACTCAAGCATAGACCAGAAATAGAAAACTCAGGCTGAAACCCTGGAGGAATTACTCTGATTCAAACAAAGAGTTTAAAAGATGAAAAATGCTTTGTAATCTAAAGATGTTTTTCACAATGATCTCTCCATACAGACATAATAGAAAGGAAAATAAAAGGAACAGATTCATAATGCAAATGATAGTTTGTTAGCATGATATTGGCTTTCTCATTATTTATATTTCCATTAAGTAATGTTTAATTCTACATACCGTAAACCAGATGCCCAGAGCTAATGTCTTAACTTCTAACATAGTGTTACCAATATAAGGACACAAAAGTCAAGTCTAGGAGAAAGTTTAATATTTTTTTCCAGCATATCTTCTGAGATTATGATTTGGTATCTCCACAGATATTGCTGTGCAATGATTTGAACTTTTTTCAAGGATAACTATTATAAATATACATAAGAGGCATACCGCAATCCTAGGGGGGAAATTGCCACAGGGAAGTAAAGTGAAGGAAAAGGGCTCTGATGTTGAATTTTATTTATTTTAGTTTGTTTATTTATAGATCACCCGTTTTATATAAATAATTCAAGGCAGAGAATATACCTAATATTCCTTTCTTCCCCAATTTCCCCCACAATAACAACCCTGTGAGCTGAATTGGGCTGAGAGATAATGTTTAGGATAGAATAGAGCTGGAAGGGACCTTGGAGGTCACCTAGTCCAGCCCCCTGCTCAAGCAGGATAATCTATACCATTTCAGATAAGTGACTGTCTAGTCTATTCTTAAAAATCTCCAGTGATGGAGCATCCACAATTTCTAAAGACAAGCTGTTCTGCTGATTAATTGTCCTCAGCGTTAGAAAATTTCTCCTTAATTCCAGGTTGCTTCTTTCTTTGATTAGATTCCAACCATTGTTTCTTGTCCTGCCCTCTGTTGTTTTGGAGAATAATTTGACTCCTTATTCTTTGTGGAAGCCCTTCAAATACTGAAATACTGCTATCATGTCACCCCAATTCTTCTTTTCTTTAGACTAGCCAAACCGAGATCCTGTAGCTGTTCTTCATGTTTTAGAGAGTTACTGGTCCAGTGTCACTCAGCTGGCCTCCATGTCTAAGGCAGGACTAGAACTTGCAGTGTCCTAGTTTCTAACCTGGTGCCATAAATACTAGACCAATCCTGGCTCTTTGAATTGGTGTACAAGAAACTAAACAGGGTAAAAAATTGAGTTACTTACAGTCATGCTCTAGAATTGTTTCAGGGTAAGGAACTTGATTACCATTTGAGTGCTATGTTGAAGGCCTATATTTCATAAAGGGAGTCACTGAATAAAATCAAATGTCAGTTTTATTTCTAGAGATATTTAATACAGATGAAACATAATTCACATGATTCCCCCCTCCAATCATGTACTTAATAATTATATTATCTGTGAAATGACAATTAAAATTTCATAACAATGAAATCTCAGGTTACACACCTTTATTTTGAACTAATGAAATGTGAGAGAAGTGAGAAAACAGTTCATTAAATTTAAAACTATGAAAAAACCTGAAAAGTAGGAGAACTCTCACTAAGACTTCTCAAGGAAGACAATGCCAGTGATTCAGAGAAAAAAAATGTGATGATTGGGAAACTGACGCAGAAAATATTGAAAACTTGGAATTATCTACAACAGAGGAATGTTTGCCTAGAGTGTCATTCAGAGAAAGACAATCTATCATTATAAATAGGAATCAGTAGAGGCTAACAACACAACACAGGAGATCAAAAATATATGGTATATTTTCCTAAAAGCAAAAGAACATGAGGATATAGTGATGAGATACGATTCTCTGGAACCCTTTGGATTTTTTTCCCTAAAAGTTGTCAAGCAAAGTTGTAATAACCAATTATAGGGTGGGAGGGAAAAGTTCTATTCTTTTGAAACCTGACACTTTTTCCACAGTGAAAATAAATCTGGTGAATTTTATTTCATGCTAACATTTATCAGTGGTGATAGAAACAGTTGTGAAATTTGCCTCTTTCCAAAAGGCACCCAAGATGTGCTAAAAGAGAAAGAAAGGCATATGTTGTTAAGTTTAATAATATACAGTGAAAAGGTGTTAATAAGCACCAAACAGTCAAAAAAAAAATCTAAAAGAAGAAAGGGGGGAGGGAAATGTATAGTGATCAAACCTAAGAGGGGATATATAAGGCTAAGTTGGAGAAAAAAAACAATTTCAAGAAAGAAATCACATAGAAATTGTATATATTTCAAATGTGGAAAACTTACAGATTTTGAAAAGCTATAATGTAGGTTATATTGGGAATGAGATGTATTATCATAGCTGGATGTCAGTTGCTTTAGATCCAGATTTTCTTTTCTGATGATGCTCACATTTTCTTCTCTCTGTCAGTGAGAAAAAAAGACCAGGCTGAGAACTCTAGCATCCTTGTTTCCCTTTCTTCTCTATTATTAAGGCTGACTCGTTTCAGAAAAAAACCCCTTCCTGATCTAGAGGAATGAAGAACAAACAAACAAGGGTCAACAACAGACTCTTGATTTAATTCAAGCACTGATGTTCAGGTGTGTCATTATTTTATCTTAATGGAGTTCTTTCTCAATGTATGAAATTATTACTTGTTCTTTCTTTTAAAATATATTCAGATTTTTTTTACACAAGTCTCTTAGGCTCACAGTGTAAATATCTATGTGCTTTATTATGTATAGATAATACAATCATACACACACACACACACACACACACACACACACACAGATATGGTATTCAGCTTTGTTCGGGTATTTTCCCATGTTATTATAGTTGTGCTTTTAAAGTTGTAGCGATGTTTCGGCAGAATCTCATCTGCCATCATCAGGCTTGTCTATTGTGTTTGTCTGTGCTGTCCTGCCCTACATAAGAGGCACTACAGACAGATCAGTAAGATACCACACAGGCATCACATCAAGACTGCCTTCAAAACAGACAGAAAAATAGCAGCCATCCTAAGGAACCCCAAAGATAAGATTGACCTGGAAATCCAAGGCATATATGAAGTCCCCTGCACATCATGCCCTGCCACATACATCAGACAGACCAATAGAAGAATAAGTACCCACATGGATGAACACAAAAATATAGTAAAAATGCTGGAACACACTTCCTCACTAGTCCAACACATGAAAGCCACAGGTCATAGCATCAACTTCAATGGCACCAAAACCCTAGCTGCTATAGAAAACCCCAGCTACAGAATTATCAGAGAAGCCATAGAGATTGAAAAAAGACCTGAAAGCATGAATAGAAGAGATGATTCCACCAGACTGTCAATTATTTGGAAGCCTGCACTCACAAACAAAAAAAATCTCCACATCACAAGCCAGGCAAACACCTGGGCACAAATCCCCCCTGATACCTCCAGCTCAAACACACCCCAACCAGGCACCCAAATGAAACCTAGCTTCCTAATGAATGATAGCCGTCCATTTACTCAGAGCCAAGCTGCACTAAAAGCCTCCAATACAGGCAACACAATGTTGCCACACAATCAAGAAACAAAAAGAGCCAAAAAACAGACAGGAGATATTAGAAACACCAATCAAGCAGAATACAGCAAACTCCAAGACTAATAAACACAGACCAAGACTCCCAACCAATCAGGATGAAGAAAAAACCATTCTGCACAGCAGTAGGCTAGCCCCAAATTTAAAACAGAAACGGCTGTGAAAGTCTGACTCACGGACGAACACAATACAGAAGCCTGATGATGGCAGATGAGATTCTGCCAAAACGTTGCTACAACTTTAAAAGCACAACTATAATGACATGAGAAAATACCCGAACAAAGCTGAATACCATACATACATACATACATACATACATACATACATACATACATACATACATACATTTTCTGTGGTTTTCGCAGATATTTGTATGTGGATCTTTGGTTATTCAGGTTTTCTCCCGCATAAAATTGGAAGTATCTTGCAACGTTTCGATGAAATCTCATTTGTCATCTTCAGGCTTGTGTCTTCGGCTTTGTGCTTCTCAGAGTAAATACTCCGAGTAAAAACTCCTGGAGTAAATACTCCAAGAAGCGCAAAGCCGAAGACACAAGCCTGAAGATGACGAATGAGATTTCGTTGAAACGTTGCCAAGATACTTCCAATTTTACATACATACATACATACATACATACATACATACATACATACATACATAATATATATCCTCCAAAAACACAACATTAAAACAGCATTCTGCACAAACAGAAAAATATCCACCATCCTAAGAAACCCCAAAGACAAAATCAAATTAGAAAACCAAGGAGTATACGAAATCCCCTGCACTGCCTGCCCTACCACATACATTGGACAAACTAACAGAAGAATAAGTGCACGCATTGAAGAACATAAGAACTCAATCAAAAAGAAGAAACGACCTCTTCCCTGGTCCAACACCTCAAAGCCACAGGACATGAAATTGACTTTAAAAATACCAGAACTATCGCCAAAACTGAACACTTCAACAGCAGAATAATCAGAGAAGCCATAGAGATAGAAAAACGCCCACACAGCATGAACAAACGAGATGACACCTCCCGCCTTCCAGCCATTTGGAAACCCGCCCTCATGAACAGACGAGTACCTAACATGAAGAATGACACCAGACCCACACCCATGAGAGCCACACAAGATGCCACCACCACACTTCCATGTAGAAAACAGACTCACACCCACTCAGAAGATGAGACACGACCATGGACCAGAAGCTGCACTGCAGCTGCATCACTACCCACTTCAAACCCCTCCAAGCCATACATGAAGCAAACCGACACCCACTATGAAGATGCAGCACGACCACGAACTCGAAGCCAAACAGCAAGATCACAGCTCACCAACTCAGATCCCCCAGCAACTAAGACTAACCTGAGCACAACCAAGCCCCCACCTGAACAGAACATGCCTCCAACCAATCAGAACACGGCCAACCCCAACCAATCAGAACACAGCCAAACCCCTACCAATGAGAACACACCCCCACCCAATCAGAACACAGCCAAGCCCCCACCCAATCAAGTCCCACCCCCACTAGCAGTTAAAAGGAAGAAGCAGCTGCAATCTCACATCACTCTGAGAAGCAAGAGCCGAAGACAGAAGCCTGAAGATGATGAATGAGACTTCATCGAAACGTTGCCTAGATACTTCGAATCTTACGCGGGAGAAAACCCGAACAACCAAAGATCCACATACAAATACCCGCGAGAACCTCAGAAAACAAATATACATACATACATACATACATACATACATACATACATTTAATATATATAATTTAATATTTATATAATATATACCATCCATTAATATCATATCTAATCCCTTCTCACTCAATGGATGGTCTGCATTTTTCTCAATCTTGAGTCCTCTACCAGAGGCTTGGGAGTTTGAAAGTCCTGTATGGTATCTTGATTTATTTTATTTATATCCTACCTTTATTTTTTTTACAAAAAGCTCAAGGCAGCAACTATATCCAACACACTTCCTTCTGCCATTTTCCCCAGAACAACAACTCTATGATGTAGGTTGGGCTGAGAGAAACAACTCTATGATGTAGGTTGGGCTGAGAGAGAGTGACTGGCCCAAAGTCACCCAGCTGGATTTCATGGCTAAGTGAGACTAGAACTCACAATCTCCCGCTTACTAGCCTGGTGCCCTAATCACTAGACCAAACTGGCTTCCTTAGTTGATCCTAGCAGTGACCTCTTCTGGGCAGAATGCTCTGAAATTGTTCTTTAGATTGCTGGAGCCAGGGTCCCAGCTTAGGAGTCACAGCCTCCCACATTAATTTCAGTTCCTCCTTTGGGCCCTGGTTTATCCAGTTCTTCACCTTCTTCCTGATGTTGCTGTTACTTAGCATTGCTACATCTCTCAACTCTACTATCTTCTGCTCCTTGTCTAATACCATGATGTCTGATTGGCCAGTACTTACCTTTAAATCTGAATCTGGAAGTCCTACAAA
This sequence comes from Pseudonaja textilis, assembly GCF_049901715.1. Classification (NCBI taxonomy): domain Eukaryota; kingdom Metazoa; phylum Chordata; class Lepidosauria; order Squamata; family Elapidae; genus Pseudonaja; species Pseudonaja textilis. Next base: position 119,999,974 of record NC_141990.1, read on the forward strand.
ATCCTAGTTCTGTTATTCTTCACAACCTTCTATGGAATCTCTTATCTGGACTTGGGAGAATTTAGTTCAGATGTTCTTGTACATAGTCTCATTTAGTTGGTTGTGCTACACTTAATCGTGGTGGCACAGTGGTTAGAATCAGGGGTGGGATTCTACAGGTTTTCACCTATTCACTAGAATCGGTTGTTAACTTTCTAAGCAGTACAGAGAAATGGTTGTTGGAAGAAATTGTTTGTTTTTTCCACCCTTCTGGAATTCTTGGCAGTATGCCTAGACTTACTGTCTCCAAATGAGTTTTTTTTTTCTTTGCTGGTACTTTCTTAAAGGGGAAGGGTTGTTTTAAGCTTTTTACACTGCTGTTGGGAGGAAATACTCCCCTGTTGGAGTTAGCACTTTGAAAAAATAATTGAATAATGAAGCAGAGCTGCCAGAAAGAAGATTTTAATGACAAGGAACCAAGATGAGGGACATTCAGCAAGGCTTCTTGGCTAGCTAGAAAGATTGACATTCGAACGTGAGTTTACACACCCTTTTTGAGTTTTGGTCTAAAACTAGTGACCATTCAAAGTTACAATGGCACTGAAAAAAGTGACATGACCATTTTTCACACTTATGACCGTTGCAGCATCCCCCCACTGTCATGAGAGGCCAGGTGAGGAGAAGCGCCCCTTGATGTGAGTGATGTTGAGTTGGCCATGCCCACCCAGTCACATGACCAGCAAGCCACACCCACCAACTAAGCCATGCCCACAGAACCGGTTGTTAAAAAAATTGAATCCCACCCCTGGTTAGAATGTGGTTAGAATGCAGTTTTGCAGGCTAACTCTGTCCACAGCCTGGAATTTCTGACCAGCTCAAGGTTGATTCAGCCTTCCATCATTCTGAGGTCTGTAAATGAGGACTCAGATTGTTGGGGACAATATGTTGACATTTGTAAACTACTCAGAAAGTGCTGTAAAGCACCAAGGGGTGGTATATAAGACTAAGTGCTATTGCTACTGTCATTCATTGTATGATGTTCCTGTCTGCATCTCATACTTTGCCACTATGTGTCAGACTGTCTCTGAGGCATCAGTTAGCATAGTATCTGACAATATTTCTACAACAAGCTTTGGTAATCAGTCTCAAGGGTGGACTGTAGCTAGTCTATCCATGATCTTAAATCTCAGTTGCTATGCTTTGCAATGGAGTGGGTAGAAGCGACATTGCAGTTTCAGGGGTTGGCTGCACATCCAGTTATTCTTTTAGGTCTTCTTGAGTCCAGACTATTATGTGTTGTTGGTATATCTCAAATTGGGAAAGCAACTTCCTCTTTACTATGTTGTGTTGGGTAAATAACTGTTTCTTAATTAGTATGCATGCCAGGTTTTCTGTTCATGCGTAGTTCCCTCATATATATCATATATCCCCCCTCATTAAATTTAATTGTACATATGTTGTGCATCAAAATAAAGATTTGATTGATTGATCAGTCCACTGTTGAAGTAGTATTCCATCAATTATCCAAAATCTGATGTGGACATTATTAACCTGAAGGACATCCAGCATGATTCTCTTAGTTCATGTCATTTTCATATCTGAGATAGGCAGGAGAAGCAAGGAGTCTTTGCTATAGAGTTTCTACTGGTAAGTTAAGTACCAGCCAGGATTCAAACTCCAGTCTCCCATGACAAAGAGTGGTGCTGTACCCACTATGCTATCCAATCACTTTGTATGCTATACAGATAGTCCCCGACTTACAATAGTTCATTTTTGTTGGGTATATGGATACACCAACCAGGTTTGGGTTGAATAAATATGTAAACCTAGGATTAAGTGTCTATGTAGCTTTAAGCAAGAAACTGCAATGTCATTGTGGGTGCGGTTGCAGGTAGCAATATAGGTAGGAAGGGAAACGTAATAAGCCCCGGCTTCTGGATGCACCTGGTTCTGTTCCTGGTCTGCTGCCTGCTGTGCTGGAACGTATATCTGCTTACTTTTTGGAGGCTACTGTGCCAGATACCATTTCACCTGAACACAAGGACTGTTTGCTTGGTGAGCTGAGGATTCAGCGTTGTCCTTGAGAGAAAGGTATCGGAAGGAGAAGATATTCAAGCAGATAAGAACATTGTACTGACTGTTAATAGACTAGGTAACTGGATTGATATACTGGATACTGACATATGGACTGAATGACACTTCTTAATCTCTGTGTGTATTAAATAACTATTTTAAAACCACAAACAGTGTTTTTGTCTCCAGTGTGTGTATACTCTTGGGCCCACTCTCTCTCTCTCATTTGCCTGCCTGGCTTGACTGCTGCTGCACACTCTGCTAGGGGGTTTATCCCCAAACACTAACATTGGTTATGGGCCCAGCAGGGTGCACAGTCTAGTTAACCAGGTTATAGCAGTGAGAGTTTTTGGTGTGAGTTGCACATTACTGTAAGTACAAACTGTTTGTTAAATAGTTATTTTTCACAAGAGCAAATGGCACAAGTAAATTTGCCACATCTGTCCATGATATCCAGACTAGATGGAATAAACTATGTTTCATGGTCAATGAAATGTAGTTTACTTCTACGAAGAGAAGGTTTGTGGGACATAATAACAAACCCACCAGATGTATCAAACTTAAATCCCAATGATGAAGAGGATTATAAACTGATACAGGACTATGAACGAAAGAATGAACAGGCTTTGTGCATCATAGGTCTCACCCTGTCTGACCAGCAACTCATTCATATCCGTGGAGTGGAAAATGCTGCAGACTGCTGGGAGAATCTCAAAAGGATTTATGTTCGAGACAGTGTAGGAGCTCATATCAATCTTACACGGAAGCTGTTTAGAACACATCTTGAGATAAATGGAGACATGTTAACTCATTTAAACTGTATGAAAAGCATTTTTCAAGAATTACAAGAAAAAGAGCTTATATTTAATGAGTTGCAACAAGTATACATCATACTGTCTTCTCTGGATCGAAGCTATGATGATTTTGTGACTGCATTAGAGGTGTTGCCAAAAGACAGTTTATCAGTAACTGAGATTACCGGCAGGCTATTAGAAGAAGCCAGAAGAAGGAGTGAACGTGACCAGCTGAGAGAAGATAAGCCTAATAAGGAAGAGAAATTATCTTCAAGGCTGGAAAGAAACCAGCTGTGTAAAGGAAAGCACCCGGAAGAAGAGAAGTTATCTTCGACGGCATACACAATTAAAAAGTGTTTTAATTGTGGAGGCAGAGGACATTTGGCAAGATTCTGCAGAAAAGTAAAAAGCCAGAATTTAAAGAAGCCAAAGAAATCCTTTGAACTGGCCATGTTTAGCAATTGTGATATGAAGAGTGATTTATGGGTGGTGGACAGTGGAGCATCCCACTGCATCACGAGAGATAAGACAAAGTTTATAAAAATGTCTACAAGCTCTCAGCATATATCACTCGCTAATGGTTGGCACCTCAAGGCCAAGGGTGAAGGTATTGCATATTGTCCATGTTTAAAACAGAATGTAAAAATGTTATATGTACCACAGTTAAAAATGAATTTACTTTCTGTAAGAGTATTAGATAAACTAGGATATGTAGTTACATTTGAGAATAATAAGTGCATACTGGAAAGAGATGGCAAAAAGGTAACTGCAGCTTTAAATGGAGCATTATATGTCTTACATGACAGTAAGAAAGGGGAGGCACAGACTGTATTTAATAATACCAAGCCTCATAATGAATGTATCCATTTATTGCATAGACGTTTGGGGCATGTGAATTTTAAAATGCTAAAACGTACAGTAGAGTTATCTGAAGGAATAAGGTTAAAGCCCTGTGATAAGTATTTGCGTTGTAATGTCTGTTGTGAAGATAAGAGTAAAATAATGCCTGCAAATAGGCTAAATGGTTTCAAAACTAAAGAACCTTTAGAAGTTGTATTTGCAGACATTATAGGTCCAAAGAAACCCAGTATGGGGGGTGCTCGATATATACTGAGCATTATGGACCATTACTCTAGATATGGGTTTTGCTACTTAATGAAAAGCAAAACTGAAACATATCAACATTTCTTCAACTGGTTAAGGTTTGCTGAAAGAAAAACCAAACGGCAAATTATAACCCTGGTGACAGATAATGGTACGGAATTTGTTAACAGCAAATTCCAGAATAGATTAAAGGCAGCTGGAATAGCTCATAAGACATCTGCACCATACAGACCACAGCACAATGCATTTGTTGAAAGGCGAGGCCAAACATTGCAGGCGATGACCCGTACTATGTTAACTGATTCTGGGTTACCTGATTCTTTGTGGGGGGAGGCCACAATGTGTGCTAATCATTTATTAAATAACGTTGTTAACTCAACCACTGGTGAAATACCATTCACCATGTGGCATGGCAGGAAGCCTGATTTGAGTTACCTGCACACATTTGGTGCACCAGCATGGGTGCATATCCCTACACAACTCAGGCGTAAAGGGCAACATAGAGCTAAACAATTATTCTTCGTTGGTTATCAAGCTAACCATAGGGCATATAGATTTTGGGAGAAAGGCACATCTAAGGTGTTATGTAGTGCCAATGCCCAATTTCTAGAGCACGTAGGATGGGATAAATTAGAACAGGATAGCAATAATGAGGTGGTTATTGAATCGTATCGAATTCCCATTAAGTATCCCTGTAACTTTAAAAATAATGTAAAGGAAGAAGTACAGGAAGAAGTACAGCCCCTAGAGGAAGAAATAGCTGAGGATGAGGAACATGTAGTAACTCAACCAAGCCCAGTAATTCCCAGAAGGACTAACATATTTCTAGACCACCTGAAAGATACCAGGCTAACACAGTGTGCCAGGAAAATAGAATCCCAAATACTGTGGATGAGATTAAAAGATATCCTTCTAAAGAGAAAGAAAAGTGGTATGCAGCAATTAATAAAGAATTGAAGTCTCTGAAGGATATGAAAGTGTATGAAAACGTGAGATTACCTAGTAATGAAAAAACCATTGGCTGCAAATGGATTTTTAAAATAAAAACAGATAAAGATGGAAACACAATCCATAAGGCAAGGTTAGTAGCCCAAGGCTTTAGACAAAGTGCAAAAGACTATGATGAAGTATTTGCACCTAGTCTGAAAGCAGCAACTTTAAGGGCAGCATTAGTGTGGGCAGCAAGCAAGCAATATATAGTTAACCATCTTGATGTGGAAACTGCTTACTTGCATGCTCCACTAAGACATACTGTTTATATGAAAAGGCCTAATGGATTTAAGGATGACAATAATAATAATAATGATTGTTGGTTGTTGAGGAAGAGCCTTTATGGTCTTAAACAATCGGGCTATGAATGGAACCAGTATATTGTGAAGGAACTGACCAATATAGGGTTTAAAGCTGGTTTAGCCGACCCATGTCTATTTAAGAGAGAAAAGAATGGGAAAATATCATTATTATTGTTGTTTACTGATGATATTGCTCTGATAACTAAAACTAATGATGAAGCAAATGAAATAATAACATCATTAGCCAAGAAGGTAAAAATCAAGCAATTAGGGGAGATAAAGAGATATCTAGGTTTAAATATACTGAAAACACAGAAAGGTTTTAGGATATCTCAGGAAGATAAGATATCTAAATTGCTAATAGATTATAAGATGGAACTTTGTAAGCCTGCAAAGACTCCAATGAGTCAGGATATTTGCAAAATGGATACACAAAGTCCCAAATGTGATAAGGAACTGTATCAATCTTTAATTGGTAGCTTATCATATATTAGCAATTGGTCAAGGCCAGATATTGCTTATAGTATTAATCAGCTGGCTCGACACAATAATGATCCGCTTCAATGTCACTGGATTGCATTGAAAAGAATCTTAAGATATCTTAAAGGTACATTACACCATGCACTGTATCTAGAACCAAAAGGTGATCTCATATTGAGTGCTTATGCAGATGCTAGTTTTGCAGCAGAAAGAGATACTAGAAAGTTGACTTCAGGAACAGCCATAATGCTGGGTAAGACGTTAATAGGCTGGAAGTCTATAAGGCAACAGCATATAAGTTTGTCTACTATGGAGGCAGAATTCTCCTGTTTATCTTTATTGTGTACTGAGTTAATTATGTACAAACAAATGTTGAAGGATATGGGTATAACTGTAAATTACCCTATAGTTGTACATGAAGATAATCAGGCAGCAATTCAAATGGCCACTAATATTGCAGTTAAAACGAGAAGTAAACATACAGATTTGAGGTATCTTAATGTAAGACAGTCTGTACATAGTAAATTGATACAGCTGGAGTACTGCATGTTGGAGGACAATGTAGCTGATCATTTTACTAAAGCCCAAGGTGCCATTAAGCATCTAGAGAGTTGTGAAAAATATGGGTTTAGAATGTAAAGGCATTACATATTTATATCACCCAAAAGGGGAGAATGTTGGGTATATGGATACACCAACCAGGTTTGGGTTGAATAAATATGTAAACCTAGGATTAAGTGTCTATGTAGCTTTAAGCAAGAAACTGCAATGTCATTGTGGGTGCGGTTGCAGGTAGCAATATAGGTAGGAAGGGAAACGTAATAAGCCCCGGCTTCTGGATGCACCTGGTTCTGTTCCTGGTCTGCTGCCTGCTGTGCTGGAACGTATATCTGCTTACTTTTTGGAGGCTACTGTGCCAGATACCATTTCACCTGAACACAAGGACTGTTTGCTTGGTGAGCTGAGGATTCAGCGTTGTCCTTGAGAGAAAGGTATCGGAAGGAGAAGATATTCAAGCAGATAAGAACATTGTACTTACTGTTAAAAGACTAGGTAACTGGATTGATATACTGGATACTGACATATGGACTGAATGACACTTCTTAATCTCTGTGTGTATTAAATAACTATTTTAAAACCACAAACAGTGTTTTTGTCTCCAGTGTGTGTATACTCTTGGGCCCACTCTCTCTCTCATTTGCCTGCCTGGCTTGACTGCTGCTGCACACTCTGCTAGGGGGTTTATCCCCAAACACTAACAATTTTGTTTGAATTTTGTCACTGAAAAAAGTGAGTTATGACCGCTTGTCACACTTATGACCGTTGCAGCATTCCTAGGCTCATGTGCTCAAAATTTAGATGCTTGGCAACTGACATGTATTTATGATGGATTTGCAGTGTCCCAGAATCACATGATCACCTTTTGTGACCTGACAAGCAAAGTTAATGGCGAGGTCAAATTCATTTAGTAATCATGTTACTAACTGAACAACTCCAATGTTTCTCTTAACAACTGTGGCAAGAAAAGTTGTAAAATGGGTCAAAATTAACTTAGCAGCTGTCACACTTAGCAACAGAAATTTTGGGCTCAAATGTGGTCGTAAGCTGTATCAGATTTCTGGAAATTTTGAAAGTTGTAGAAAGTTGTAGAGTAGGCAGTTCAATCATAAACATTGGCATTATTGACTTCATTAAATCTTTTCTATTGCTTCTGTGAAACTGTTATATATATGTGGCATAAAAAAGAAAAGGAAAAAAATAACATAATGTTGCCAGAAAGTGCCAAGTAAACATCCCAATATTTGCAGGGTGATTTGTTGCTGCTGAAGGATGAGGCAAAAGGGAAATAATTAGATGAACTAAATTCCTTTTCAGAAGTTTGATATCTAATAAGGCCTATGATACAAATGACAATTAAACCAGTTATACCCTTTTAAAAAGGGAAAATAATGGACATTGTGCTATTTATTAGTTCTTGTTATATATTTGCACTAGATATATGATATGTTTTATTTATTAACCAGTACTCAATTTTCATCATTGGAATAGGGAATTCTTAACAGTGCAAGCCTTCTAATCTAATTGCTGAATGTTGGAGTTAGTTATGAGAATATTCAGATACAGATGAAATGCTTTGTAATGAGACTGAACATATGTTATTAAATTGAATAATACATAAACAAATAATATTTGTATTAACACGGACCTCAAGTGGCAATCTAATATAAGGGCTAAAACAACAGACTAGAAATTGGGAGACTGTGAGTTTTAGTCCCCTCTTAGGCACAAAGCCAACTGGTGATCTTGGGCCAGTCCAGTGGTGGGATTCAGCCAGTTCCCACCACTTTGGGAAAACTGGTTGTTAAGTTTCTGAGCAGTTTGGTGAACTGGTTTTTGGAAGAAATCATTAGGGCAGAAAACCGGTTGTTAAATTATTTGAATCCCACCACTGGGCTAGTCAATCCCTCCCGAATAAGAAGGGAATGGCAAACCACTTTCCAAACTCTTGTTGAGAAAACTTCATGACTTGAAAGTTAAAAAAAAAAGAATTATGGACCTCAAAGAGTGGACAGAGTTCGTCAAATACTACCTTGAGTTCTTGGTGCTCTCTGAACTTCATTGTTTGCTTAGAAATGTTTCATTCCCCCAACTAGGTAACATAATCAGTACAAGTGAATGAACAAGGTTTGTGGACTGTTCACATGCAGTCAAGTTTTCTATATAACAGTGATAGCTCAGGGGATGAACTGATTTGATCAGGCTTGCTTTTGTAATCACAGTTATGCTACAATGAGCTGCAACTTAGTGGTTGGTCTTTAAGACCTTATTTCATCAGTCCTTATTTCTGATCTGGTCCTTCCCTTGCTCACCTTACCTCATTACTAGGAATGGGTAAAACCTGTCTACCTTTTTATCCTACATGATACAGTAAAGCAGACTCCACATCACATTTGTCAGACTGATCACATAGCACATTCTGAAATCATGCTAGTCTCTATCAGCTCTTGTCTAACATGAGGTCAACATGAAAGGAAAATAAGTCCTAGGCAGAATATAAATTGAAAAGGATGGTTTAGAGTAAAGTGAGTATCTAGATAAGCTAATCTGATATTTATGTATTGTATGTATGTGATTTTTTTTCATTTTCTTAACTGTGATTTTACTTTTTCTTTACTTTAGCCCTACTCTCCATTTTCAGCCGTACTATTGTCTCCATCTCTGCATCTATCTATCTATCTATCTATCTATCTATCTATCTATCTATCTATCTATCACATGCACATGCACATGCACATGCACAAACACGCACATTTCTGTGACAAGTGGGTATTTATTAGTTTTTTGTGTATGTCTACCAGATAACACTTATCCTAATATCATCAGGAAATCTTAAAAGTATACATGAGTTGGGAAGTAGGCAATCATATATATTTATTTATTCTTGCCAAAAAGATTATGTGATTGGTCAATGTAATTATCAGGAATTGAGAATGTTGAGGACACTTCATTTCTATGACAAGACAAAGGTACAAGAAAGGACAGGGAAGAGATGACACTAAGGCAATATTGCTATTTTGTTATCAATAATCTCACTGTGATTCCTATTATCAAAATATTTGCCAACAAACACACAAACAAGAAAGCATTACATAGAAGTATTTGCATGTATAAATCCAGTATGTTATTCCTTTTTAAAACCAATTGCTTTAGTCTGTACTGTTTAAATGGCTAGCAGATTGCTGTTTTAATGTAAAATTGAAGTTAAATGTCAAATTAGCTCGTTGTGGGAATCCTTTCTGTCTCTCATTTAAGGACAAACTGCATATTTCAGACTGTTGAAATGAGCTGACTTATTAGGTACTAAAGCATGTGACATTCAGTTGACAACTAAGCAAGAGAAAAAGATCATATCAGTGAGATGAAATCAGGAAGTATATTGTGGCCAGGGCTTCTTTTGTTCCTGTGACTTGTTCCTTCCTTCTGCCTTTTAAGTCTTCTCTTGACTTAATGGGTCCTTAACTCTAATACCTGATATCTTGTCTTGCCATTAATCATTCTGAAGTTAACAGCTAGTACCTCTCATTGAGATCTTGACTTAAATTCCATCCAAAAAGCAATGAATCAAAGCCTGGGAAATAAAAGGTAGTGTCATTTGAAATAAAAATTCTTTAAAAAAAACTTTTCACCATGTTATAGAGTTCAAATTGAATAAACAAAACAAAACAAATTGTTAGTCTAGGGCCATGCAATGTTTGTGAAACAAGTGTTGTTTTGGCCAGGGTATGATTATCAGAGAATAATAATAAAATTCTCATCTTCTTTTTTCATGCTGACATTTTCTGAAAGATCTGAGTTTTCCCTTTATAAAGCAGAAACATGGGGAGAAAGTGTTGATTAAAGAAAAACATATTTGAATGAGAAGCAGAGATTACAGAGATTGGCGGTATTGTTCATTTATAATGATCAGCTGAACAAGGCAGTGATTTATCAGGTCACCTATCTTATTTTAGGTTAAGATTTTTCTTTAGTCAAAGCACTTCAGAAGGGCATCCTATATACCATTAAATATATGTCACTCATTCTTGAGATGATAATTTAAAAATTTTGGATGCCCATGCCTTAATGTCACTTGAAAAGCAGAATTTCCATAGCCATAGTATGGATGAACAATAAGTCCATCAGGTTTATTATTTTTAGGCTACCAAGGATCTCAGCTGTCTTGTTGTCAAATAACCCCAAGGAAACTTGCAATCTCCTTTCCTAGACTTGATTATTTGGATGAATAGGAAAGCAAACAAAACACCAAGATGAAATCCAGGCAAAATGAAGATGCTGTTAGAAACCTGACTAGGGAATTGGAGTTCAACTTCTTGTGCCGCTAATGGTGTTTCCCTTGGAAGATCATGTTGGATACATGGGGTACACTTTGAATCTACATTACCTGTGGTAATTTAAGGATATATTGGGTATATTTTCCACAACTGTGTTTCCTATGTGTTGGTTCCATCTTGTCTACATTGTTGCAATGTACTTTATTGTAGATTTGCTCCTGCAAAGTGTCCCAATTCTTTAATGATGCAAAATGTGGCATCTATGGTAATAAACAGGCCATGGATTTCCCTTTATATCACTCCAATACTTACATATTTTCACTAGTTACATTTTTTCCCAGGCTTAAATTTAGGCTGTTGATCTTACTTATAAAGCTTAAATGGCTCAAAGCATAACTTTGATAGACATCTCCCAGTCTTGCTATGACTCTGTTTCATTTTTAAAATCTGCAGAAGAGATTTATTTGCTTTAACTCAGAGAGGCCTATTTATCAGATGCATATAATAGTACTTCCCCTAACCTGTGAAATGCTCTGCCTTCAAACGTAATGTTGGTTCTTTATGTGTCTTTTTTTTAAAGATGGGCATATAAATGGATAAATCACAAACCTTTTAGGACCACAATTTTGTCCCTTATCTTCCTCCACTATCACTCAGGTTTCTGTTCATCATTTTGTCATACTATTTTTCCCATATCTCTTTGTTTTCACCGGAACATTGTCCCTGGGAATGATCATAATATTTTTTAAAATAAACCTGCATGTTTGACAAGCTGCAAATGAAACAAGATAAGGAACGTTATTCCCATCTCTCAGTTACCAACTTGGAATCACGAGCATTATGATCTGTGAGCCTGAAATCTCAGAGGCTTATATGGTAGTCATATTTAGGAAACAAATATTATTCATCGGTGGCCGAAACAGAAAGATTGTCTCACAAGCATTGTAGCACAGTGGTTTCAGCCTTCTCTTTCATTGCATAAAGAGTGGCCACTACTATATTATTTCTTCTCATCAGTCTTCATAACACTTCCCTGCAGTCCACAACCCAAAGCAGGCATCTCCAAGCTTTGACCTGAAGTCCACATGCATTCCTGGACAGCTACAACTTTGTAAATTTTTTAACATTATTATGTGATATATCTATATTAACTACTGTATATTAAATATTTTATATATGGCCCAAGGCAATTCTTCTTGAACTCATTGTGAAGCCAAAAGGTTGGACATCCATGACCTAAGGAGCAGATCATCATTGCCTTAAAAAGGTTTTTATTAGTTTATAATATAGCGTACAAAGAAAACACAAAAATAAGTAGTAGGGAAAATAGGGAAGGGAAAAGTGAGAGAAAGAAAAAGGGGAAAAGAAGAAAAAAGGGATTGACTTCCAACTCCCTTTGGTACAATAGAATAAAGCATCAACATCAAACCTCAACTTTTTTTACTTTTAGCTAATAGTATAAACTAGTCAGTCCTATAACAACGTCTATCTAATCGGTAAAACCCAAAATCAAAGTTTCATTTTTTTAATCACCTTAATCAAAAAGTCCAGAAATGGTTTCCAAGTAGAAATAAATGTATTTGTATTTTTTTCTTTGATCAAAACAGTCAATTTAGCTGTCTCTGCTAACTCCATAAATTTATTTATCCATTGGGGTGGAGTCAAAGTGACCTTCCATTTCTGTGCATAAAGTAATCATATATAACATTAAAGTTCCTATTTTTCTCCCCAGGTCTTTTTCATTAAACACAAAAGAAAGGTATCTGGTTTTCTCTTTATATTCACTTTAAGAACTTTCTTTATTAAGATATGTATCTTACACCAATATTTTTTTGCTTTATCACATGTCCACCATAAATGATAAAAAGTCCCTTCTTTACCCTTTTTTCAAATATAAATAAACAATCCTTAAATTCCCCCAAATATTCCAGGGCAATAGGCATGCAAAATCACATCTTCAGTACCATAAAAGCAAGGCAAAAAACCCAAACAACCCTGCAAATTTTTATTGCAATATATTTACCATATCCATCTTTTCTTGAACTGAGATAGTATATGCTAATATATACCCGTCTTTGTGAACACTTGTTTGTATTTGTGCTTTGAAAGGAATAATGGACTGGCATTCCATCTTCGGATTTCTAACAGCTTAAAAGGTCAGTGCTCCCAATGACTGACTCAATTATTCTGTTCAATCATTCAATCTACTCTATCTCAATAGAGATAGAGATGCTGTATTCTGAAAAATGGAAGGATCAACTATGTGAAGGATAAGAAGCATTACAGAGTGAAAGTCCTATGCTCGTTGAAAAGGCATATGAAGCCAGGGGAATATGATGAGAAGCCATTTTTAAATTAAAATATTAGCTTATAGAATTGGGTTCATAAAGAATCTGAGACACCTTCTCAAAGAGGTTCCTGGGCTTTTATAGAATACCATGTTGAAATCTAGCAGGTCATTTTCCCTTCAGTGGTCCTGTAATCATCTGAGTGAACCAGCTCATTAAAGGAGAATGAGGTTGTTTTTGTAACACAAACTAATTTACTTGAGTTTGCAGAGTTTAGCTTAAATAAGCAGCAAAGTTCATGCAGGGAAAAATATTCTGAACAGGAAATTGAAATACAGGCAGTTGCTCATTTATTAAAAAAAATAGTTTATGGAACTTTTTGAAGAGGGTAGAATGTCAAATAGGGAAGTAAAAAAAATTACAACCAAAATAATTTCTATGATGTGGAATCAGTATTAAAAAGTTTCACATAATTTATGCAGTCCTCTATGTGATTACTTAAACTGTTACACTGTTTGTAAGGCCTATTCTTAATAGGTCCTATAAATTTAGAAATGGGCCCCAAAGGAATGCAGTCTTAATTTGGCAGAACATTAAATTATTATAGAAACAAATTATGATAACAGTGCTTGAAAGCAGTTCTCTTTAGAAAAAAATTATCAACCAAATAAGGCATGAGTAGAATAATACCACCACAATGCTACAATATGTTGTATGGATCCTTACAGGATTGCCGTTTTATTACTATCACTGTCCAAATTATTGTTTCATACTAATGTAACCAAGGAAAGTAATTACTGAATCAAGCGACAACATAAATTATGGAGAGAAGTTATGTTTGACACATTTTAATAGCTTGTTAGTCATGTTATAATATACATCATCAACATATAGATTAAAGAGTCATGGTGGCGCAGTGGTTAGAATGCAGCACTGCAGGGCTAACTCACTGCTTACTTCAGGAGAGAAACTGCCAAATTGCTGGCAGCCAGCAGTCAGCAGAAGTAGTCTGCAGTACTGTATTCTAACCACTGCACCAACACGGCTCTATATCAGAATATCAGAAACTTGGAAGCTTCCTATCATAACAATGAAGAAAATTTTCAACATATTTGCGCACGCGCTTGTGCGTGCGTGCACACACATACACACTTTAAGGCGGAAGTACATTTTGCTCATACTTCATGGCATGGAGACTATACTTTTTGTCATTCATGATGGACCTGTAAAAGTGGTAAGAAATATTAAGATCAGATACATTAGTTTTTCCAGAAGATTTTTAAAGTCGATATATAGTTGAAATGAGAAAATTTTCTTTTAAGTTGATGGATAAACAGACTGAAAGAGAATATGAACTTTCCTTTTATATTTGATAACTGCTGCAAAGCACCTCTATGCACAGAGTTGGAAACATGCACAAATTGCCATAATGAAGAATTGTTGGTAAAGTTAACAAAAATGGTTAAGATGGCAAAACTAACTGCTTTGATCAAAGATAACAAAACTGACTACTTTTCTTTCTGCATGGAAAACACTTTTGGACTTTTTGCTTGATAAAGATAAACATGAATTTTTGATTCTGGGATTTGACAACTAACTCTAACCTCAGATAAAGCTACTAAATCAGCTAAGGAGTTTTACTGTTGTACTGAAAAAAAGATGTGAAATCACATATATAATTGGAAAAATGCTAAATGTATTTATACCCCATTTTGTTATAATGTAATATGTACTAATGTACAGTATATAGGTTAGAATATCATGATACTGTGCTATAAAAGGAGACCAATAGAGTTATATTCCTTTGATGTGGAAAACCCAAGTCAAATGAAATTAACATTACTCATATAGGTACATTCAGATTGAAAAACATAAAATGAAATTGAGATGAAGTTATAATTCAAAACGAACTATGAATTTTTCACACTATATAGAATAAATAATATTCTTCAAAGAGGTTGTACATTTTCTGGATTAAGATGGATGAAATTAAATGAAATCATTTCTTCTGCACATGAAAGGGAATAGTGCAGTTTTCAGAGCCATATGAGCAAAATTTATCTTGATGTAATACCACAAGCTTATTGGGAACAGATAATCAATACCATATAAAAATATAACTTCTGGATAAGGAAAAGCCATTGACATCAATGAGGAAACAAATACAGCCCAGTAAATAAACTGTGTAGTCCTGGGTGTTTTCTGAGCTTAATGGTTTTCTTGCCAAACTTGCATTACCAAACTAAGTAACATAAGTGCTAGCAAATGTCTGTAAGAAAACACCATCAGAGAGCACCAGGGACCCCACAATTCAACCCTGATCAAGGTCATGTATCAAAGAGGCTCCTGAGATTGTTATGTTGGAACATCCATATTTACATGCTTCTGATTTCAGCCAGAAATAAAGTGGCACCGAACATGGGCAGAAGCATAGAGAAAAAAAAAGAATAAGATTTTTAAAATTCATTTAATTAACCACTACAATAAATAAAAGCACAATATCACATTTTAAAAAAACAAAACCGTTTTTTCCTACCTATGTTTTAGGTTCTCTCTCAGTTGTCCTTCTCTATTTAAGAAAGCAATATAAAATAAGAGTTTCAAAAATGAACTCTAATAAGAAGAAATGCTTTGGTGTTCTCCTGCAAAGAACTTATCATCCAAACATGTTGCTGAATTCAAAATGCTGAAGCTTTGATATGTAAGCAAAACGTTCAAGTGCTGTAAAAAGTAATCAGTGGAACCAAAGCCAGACATATATCCTTTTCTAAGACCATGGCTGACTTTGTAAATAATACTTTAGGTTGCTATATTAAAACACAATCTGCAGAATCATCAATGTGGATTTTGCTATATACAGAACTTAACACATGTGGTTTGAAACAGAATTCAGCATCAAGAAACAGTGGTCGATCGGAATGGCTTTGGAATGGTCATTTTTATTTATTATTTATTATTTTTTAAAAAATAGTATGACTGCCCTTTGCAAATTCATGTTTAAATCTGGCAGTGCAATTATAACGCAACAGTTTTATGCAACATAAAAGCTAAACTTTGTTTTAGGCTATAATTTATATAAACAGAGAGCCAAAGTACATGTTTCTACATAAGAGGTGTCAAACTGGCGCTGTCATGGTGGGACTTTTTCCCCCTTCACTAAACCAGGCATGGGCGTGGCCAACAAGTGATGCATCCGGCCCACAGCCTGGGAGTTTGACAGCCCTGTTCTACACCATTACCCATTTCACTTCACAGCTCTTTTGTGAAGTAGGTGTACTTAACTTTGTGATTGAGCTGGTATTTGAACCTAGGTATTCCCACTATTAATTTGGCATTCTAAGTTATAAATTGCTTGGAATCACATGTAGAATTATTGAAATATCACTAATAAATGCAGTATGTAAGGCATCTTTACTTGGAACAGCTTACATCCTTCAATGATACTTTAACACCATCAAACAACATCTGCCTCTCCAAGTCCTTGGGAGGGATTTGATAAATGGAAAGATGCCAAATGTAATTTAAACATCTGGCTGACTGTGCAACCAACCATAATAACAATATCAGTCAATATCAATAATCCTAGATTCTTGAGAAGAACTCAGTGTGTATGAAGACAAACACCAGCTAAAGAACAGGCAGCTGTAACTTCACGTCTTAGCGTAATATTAGTCAACTGCAAAAGGCAACTTTACCTGGAACACATTACATGCTGCAAAATACCTTCAACACCATCAAACAACAACAGCTGCCTATCTCAGGTTCTTGGGAAGGACTCATTAGGGGGATGAAAATGCCAAATCCAGTCAGTGGTTGCCAGTGCTCATCCAACAAAAATAACAATTGCAAATAACAATATTTGATAATGCCTTTGTTTTTCATGTGAGGCTGTACTGTTCTGAGCATTTGATGTCTTTTTAAAATCAATAACAGATGTTTGACATTTTTTTCCAACTAAGGATACTCTTATTTCATAAAAAATATTTAAACAATATTGGGAGAAGATTGTAATATGACTGTGGTGCCGTGGTTAGAATGCAGTACTGCAGGGCTAACTTATTGCTCACTCCAGGAGTTCGATTCTCAGCGGCTTAAGGTTGACTCAGCCTTCTATCTTTCCAAGGTTGGTAAAACGAGGAATTGTTTGCGAGAAATATGCTGACTCAGCAAACCGTTTAGAGAGGGCTGTAAAGTACTGTGAAGCGGTATATAAATCTAAATGCTATTGTTATTGCTATTAGGGAATGTATTATTTTAGGGATAAGATAACTTTCCTTCAGGTTTTCAGAAGTAAAAAAAATGTGACGGGGTGGGGGGAACCTTTAAAAACATAGTTCCTTTAGTTCTATTGATAGAATATACTTGCCCTAGGAAGGAAAGATACTCATTCAACTTTAGATATAACTGTTGTTGCTCTTTTTTGCTGTTTCTCAGATTGAGTCTTTATTAGACATACTTGCAAAGTATTGGATCAATATACTTTGTAGTAATACTAGACTTTATAAAAATGTATGTTTTTGCAATTTACTAACAACATGTCAGAGGTGCAAGCCTTTACTGTAAAACACCTTTGATCGATGACATTCAACATTCAAACCTTTACTTGGTTAAAAGAATTTGTTTTCCTTAATAAATTAACATTGAAGTTCTTCATTATGAAACTAGAAGTTTTTAATCAAACAGAGAGCTACAATATCGATTACTTATGAGAACTTGTCAGTTTTACAGTATCATTGTGTTCACTTTCCTAATTGACTTAATGATACTCTATAACTTTAAATCACTCTTGAAAATATGTTTATGTGTCTGTTTATAAATTTACAATTTAGTTGCATAAATTAATAACTGACTGGGAATAAACATATCTAAAAGCAATATTAATTCATCCAAATTTGCATTTGTTTTTCATAAAAATTTCCTAGGATGAATAATAATATCAAACAAATAGCAATAAAATGTCAATCAATCAATAAAATCACCAGAACAAAAGAGGGTGAGCACCAATCCTATAATAATTGGTATTGTAAGGGTTGAGTTTCAATGTTCACTAATAACTCCTAAATGCATAGTAAAACAGAGTGGCCTCAGCCATGCACCAAAACGTTAGGATGATCAGGGTACTCTCTGGATGCTTCTTTTCTGGTTCCATAATAACCTGATTTTATTCACTATAGAATGAGGTAATGAGACCGGCTCCTCTCCTCTTCCATCCCTTCATCTCCCTACCCAACCTCATCCATACAGGAACTCTGGAAGACTGAGAGAGGCCATTCTGTTCTTTACAGGTAGATTTGCAGGTAATTTTCTTTGGATAGCAACATCCTAATCTTGAATTAATTCTGGAAATGAATAGGTATTTGATGAAGCTCTTCATGATCAACACAAGCAACCATATCCCCAATGCCTTTTTAACAGCCTTTTGAGGGATTCCTATGTATGTGAATGTCGGGAAATGAGAGGTTACTAAAGCACAGGTCTCTGCTATCTCTATCTTAGAAGAACATTGCAGTTGAGGCCATAGCCAAAGATGGCCCAAAAGACTAGGACACTTGAGGCATTTTGACTTTGCCCTCACATTTGACCCTCTCTTGAAAATTTCTCACAGCAGTCTAGTGAGGACTCATTTGTTTTCAACTAATTATTACAATTATATATGGCTTCCCACAAAAAAAAATCCTCACCTGAAAAGAAAGGGACCTGGATGAAAAGAATGGTAACTTGTAGATTCATTTCAAGTGAAATAATTGGGCTTTAAAAGAAAACTTAGTTCTCTGTTAAGTATGCCATCCACCCAGAGTTAGTATTATGATACTATTGCCAAGCTCATGGAAAGGACATAATTATAAGCTGCTCAGAATCACTTGGTTGAATTGGGTGGCTATACAAAATGAATGAATGGATAGATAAACGGACAAACAAATAAACAAACAAACAAATGGAGGTTCAAGGGTGCATTTGGGATTGAACTGTGCTCTTTGGGTAAACTCACTTTTTGTTATCCCCTGGCAGTTTTGATTTTCTCACTTCATATAAGGTAAATCTAATTTAAGTCTTACAATTGAGTTGAAAAGTGGGGTATACATTGAATGGATGGATGGATGGGTTTTCCATAGAATTAGATGTTTCTCTGTGCCTCCTGTATGAAAATTAGAAATTGTCCACTGGTTCTAGCAGAAATTATTTACAATAACTGTTTTTTCGTGAGCAGAAGTTTGTGTATGAATAAAGCTTCTGACTCCTGAGTCCTGTTTTCAGCCAGAAGCATTTTATTTCAGATTCTCTTTTACTTCCTCATTAAAAAAATAGGCAAAAAACAAAACAAAACAAAATGTGCATACCATAACATAATAAATATAGTAACTTTTTATAAATTGCAAATCTGATTTGACTGTGGATAGACTGCAGTTAGAATTGTGTTCTATTGCTGGTTGCTCCTATTTATGTGTGTATTTGCAATAATGTGAATATTAAACGAATGAAAAGTCAGTACATTAATATAGTTCATATAAATTAATCTCAAAGAGGAGATTAATATTATGCTCTGATTTCAGCTACTCATTCAGTACATAAAATGTATTGAATCTACAATTTTCTCTACCCAACACTTTAAGGCTATTTCCCCAATGTTAGCAGACGACTTGCTTTACATTAAATTGCTGGAAAGTAGCTTCAGTGCTTTCCTCAAATCAGTAAGTTTTACTTGAAGATATCTTAAGATTTCTTTTGTTTAATTAATTACAGTAAGAAATTGTGGTATGGTAGGATGAATACTATAGATAAACTAACTGGACAGGGGAAAAATACAAATATAATTTATCTATATTTTGACTATCATGTTTAATCATTATCAGCCAAAAGTGTATTTTTATGGCAATACATTTTCTTTAAAGCCTTACAGTACAGTGAAATCAGGCAGGAAGCATACAGTTTGTGAAATCATGTTTTATTGGGGGAAAAATCATACTTGATAGAATTCCGATTTCATGCTAAATTTACAAAAACATGAGGGCTACATTTTTTCAACAAGCAAATCAAGTACCTAGTGAATTAGTGCAGTGTGTCAAAGGTGCAAAGGCAGTACAAGAAATGTCAGATTAATACCACAAAACGCACAATTTATGATGACAATAAGAAAAAATTCATGAATCTATGCTACCGTTTCATCACTGTGTATTCAGCTGATTATTAGATAAATGATTTGAGTTAGCACCTTCACCCATCTAAATCTGTGAGTGTGTCTGGATTTTTCCAACTGTGACTCAGATACTACCATTTTTTAAAAAAAATTTCATCCTGAGTAACGTAGGAAGGGTTAAGCAGCATATGATGGAAAGATGGCCTCGTGGGTAAAAAATCAGTAAATAAAATAAATTAATAAAAACATAAAACATCTGAAACCTCTATAATGTGTAAAATTTATTTGCTAGCATTTATTATGATGAGTTTCTGAAGGTATAGAAATTTATCATCATATTTGAATAATATTTTTTCTAAAGATCAGGGTATCATTTGATTAGGAGTGGTTGTTTTTTTTTTTTTTTTGCTTAGCAGTAATAATTCATTACAGAAATGTAGTCTGCCTCTGGCTATAAAACCAACCTGCTGAAAAAGGTTATTTTTATCAATTAGTTTTCCAAGCCTGCAACAAAATGAGTTTCTTTGCAGATAAATCCTGGGCAATATTTTATTTTCAAATTAGTTTTCTTCTATTTTTCCTTGCTAACAAACACTCAGTAGGAATATGTGTTGTGCTTTATGGGGATTGAAAGTTTCAACTTCAGTGGCCCGAATATATGTTAATATTAGGCTATCAGTTATTATTTTCCAAGGCAGTGAGAGTAAATATAAAAGAATGTTTATTGGAGTGTATATTACACGGAAGCTTTTCCACAGTGCTACTAATATGATAGTACGCTGACTATTGGAAAGAGAGGTGTCCACATTTTTTCATTCCCCTTTTTTATGGATTAGAAACCTTCTGGAACAAAGAAGTGTCAGGGAGTTAAGGAATAAGAATTTAAGGCTAATTTATAAATCCTGCTTGACTTAATCTAGGTTTAGAAGGCAAACAGCCAGGATCCCATCTTGTTTGTATTGCATTTTTGTTTTTATTGTTTATTATTTGGTGAGCTGCCCAGAATCAGATGTCTAATCAGAGATCAATCAATCAATTAATACATCCATCCATCCAGGACTCCAGGTCAGCCTGGGAAGTATAAAAATAATTCCAGAAGAAAACTATTACTACCAGGAATAGTGCACTAATATATTAATCAAATCATCAGGACTATGGGTTGACCTGACAGAGACTTTTTTTATATACACAAAAATGCTTTCCTAATTTAAATCTCTTACAATGTGAGAAAACCAATTCCCCCTCTTTCCACCAATTTGCACCTGATTACTACCAGTTAGCCATACTACTAAGACTGAGGGGGAAGGAAGCTAAGAGCTGGACATAATACTGTATATGGCTAGTAGGTTACATGGCTACTTGATTGGAATAGAGTCATTCAAGATTACAACATGATGAAAAGCAAAAGAAAGAAAAGAGTGTATGTTTTTAAAAAAAGGTGATTCTAGTGGGAAATTCTCTGTATGGAAAGAAAATTAACTGGAGAATAATGATGAACACATTAAATTAAAAATACTGGAAAGAGGAATATAAGTCTACAGCTGTTTTGCTGTTTACTATCACAGATACTTCTAAGAGGCATGAAGGAGAAATTTTAATTTTCCAACATTTGTTGAGAGATAAAATTGTGTGATCATTGGATGACATTCAAATTCCTGAAAGGAAGTTGAAACAAAAAAAGATCAGCTACCTTTGACTTGACAGTGTACTTTAGCAGACTTGAAAATATATCACAGATTTGCTGTCATATCTCTGTCAGAGTCTGAATCTGAGGAGGAAGACAAATAGCTGACACGGAGTGGGAGTGTGGCTCTGTAGGCTGTGGAAGAAACTGGGGAAGGGCAAAGCCTGGCTGGGCATAGTAGGGAAGAGGTTGAACAAGGGAGAGGGATTTCAGAGGAAGACCGAGGGCCAGCCCCTCATCATCCTAGGGCATGCCTGGAGGAACAGAAAAGAGAGCAACGTGAGTTGCATGGCTTATGGGGGAGGAAGGGCCCTGATTCCCTTCATTAACCTCAGCTGGCAAGAGAGTTTAAAAGAAATACATGCTGAGTGCTGCAGCGATTGGGAGCAGATGTGAGTTTATCTTGTGTTGAGTTTAGTTATCTGTGTTCCTGGCATCTTCTCAACCATGTTGAGTGATTGCCGTGCCTTCACATCTGGAATTCTTCCTCCTGCCCTGCTGGACTAATTATCTCATTTTGCCTTAATTGGATTTATAGTTACAGATTTTGTTGACCACGTTTTGGACTTAATTCTCTACAGCCAAAGGCTGTTCCTGGGAGAGTTTTTCTCCAGCCAGAAGGTAACCAGGACATTGGAAGCTATGACAGCAAAGTTGGAGCTAATAAAGAGACTCCTACTGATTATCTGACGGTGTTGCCTTTGGGCCACACCCCAGGTCATCACGGAAGACGTAACAGAAGAAGACAGAAGATGTAACAGAAGACTTACAAACATGACTCCACCAGATTAGAATGACATCATATACAACAATTGATTGCCTGTGGCCAATGAGAAGGTATAAGTGACTTTTACAACCTCGAGGCTGCTTGCTCTTACCTTTCAAGTGAATGGATATGTGGTGTGCTCTTTGTGATCTAATGTCAATGAGTGTAAGCATGGTGGGGCAAGAGTAAAAATATGCAACATGATGGGTATGGCCACATCCCCCCCCCGCACAGTTATTACATATACAAAATGGACCCAACTTTGATCTGCTTTACTCATCAATCTGAAGATTTTGACACACACATACACACTTACTGTGGAGACTGCTGAAAAAAAGCTGACGCTAACGTAATAGCCATCTCTAGCTTGGTAACTGTTAATTTCTTCTTCAGCCTTGACTCTAAACTGTATGGAAGACTTGGTCAAAAAAAAAAAAAACCCACCCCAGAAAAAATGGAAACATTTTTTTGGGGGTGGGTGGGAATAACCATACAATGTTCATCCCAAAGGTGCTTTTCCGCCCCCCAAGAGGCAACTGGACTTCAGCTCTAAGCTGAAGAAGCTTTTTGGATGAGAAGTGAAATGTCTTCAAAGAAAAAACAGAAAGTCCAGTTGCCCCTTGAAAAAGCACTTTTGGAACAGCCATGACATAAATGACTGAGAATCTCCTTGGACATATAGTGTTCAGCTCTGTGTGAAACTATATGCACTTATCTCAATAAGAAAATAAATTACTGGTTGCTGCCAAGACATTATTTGTTTCTTTTTTATGTTCTAATTCCACCACCGCCAATAAAGATTGTCCTCAACTCACAACTATTCATTTAGTGACCATTCAAAGTTAGAACAACACTGAAAAAACTGACATTAACGTTTTTCATACTACAACCATTGAAGCATCACAATGGTCACGTGATCAAAATTTGGATGCTGGCAGCTGGCATTATTTATGACAACTGCACTGACCCAGGATCATGGGGTTATGGGATCACCTTTTGCCCATCATCTCCAAAGCAGGTTGTTACAATGTTGGAACTTTCTCATTGTTAGGATTTTTTTTTTCCTGGAAAACCACATCAGATATCAAGGTAGAAAATATAAAGAGAGGCCAGAATAGCTGGTTGCTCTTTCTTTTCTTTTGATTCTGAACATACCTGAAGAAGATCTCTCTGTTGTTCTTTGCAGTCTTTACTCACAGCAGTTCATTCTGAACTTCCATCTTTCGGATGCTACTGATAGCCTAACATCTTTTGCCCATAAAGACACATATATATTTGTCTCAAAAAATGTCCAAAGTATCCTTCTCTGTATTCTCAGCAGTTTCAGTGAAGTTTCTTAGATTTATAAACTTTTATTTAGATTACAGGTTCATGTTTTTCCTGAAAAATCAGCATTATTTTCCTAATGGCTTACTCTGTGTGCATTTGTGTAAGTGTGTATTTACCATCCTAAATTACTTATTAGAAACTACAAGAGGTTATTACAGGAAAAAAAAAGCTAAGAGAAAGAAAGATTAGATTAGAAAGGGATGGAAAAAATACCCTTCTTTTCAGGCTCAGAATCAGTTCTAATGTTTATAATATAACTTATTTGTGCCGGTGGTGTGGGATTCAATTTTTTTTTTACTACCAGTTCTATAGGCGTGGCTTGGTGGGCGTGGCAAGGGAAGACACTGTAAAATCTTCAGTCAGAGATGGTATTTGCCGGTTCTCTGAACTACTCAAAATTTCCACTACCGGTTCTCCAGAACTGGTCAGAACCTACTGAATACCCACCTCTGATTTGTGCCCACCTCATAGCCACACAGATACATTTAGAGCTGTCTTTTTTTTAAAAAAAAAATTATATCAGTACAAATTTTACCAATTTTCTGCTGTTATCCATAGGACAAATGAAGGAGCTGGAAATGCATTACATTCATTTCTAGAAAGGTTTCTCGATAACTGTTGAAATGATGAGCCTACTTTAGGTTGATAGCAGAAAAGTAGCATGAAGTTATCATGCTTCGCAGACAAGCACTTTTTGTTTATAGAGAACAGATATGCTAGAATTTGCTTCACATTGCAATATTCATAAAGGATTTTGAAAATTGCAGGAGGATGCTTTTATATGCCAAGTAATACTTTTGTTTTTTGTTTTTTAGCACTGTGACAGAAGAGCCACTGCAGAGGTGGTATTCAGCAGGTTCTGGAGAACTGGTAGTGGAAATTTTGAGTAGTCCTGAGAACCAACAAATACCACTTTCTGACTGGAGATTTTACAGTGTCCCTCCCCTGCCATGCCCACCAAGCCACAGCCAAAAAAACGGTAGTAAATTTTTTTTTGAATCCCACCACTGGGCCATTGGGGACACTTAAATTAACATGTGCTGACTTTGCCGACTCTGTCGAAGCAGCTCTGCATATACTGTACATGTTTAGGGATGAATAGGCCCAAGGAGCTCCCATTTCTGCCTACCAATGAGAGCTAGCAAATTTTATGTGGAGTTTCGTTTTATGACTTCAGCAACAGACCAGGATGGGTCTTAATGTTTAAAATGCCCAAGGCAACTTAAAGGTCTCTTTTATTTTTCTCTCATTTTTAAAAAGCTTAGCATGAAGCAATGGCTGGGTCTTTGCAAACTGGAGGCTTTATCTCCAGCATTTCCTGGAATGGCCAGATGACTATACAATGGTTTTTTTTGTTGTTGTTTTTTAAAATTCAAAGTCACGCTGCATGTAGTGAATTTCCTTCACACAGAAGGTAGCTGCCCACACAAAGCAATCTGCAGATAAACACTGATACATATCTGATCATCAAAGCATTGGTTTCTACTTTAAGCTTTGTTTTTGCTTTTTTAGGAAGGGTATGGAGAAATCTGAAAGAGTCAGAGATTCATTACTAAAAATATAGGGAAGAATGTCAATAATTTTCATAGAAAATATTTATTTAATGATGACTTTTCATAGAAATATTCTTGGTGCATTGGCTCTCTGACACATAGGAATCTTCAGATTTTTTGAATTTTTGTGTTCTAAATCTGCTTATAAAAGTATAATCCATCTATGCTTGTAATCTTTACCTAGGTACAGGTAGTCCTCGATTTACAACAGTACATTTAGTGACCGTTTGAAGTTACAAAGGCACTGAAAAATATGACTTATGACCATTTTTCACAGTTACAACCTTTGCAGCATCCCCAGGATCATGTGATCAAAATTCAGCTGCTGGGCAACTAGTTCATACTTATGACTGTTGCTCTGTCCCAAAGTCACATTATTCCCTTTGGTGACCTTCACACAAGCAAAGTCAATCAGGAAGCCAGATCCACTTAACAGCCAGTTTACTAATTTATCAACTGCAGTGATTCACTTAAGAACTGTGGCAAGAAAGGTCATAAAATGGAGCAAAACTCACTTAACAAATATTTCATTTAACATCAGAAATTTTGGGCTCAATTGTGGTTGAGAACTATCTCTATTTATTTACAGTTCAAATGATTTTTTTTCAAAGCATCCTTTACACTACTGTTCATAAATATAGATGAATAAAACTACTTATTATATAGATGTCTTCCCTCTTTGAGAAATAGGAATGCTTGTGTCTTTCTCCAAAAGAGGGAAATATGTATTTAGCTTATTAAGTTTATGAAGTAGATTTTAGACACTTTTCTTTCTCTACTTCACTGACAATAGTATTTAAAAACAAAAACAAAAAAACCACTCCTACCCCCATTTGCAGAGGCAAAATGCTCTCTCCCTACAAGGGTTTTCAGCAACAATTTTCATCACACAACATTAGGTATGAGGCTTAAGAGAACAGTGTTAAATAAAACCCACTAGACTACAGTAATCTAACTAACAATAAATTGGAATCTTAGTCATACATTATCCTACTGAGTAGTTCTCAAATAGAGCTTGTTCCATGATGAAGTTCCTCTGGTACTCCTTTGAGTATTGTTTGGGTATGCTCAGAAGACTAACTCTGGACTTCCGGTTTGCAAGTCTTCGGCGGCGGCACGAATCCGCGATTGTGCATGGTTTCTGCTGCGCTCGCCGCTGGAGTGCCCCCGATCCAGCTGGTTTTGGGGACTATGGCTACCCTGTAGAGGCAGCTGAAGACAGGGGAGATCTGGCAGGGGTCAGGGGGAAATTGCAATACCCCTCCCAAGCTGGCTTAACTCGCTTTTCCAAAAATGGTGGAGCGGCGGTCAGTAACGGCCGCCACAAAGAAGCTTTCATCCAGACAAGAATCTGGACAAGTTTTTGGCTGAACTGGGATAACAAGTAGCATTTAAATACCCTGGAAACTCAACTTCATTAAAATACATTGTTCCCTAAGAAGATTGTAAAAGCGGAGGATGAAAGTTAAAAGGGAAAGTTTGTTTTTTCTCACTCTCCTTCCTTACAGAGATAGCAGATGGAAATTGGAAAAAACCATTTTGGCACTAGCAGGTAATTAAATTTGAAAATTAAAGCTAAGGGGACATTAAAGATTTCTGAACATTGGAATTAAAAAAAAATTTTTTTTGCTATAAGTGGGAAGGGTGAGGTAAAGAATTAATCATTAAGACTTTGCTGGAGGAGGCTGCTTGGAACTTATAAGATCAGAGTTAAACTGTAACAAGACTTCTAAAAGATATACTTTGGAACTTTGCAATTGAACTTTACCCCAGGAAGAGAAAGTATTAAAAGAAGAAAGTGATAAATGAAACAGCTTGTAGTTATTTGGATTGCTTGGTGACTTTGGGACCTTTGGAAAATATTATTTGAAAGACTAAAAACATTTGGGTTGTTTAAAAATTTTTTTCACAATAGCATTATCTGTTGAAGAACTGAAAATGGAATTTAAAAAGCTAAAAGAAGAGGAACAAGAAAGGAAGGGCTCTTCTGGATCTGTTTTTCATTTCTTAGAAATGGCGATTTCTACCTACCAGAAACTACAAGAACAAGAAGGTTGGGATGAAGAAGAAGAAGCCATCTTTAATGAACAAACAATTTTAGTTGGGGAAGAAAAGGGAAAGAGGGGAAAGAAAATGGAGAATTTAAGATTTAAAAAAAACAACCAAAAAAGGGAAAAATAAGGTGAAAAATCGATACAATGTCAGAAAGCAACAGAAAAGAGGAATGCAGAAGAGAGTGGAGATGAAGAGGGTGGAGATCAAGAGACGGGGGGGGTAAAAAGGTTAGATCGGAAAAGAAAGGAAGGGGAAAAGGGAAGAGAAACAAGATGTAAAGAAACAGGATTTTTTCAAAGATAATGGGTAAAAACATAATTAAAAAAGAGATTCTGCAAAAGTACATAAGACTGTATTGTTGTATTGTTGTATTTGTATTTGAAATAATGTTAGAAAATTGGAATATTATATGATTTAATAAAATATTAAAGGGAATGTGTAAAATGCTTAAGATTTAATGATAGAGTTTAATTTACTATGGATTATTGTTTTAATTATATTATAAACTTATTTTTTTTCTATTTTAAAATGTAGTACGTAGCTTCAGAATGTACTAAGCAGAATCAGAATGAAAATTATATATTATTTTAAGTGTTAAATTGAGGGGAAAGATATAAAGGTGTCATACTTCAATCAGAGATTACAGGAGAAATTTTGTGTTAATGAGAAAAGATAAATAGATAATTGAAAATATGGACAAAAGATACAAGCTAAATGATTTAAATTGAGATGAAATAAAATAGAATAAATAAATAAAATAGAATTAAGAGAGTGAAAAGAGGGGAGAAGTCATATAGAAAATGTAGAATGGTAAATAAGATATGAAATGGTATATAAAGTGAGCATGAATTTGATTTATGTCTGTACAAAAAGATGTAACCTGGGACTAAGCCTCTTTCCAAAAAGAAGTTTTATGTTTTCATGTTTTGTGTTTTGTTTGTGTATGTTTGTTTATTCAAAATTAATAAAAAAAAATATTTTAAAAAAAGAAGACTAACTCCAATTTAAACTTTGTGTATTTTGGGAAGTACTCTACCTTTGCTACTGTAAAACGGGATGTCTTCTAAAATGTCATCCAGGTGGAAGTCCTATAAGAATGGAAAGGGAAATGACCAGGAAATTGGATGTTGATAGGATTTTATTTTTTATTTGATGTAGATAACAAGACATGTCGCTACCAAAAAAGATTTTATGACCATCTGACATTCCCAAAAAGATAATTTTAAATCTTTGGGAGAGTGTAGCAATTAGGCAATGAAAACATAACCAAGACAAGAGTGAAAAATGTTAGGGAAATATTTGTTTCTTAAGTGAGTACTGCTGAAATGGATTGTGTTAATTTTTAAGAATTTCCATATCGTTCACTGAAAACAGTTTATTTTTGGCATATAAGAGTGACTTTGAGATGTGAAAAACAATAATATATTGCTACAAACTACAGGGTAACAGCCGCTATATAGAATAGACAAGCAGAAGACCAGCAGAGTGCAATCATGAACACCAGCTAGCAGTAAACATGTACAAGAAGGCAGTGAGCTGTCAGCCCTGCCTCAACTTGGACTAGCCAGAACTGAAATCCACACACCAAAATCCCTGAGTGTAACTTTAAGTTACTTCCCATTACTGGCCCCCATTGGCCAATCAGTTTCAAAGACAATGTTTTCAAAATGGTCGTTCCATGTTCGAATGCAACTGCATTCTCAATCTTGAAACCAAGTCTCAGAAGATACAGTGAACAGTGAAACCTTCCCTCCTCCCATCTAGCTTCCCCCCATCCAGAGTTCATGGCAGATTGGTACCAAACAATTGCAGAGCACAGGAGTGAGGTAGCAATTCTGACAAAAAACAAAAACAAAACACAACAGATGGACAGACTCAACCTTAGTTTCAACTGGGAAACTGACCATCCTAAGTTAAATCCAAAAACATTAGAGAATTCTTGGAAGCCTGGCACTCAGACAAATCTGCCATCAAAAGGCATTTAGAGATAAACAACATTTATACACCATCCAAAAGAGGCAATAAAAAGCTAAAAAGAAAAAAAAACACTTCCTCAATCGACACCCAGATAATACCAAGATTAACAACTAATCAAGCAGTAAACCACAGCCTAATCAAGGAACTACCAAGGAGAAAGAGAGAGAGCAAAGCTTACTCCGTTTTAGCACTGAAGATGTTAGCTTGTCTGGTAACAAAACCTTTGCAAGCAAAAAACCAAGCTCAGAGAGCACCAAGGACTCCACAAACATTAATTTTCTGCTTCATTATGTCTTGTGCTGTTTACTCTTCAGTACAGCTCCTTTCTTCTTTTAATCATGCTCATTAAATACATTCATAAGAGTGCAATATATGCAGCTTATTTCTTGGTATAACTGCCTCAGAAATCTTTATATTTAATTTGAGGCTGACAAAATGCATTTATTCCATAAAATATTAAGGCACCACAGCTTCAAGGTAATCTCCATATTTTAAGTGAAAAGATCTATCAATGACAACATAATATTATTTCAGTTCAACCACGAATAATTTTCTTCTGTACTATATTGCTAGATTATTATTTATACAGAAGTATAAGTACATGATAAGGACCATCTATTTAAATAGGCAATCATCAAAGTGTATAAGCAGCAAATAATAGTGTATTTATGCCATGACAAAAAATAAGCAGATGGAAGCATGGGGTATATTTTAATTTATGATATGCTGCAGCTCTAACTTTTAGAATCTGCCACCTAGAAGAAGGCTAAACAAAATAGATAAAATTAGAAAGCGTAGCACTACAACATTAAGCAATCAGCAATAAATCAAAATAAGGGTCATTTTCATAAAAATACGTAAACAAAATTACCTATAAAATATATCACAGATTTGTGCATAACATCTTGTAGCTTGTATCGTGCTGACTGCCGTAAAACTTGCTTTGGATTAAAAAATGAATGCATGATCAATTTTCTCTTTCATACAAATATGGTCACATCTAAGGTATTCTACTAAGTTTCCTTACCAAATGCACTTCTGGGGGAAAATGAAACAAAATCCAGTCAAAAAATATTTTGAACTGCTTTTTTGATGTTTTCTTTTTTCTTTTCCCAAGACAAGGGTCACACAAAGCTAGGAGTTCTGTGTCTTAGAAGAGAATATATGTAGCTCATGGTTGAACTGTGGGATCCTTAGTGTTCTCTGAGTTTGATGATGTTACCTAGTTTGGAAAGGAAATGTCTGAAAGAAAAGCATCAATCTCAGAAAACATCAAGGACCCCATAATTTGTCACTTTTTTGATGCCATTGACTCCTTTGAGAATGTAGTGAAATCTCCAGACCACTTCTCAGAAAATAAATCAATAAATGCATAAGATGTATAAGGATTCCTAGTTAAAAACTTTGTCTTAGTCAGATGGAAAATATAGGTCCTGCATATGGAAAATGAGCTATAAATGCTCCAAAATATAATTTAATATCTCTCCTAGAGATAATTTAGTTGGGCAGCCTTTTCAAATGTTTAGGGGATATATTTCTGAAATATAGCTAGTATCAGGTAAATATCTTTTCATGATTTGGTGAAAGTTTGGGACATGTAGAGGTCTGTGCAGATCAAAAAAGTCTACTTAGAACATAGACTGAACATTTGCCATTTCTTTCTCTACTAAGTAAGCATGCATAGGATTAAACTGTTTACAAAATATGACAACCATGAATAATTGGGATCTTGTACAGTGGTCATATGTGATGATCTAAATATGGATGGTACCTTTCAATCAAGGACCTTCAATGCCTGAATTAATTTTGCTAAAGTCTGGAATCTGTGGGTTGTCTTTAACAGGAAATAACATATGAAAGATGTCTCTTCAATTGTCACTGGCAAAAAAAAGCCCTCCACTTTCTCTGACTCTCTTTTCTATTTTATCCCAATGTTTCTGTTAAGAATTGGCAGACTGGGTTAAATGAAGATCCATATATTTTTTCTGAGAGTAGCAAGAAATAAAGAAGTTACTGTTTGATGCTGCGGTATCTGAGAACTGAAAATGCATTCACCTAGAACTTTGAGAGCTCATTTGTAGCTATTACAAATGATGATTATTCATCTGCCTTAATGAACAATAAATATTTAGAATACTATGTCCATCATCAAAATATTATATTTTATGATGCAAGCAAGAACACAGAAATGGGATTTTCCAATGATGGGAAATATGAAGCTGCAATAATCTGTTTAACCAAAAAGTCTTCAACAAAAGGAAATTCTTATAGCCATTTGAATTTCATGTTCTCCAAGACAAATGCAAGAAGTTTTCCATCTTAAAATAAAAAAGACTTGACTAGACTAGACTAAGAGTTGGAAGGGACCTTGTAGGTCATCAAGTCCAACCTTCTGCTCAAGCAGGAGACCCTATACAATTTCTGGCAGATGGCTGTCCAGTCTCTTCTTGAAAGCTTCCAGTGGTGTAGCTCCCACAACTTCTGAAGGCAAACTGTTCCATTGGTTGATTGTTCTCACTGTCAGAACATTTCTCCTTAGTTCTAGGTTGAATCTCTCCTTGTTCAGTTTCTATCCATTATTCCTTGTCTGGCCTTCAGGTGCTTTGGAAAATAGGTTGACCCCTCCTCCTCTCTGTGACAGCCCCTCAAATATTGGAAGACTGCTATCATGTCTTCCCCGTCCTTCTTTTCACTAGACTAGCCAAGCCCAATTCCTGCAACTGTTGTCCATATGTTTAAGCCTCCAGCCCCCTAATCATCTTTGTTGTTCTTCTCTTTCTAGGGTTTCACCTTCTTTTTTTTATCTAGAAACATTTTTTTTCTGAGATTTCCCATATCTCCAGGAGACATTTTTATTTATATTAAGAAATTAATGAATGTCTAGTCTGTACAAATCCAAGAACACTTGCAGAGGCAGGTTTTATTTTATTTTATTATTGCTTACATGACACATCCAAGCAAATATTTGGAAGAAAAGCCAAAAGGAGTTTTCTATACAGATAGAAATACCTTAGAAATCTGTGATGATCTCTGCCCATTATTTTGAAAGCCTAATGCACAACTTTTATCCTTGATACATTGATGGGACACAATAAAAGCTTTTGCCCATTTTCTAACAAATAGTTTTCTCTCTCCCACTGATTGCTTTTAAGGTCCATTTTGTGAAGAGCCCGTGAGAGCATGTAGTTCTCAGCCATGCCAGAATGAAGCTGTATGCCACAATAATCCTTCCGGGTACAGTTGTGCCTGTTCTCCGGGATTTCTTGGGCCTGATTGTGAAACTGATATCAATGAGTGTTTTTCTGGACCATGCCAGAATGGAGGCACATGTCACGATCGGCCAAATGTGAGTATAATTTCTATATCATGGATAAGTGTCAGAAATGGTATTCAGCAGGTTCTGACCGGTTCTGGAGAATCGCTAATGGGAATTTTGAGTAGTTCAGAGAACCGACAGATACCACCTCAGATTGGCCCTGCCCCATCTATTCTCTATCTCCCGAGTCCCAGCTGATTAGCTGGGTCTTTTGTTGCCCTGCACAGGAGAACGCAGCTGGAAGGCAGGTGAGTGCGGTGGGGAGGGAATGGGATTTTGCAATAACCTTCCCTCAGGAGTGGGCAGGGAATAGGGATTTTCCTTCCCCTGCCATGCCCACCAAGCCCCACCATGCCTAGCAAGCCACGCCCACAGAACCAGTAGTAAAATTTTGAATCCCACCATGATAAGTGTGTGCCTGGGAGTGTGTGTGTGTGGGGGGGTGTTCTGCCAAAATATATTTTCAGGTAGGCCTCAACTTACAACCCCAATTGGGGACAGACTTTCCATTGCTCATTGCTAAACAAAGTGGTTGTTAAATGAGTCACACCCAAATTTATGAACTTTTTGTGACCCTTTTTAAACAACCCACTGCAGATATCAAGTGAATCTGGCTTTCCCCATTGACTTTGCTTCTTGAAAACAGGCTGGGAAGGTCCCAAATGGTGATCACATGACCCTGGGACACAGCACCCATTGTAAATACATGCTGGTTGCCAAGCACTCACAGAGTAACAGAATTGGAAGTGACCTTGGAGGTCTAGTTCTAGTCCAAACCCCTGCTCGAGTAGGAAACTCTATACCAGTGGTCGCCAACTGGTGGGCCGCAGCCCACTGTTGGGCCGTGGAAAATTTTTGGTGGGCCTCAGAAGAAATGGCCCCCAAAAGCAATTAATCTGTGCCACACAGTTCTTGCACCTCCCGGCTCTCTGAGGGACCCTGGAGTTAGGCCCCTGAGATGCACACGCCAACCAGCTCCTACACCCAGCGGTGGCAGCAACATCAGTCCCCTCCCTCAGTGCCCACTGTCAGCTCTTCCCCATTAGTTCTCTAGCTTTGAATTGCTCCCGGCTCTCTCTTTTTCCTCCCCCCCACCCACATGCAAGCAGGAAAGGAAAGGGAGATGGAGCCGTGCACAGCTCTCCCCTTTTCCAGCCCTTGCTGCCTCTCCCAACATCGAAGCCTCAGAAACGCAGGCAAAGCCACCACAGTGGTAGCATCCTGAGTTGCCTTAGCATGCTCGGTTAGTGAAGAATCGCCCTACCCAGAGAAGGAAGTGGTGCTGGAGGAGGAGGAGGCAGTAGTGGAGAAGCAAGCAACTCAGGGCACTACCACTTTGCCTGCATTTCCGAGGCTTTGATGTTGGGAGAGGCAGCAAGGGCTGGAAAAGGGGAGACCTGTGCATGGCTCCATCTCCCTTTCTTTTCCTGCCTGCATGTGGCCGGTTGGGAGGAAAGAGAGAGAGCCGGGAGCAATTCAAAGCTAGGAAACTAATGGGGAGGGCTGACAGCGGGTGCTGTGGGAGGGGACTGTTGTTGCCGCCGTGCCGTGTGTGGGAGCGTGCATCTCAGGGACCTGAGTTGGGAGGCACAGGAACTGCAAGTGGGAGTGTTTGATGATTTTGAAGAACTCCTGGAACACACTAGATTGGCGTTTTGTGGGTCCCAGTGAAAGAGTGAGCTTTGTTTCATCTCCTTTCCTTCTCTGGTAATGTGAGAGATGCTTTCTCTCCCCCCCCACCCCCAAATAATCACTGGCTGTGTCTGGGTTTGGCAGCAAAGTGCCCCCAGGGACACCTTTCCTTGCCTGTCTCCAGGTGACGCTGGAAGAGCCCCCCCAGCTTTTCCTCGGCTGCAGATCTGAGCCTCTCAATCCTCCACCCAGGATCTGAAAGGAGCTCCCCCCTCCCCCAATTAATCACCAAGAGCGGCAGTCCTTCTTCAGGCAGATGCCTGCTGAGAAGCCTCTGGAGTGGCAACCAAGGGGTGCTGCCCCAAGGAGAGCAAAGCCCCCTTTCTGCCTCTACTACTCCCAGCGGCAGTTGCCCCAAGGCCCCTCAGCTCAGACACACACACACACACACACATACACACCGCCCGCTCTTCTGTCTCTTTGGAAGGTGCCAGGTGGCGGGAGGCTTCCAGCACAGAACATTTTATTTTGTTATAATTAAGCATTTACATTTTTGTTATAATTAAATGTGTGTGTCTATGTGTGTGTGTGTGTGTGTGTGTGTGTGTATCATGTATGTATGTGTGTGTATATACATATATATGTATACATATATATATATGTATAGATGTATGTATATATATATGTGTGTGTGTGTGTGTGTGTGTGTGTGTGTGTGTGTGTTTTCTTAAGTTTTCGCAGGTACTTACATGTATGGTATTCAGCTTTGTTTGGGTATTTTCCCACGTCATTATAGTTGTGCTTTTAAAGTTGTAGCAACGTTTCATCAGAATCTCATCTGCCATCATCAGGCTTCTGTATTGTGTTCGTCTGTGAGTCAGACTTTTATAGTTGTTTCAGTTTTAAATTTGGTGCTAGCCTACTGCTGTGCCAGAATGGTTTTTTCTTCATCCTGATTGGTTGGGAGTCTTGGTCTGTGTTTATTGGTCTTGGAGTTTGCTGTGTTCTGCTTGATTGGTGTTTCTAATATCTTCTGTCTGTTTTGTGGCTTTTTTTGTCTTGGTTGGCTGGCGAGATTGTGTTCCTGTATTGGAGGCTTTTAGTGCAGCTTGGCTCTGAGTAAATGGACAGCTATCATTTGTTAGGAAGCTAGGTTTCATCTGGGTGCCTGGTTGGGGTGTGTTTGAGCTGAAGGTATCAGGGGGGATCTGTTGGTGCCCAGGTGTTTGCCTGGCTTGTGGTGTGGAGATTTTTTTGTTTGTGAGTGCAGGCTTCCAAATAATTGACAGTCTGGTGGAATCATCTCTTCTATTCATGCTTTCAGGTCTTTTTTCAGGTCTTTTACTGCAAAAATGCAGTAAAAAAGCTGGAACACAGTTCCTCACTAGTCCAACACATGAAAGCCGCAGGTCATAGCATCAACTTCAATGGCACGAAAACCCTAGCCACTATAGAAAACCTGAACCACAGAATTATCAGAGAAGCCATAGAGATTGAAAAAAGTCCTGAAAGCACGAATAGAAGAGATGATTCCACCAGGGATTCTGCCGAAATGTTGCTATAACTTTAAAGGCACAACTATAGTGAAGTGGGAAAATACCCAAACAAAGCTGAATACCATACATACATACATACATACATACTATATGTGTATGTATGTATGTGTATGTATTGTGTATGTGTGTGTATATATATATATATATATATATATATATATATATATATATATATATATATATATATATATTCTGAGGTTCTCATGGGTATTTGTATGTGGATCTTTGGTTGTTCGGGTTTCTGAGATTTGAGTATCTAGGCAACATTTCATGAAGTCTCATTCATCATCTTCAGGCTTCTGTCTTCGGCTCTGTGCTTCACTCTGAGAAGCACAGAGCCGAAGACAGAAGCCTGAAGATGATGAATGAGACTTCATCAAACGCTGCCTAGATACTTCGAATCTTACGCTGGAGAAAACCGAACAACCAAAGATCCATATATATATATATATATATATACATACAGTATATATGTAAATTTATATTTAACATTAAAAATATATTAAATATATTAGCTTTTTAAAAAATTGTATTAGTGGTCCTTGGGATTTAAAAGTATGAGTTTGGTGGTCCCTGAGATCCAAAAGGTTGGTGACCTCTGCTCTATACCATTTCAGATCAACTGATTGTAGGGATACTATGATAGTTATAAGCACAAGGCACTTTAAGTTACTTTTTTTTAATGCTGCTATGACTTTGAGTAGTCATTAAATGAGTGGTTTTAACTCGAGGACTATATTAGCATCTAGTATTAGCAGATCCCCGAATTAGCATCTAGGTGACACTGACATTTCTCCCATAAAATAGCAAATCTCCCTCTGCAATCTCCCTTTGCATTTCCATTCTCGTTATTTCATTAAATTATCTAAATTATTATTATTATTTCACTTTCATCCTGAAAATCACAGCAACAACAAATTTACCAAGTTGGGTTACTTTTTCTTTTTACTCTTTATTAATTATTGATTGCTCCCACAAATGGTTTGTTTTTTAAAGTAACAAATATAAATTGAAGAGGGGGAAAACAGATAATAAAAGGATTGTCAGGTGCAAATAACCAGGAGTTTCACTGAATTCAAAGCACAGAAGAGTTGATTACTGCTACCTATAAACAAGAATCAAATCAATTAGTGGTCAAAGCTAAATTGGCATCTGATAAAGATAAACAATCCAGAGTTGTTTTGATAGGAGTAGGGTAGCAAATAAATTTAATAAATAAATAAAAGAAATAAACAGAATTCGTAGCGGGTTAGACTTGGTTATTTTGGGACAATGCAAGGATTTCAAACAGATGGCACATTTAACTTCATCTTCCAGTTCAGCCTGTTCTTTTCTTAAAAGTATATTTTCAAAGGGTTTATTTCTTTCATTGTGAATTTGAGTTCTACATTTCCAAATATTAAAACAATGTAGAAGCAAACATATTAAAATCAAATGGTAAAGTCCCAAGCACTTAAAAGATCTATCTAGAAACTAACTTGGGCTGAAGGAAATATTGAAGATTTGCAGCGTAGAATTCAATGGCTTTGTATAAAGATTTCTCTTTCAGATACTCTTCTAAATTGAGAACTATTGAGAACTGTGTTAGAAAAATAAGAGGTGCACCATCTGGCCCGTATATTTATCCAGGAAATAGGAAGCAAAATGGAATGAAGTTCTCCCCCTTTCGTAGCTTCTACACAGTTTTGCTACTTTACTAACAATCCATTTAAAGAAAAGACCTATAAACCGTTGACTCAAAATATGATTGAATTCCATGAAGTTTCTTCACAGCGCATGTATATACGGCAGTCAGAACAACAGAACTGTATGTTGTTTACTCAGAACATCCTGATATATTTGGGGCTTAAAGGCAAGAATTCTCGGCATAGCCACCCCAAATTTTTAATCACCATTGAGTGTATAATCTGTATGTTTTTGATATTAACTGTTTATTTTCGAGATGAGTATTCAAGATAGAGCATGCCCTCTAAGTGATATAACAATAAAATGCAAAAGCAACATTTAATAGAATACCAGAGTTGGGAGGGATCTTGAAGATCTTCTAATCCAACCTCCTGCTCAAGCAGGAGACCCTATACAATTTCTGATAAATGGTTGTCCAATCTCTTCTTAAAAGCCTCCAGTGATGGAGCACCCACAACTTCTGAAGGCAACTCATTCTACTGATTAATAATTGTTTATTTCCCATATATAAAATCTCAAAAAAGGAGCATCAACATAAACTTTTTTTTTTAAAAAAAAAGAGAGAATAACAGGACAGAATCAGAAAAAACAAAGCCAAACCTGGAATGGAGCGCATTGTTCCTAAAATGAAACCTCTGTATAGACTGGAGAAATGGTGAATTTCAAAATGTTTCCATTGCAAATAAGGTTTTTCTTGGTACCACAATTCTCAAATAATCAGGCAAACAATAAAACAAAAAGTTTATTCTGAATGCATTCCCTGAATTATTTTATGAGCCTTGGAGAAAAACACAATTTAACGGCTTAAAAAGATACAAATCATGTTCTCCTTAGGACAGTTCATTGGAATTACAAAGGAGATTAAAATTACCTTTTTTAAATGGTATGAAGGGAGAGCAAGTCCTTTGTGGCCCCTTTCCTTATAAGTTCTTAAATGAAAAGAAGAAAAATGTATTTATGGACCTGAGTATTATCTGTTTATTGAGTGGAGAAGATTTCAGGCCTCCAGAAAGTCTAATTTGCGTGGTTTCCCATTGTTGATTTTCTTATCATTACAGAATAGAAATTAAATACAAAGAAAGGCAATATACCCAATGATAAAAATGTGTACTGGGGTTTGTTTACCTCATTCCTGCTTTAGAAAATGGCGGGGCTGCTTTTTTTGACAGATGTTCAATGATTTTCTCTTAGACAGAAATCCACTTAAAGCTCCATGTTTTTTTGCGTATAGTACTGTATGTACTTGAAAACATATTTAAAATATTTTGCTGTCAAAATATGAATATTGAAATGTAGTTCAAAACTATTTTTCTTCTAAGCAAAAAATCTCTGTTAAGAAATGCAAAATAGATTAATATCACCTGTAATTAATTGCTAGCTTGAGAAGTCAGTTTATTATTGGAATTTTCAAAGGTTGAATTGTCTAAAATTAGTGCTAAAGCATTGATCAAGTTAGATGAAAGCAGAAATATGTTTTTGCATTAAAAACAATACCCAAGTACATCTGGCCAATCTTGAACTGCTGGTTTCTAATAATGATGTTAGACCCATAGCCTGTTGATTCTTTACTACATCATAAATGATGTCATAAGTTGCCCAGAGAGATGGGTGACATAAATATAATAAATAAATAATAACTAAATAACTATCAAAAAGCTTTCCCCCTTTTTTAATTATGGCACTTATTTTTCTCCCTTTTCTTGGATACCTTATCTAAGGAAATAGGTTTCAACTAATACCAATTAACAGTCAGAAGACATGGTGAAAACTCCTGAACTGCACAACACATGAACGGACTTTACCATAGTTTCAGATGGGAGATAGTGAGCATCCTTGACTAAGATAAATCCAAAAAAGTTAGAGAATTCCTGGAAACCTGGCGTTCAGACACATCAGCCATGAAGAACATATACATGCCATTCAAAAGCTCCAGTCAAAAAGTCTAAAAAACCACAACACTTCCTGACCAACAATCAGCCTTCAGCTATTAACTCCAAACAATAAACAATACCTGAGTAATGGAACTAACAACTCAGTAAATCATAGCCTAATCAAGGAATTGCTAAGAATACTCACCAACATTGACAGGGCAAACCACTATATATAAACAGAAAACCAATCTCACTCCCTTTTAACACTGATGATGATACTTAGTTGGCTAAGAAAACAACCAAGATCAGAGAGTACAGGGACCCCACAAAAATAGGTTTGGGATTAGTTTTTCTCCAGAAATTGAATCTTTCTTTAGTATATTATAGAACAGATGATAGATTATCATTCATTTTGGATTATTTGCAAATGCGATTTAAGAAGTCTCTCTTTTGCAGGATGCATCATGTACCTGCTTGCCAATGTTCACAGGTAAATTCTGTGAAAAGACGGTGACCCTTTGTGAACCTTCCCCCTGCCTAAATAATGGCAGTTGTGTTGATGAGGTAGAGAGCTATCATTGCAGGTAACAACATTTTCAATATTTTCTAGTTTACATTTTCATCTGGATTTTTTTGGGGGGTGGGTGGGAGGAAATTGCAATAAAATAATAATGATTTTATTAATCCTGCCTATGTTTCAGTTGGAGAGGTTCTATAGAAAGGCAACTTTTGTTTTCAATGGCCAGGAGACTGACAGTTGCGACTAAAAAGTAAAGACCGGAAGGGATTTTACACTGTTTCATCATGAATTCTCTAAGATAAAATATATACTTCTCTAATTCAAGATGAAATTTAAATAAGTTGGAAAGGCAGATCTCCTGCTCAGTGCACGTATAACATCATGTTTGGGAAAAGAAAAATGTAGATACTCATTCTTAATTCATAGACTTCTGATAATAATTCACAATGCTGCTCATCAATCTGCATGTTGGAAATAGATTAGTGCTTTTCTACAAACTAAGGAAGAAGACCAGGTACATGGATAGCTAATTCATTTTTATATAGATTTATAGATTTTTTTCTCAGTCCATTAAGATGTAAAATTTGTAGTCTTCACACTTGCTTAGCTTTTATTTGGATGCCTTAGAGCAGGTTCTATCATGCATTTTTAAAGTATAGTAAACAAACACTACTTTTTAGAGTATCTGTAAAAATAGAATATCAAAATCTCTGCTAGGTAAAAGGATGGTAATCCATTGGGGTGCCTAAGAAAGTTGATGCTGGTGTCAGATGCAGCCCCATATTCTGCAGGGAATGTCAAGTTGAAAATAAAATTTATACATAGAGAAATATCAGTGGAAGTCTCCTCCTCATCGTTGTCCTTGTCCTCGTCCTCCTTAAATGAGATAGACATCATGAAGTATCTAAGCATTTTTGATGGAATGTTGACCAAATAGGATTACAAAGTATAATTAGACAGTGTATATTTCTGTGCCTGCGTTTATTGGGGAAAGCCAAATGCAAATGTAGAAAAGAAGATGGGTGAGTTACAAAGCCTTCCTGCTGCTACTAATTCTTCCCAATACATCCTGCTATTTTTCAAGAATTGGTGGACAGCATTAGTAAAAAAATATTCAGAGTTATAGTTTGAAACAATGCATGCATATCTCATGATTGATCCCATCCTTAACACATTCTCTTTAAGGAAATATTGTATGTTTTGCTGTCTTCATCATTTCAGTAACGACATTTGGAATGAATACTGTGAAGAAAAAAACTATCCTTGCTTTTGCTTTTTGATCCTTATTTGATTTAATGAAAAAGAATTTGCTCTCCAAAGTGATTTTTTAAAAAAATTTATTTATTTAAAAAGTGATTTGGGAACATGTGACACCTGACTATGTTTTAAACTATCTGAGGATCCTATCATTCTGGGGATGATTTTGTAAGGAAGACACAGAGGTGACCTTGGAGAAATTATGCAGCAACAGTTACAAATCCACAAAGTGAAAAAAAAAAGTATAAAAAAGGAGCTCAACTTCCTGGTATGTAACAGGGAGGCAAGGTAACATACAGTCAAACATGTAGAATCTTTTCCTGACCTCGTCTACATTAAAAGGCTAACCAATTTTTATTTGTTATTTTTTGGGATAAAAATCTCTTCCATTCTAGCAGTTTGTGGGCCATGAGTTATTGGAATCTAGTCAATCTTACTCAGGGGTGGGATTCAAATTGGTTTACCACTGGTTTGGTGGGCATCTTGGTGGGCGTGCTTTGTGTGCGCTCAGAGGCATTCCTACTGACCTTCTCCTGCACTCCTGCACTTTCCCTGTCTCTTAAGCAGCTGAGGCAGAGCATTCTGCTGCGGTGCGCGATGCAAATGAGTGTCAAAAGCAGGAAATGAAGGTCAGTATGGAGCCGGGATTGGTGGGTGGGCCCAATAGCTGATCGTTGGAGCAAACTGGTTCGGCTGAACCAGGCCAAACCGGTAGAATCCCACCCTTGATCTTACTGTATAGGAGTGATTACATTCGCTCCAATTGGTGTACATTGAACAATATTTTAGGTGCTTTGTTCCACTACCTTGGCTTTGCAATCTGGCCCACTTTTTTGCTTGTAACATCTACTGTAGCTAAGACATACCTTAGTTCAGACCTGTCAAACTGGTGACCCACAGGCCAGATATATCACGTGCAGACCATCCCCACCCCTCTAGTTCCACAAAAGCAAAAATATTTGCGATATGTCACAATCCAGCTTGTGATGTGATTGAGTTTGACACCCGTGCCTTAGTTGATGAATTATGCCATGACATCATTTGTTACAGCTGCAAATCCACTCTAAGTGCTTTAAAAACAATTCTTGTATCCTTATTGTGTATTGATTATCCTTACATGTCAAGCAAATTGAGTTCAGCATGAACCTGGGGCACTGGTGTTCTTGAGCTGGTTTATATCATTTTGCGAGAGCCAATCATTAAATTTGGGGGAAATTTATAAGCAAGGGCAGAGGTGAACCATGATGTCTACATGCCAGTCAGTTGTTCTGTGGTAGCAGTAAAGGAGTTGGTTCTTAAACTTTTACCAGCCACCACTGGCCTTGATAGCATTGTTAGTAAATCATTTGTCCTTATTTGTAGCCTACAAATCAACTCTGAAGATGCCAGACAATCAGTGTGTTCTGTCTTTCCTCCAAATTGCCAATAGTGTTTTTTTCACAAGGTGACTGAACTTTCTTTGGTTTTTCCTTGAAGACATTTTGCTTCCCACCCAAGAAATCTCTTCAGTTCTTGAAATGTCTTCAAGGAAAAACAAAGAAAGTCCAGTTGCTTTTTGAAAAAGCACCTTTGGGACAACCATGACCAGGATGACTGAGAATCTCCATAAACACCTCCAAGTTGCCAGTTACAGACTTCCATTTCCTCCAAGAACTTCTAGAACTCTGTTAAAAATACCACCACCACCAAAATGGTTTCAGGTCAGCATGGCACAATTTTAAAAAGTCCTGTAGATATAACTTAGCAGGCCAGCAAGCTGCATTCTAGAGATCTTTTAATGTATTGAATAAAGAGGAGCTGCAGATATTGCTTCTCAGCCTTTTGGTTAATATCAAGTGTAGTGTGTGTGTGTGTGTGTGTGTAGTCTGGGAGCTGTTTTCAATCTGTCCAATGAGAAAGAATAGAGTAACCTTATCTGAATGCAAAATTCTATATCTGGTTTTTGGAAACTTGTAAGCAATCAGAAATTTTTGAAATTTAAAAACAAAAAAGTGATGATTTGTTGTTGGCATCAGTAGGGCAATTATTTAGTGGGACAATTATTAGATTTCCAAAGAAAGGCCAATCTCAAACCTTCCATGGTTGGGTGAAGAGGGAGGGAGGGAGGGAGGGAGAGAGAGAGAGAGAGAGAGAGAGAGAGATTCAGTTCTGTGTTTCCTACACTAGATAAGAGTGTGCTTTCAGGTCTAGTCTAATGCCATCTCTGATAACTGAAAGATTCAGCTTCTTGTTTAGGGTTGAGATAATTGGTTTCATATCTTTGAATGATTTCTCTTCTTTGGGTTTTAAAGACTAATTCAGAGCAGAAAAAAAAAATCCTTTTCATATTGAAGAAGCCTACCCATTTCTGAAAAGGATGGCTGAAGTGCTCTCGTTGCTACTTCAAGCCTTCTTGAAGAGGATTTCGAAAGCCAGGAAGTTGCTCCGGTGTCATTTATTTTTTTGCTTAAATATACCTTTCCAGAATCATATCATTTTGCATTGCTTTTCTTTCTGATTCAATCTGCAATAGACTAGGATATAAAACAACCCTTTTGAGAGGGCATTTAGAAGTCTGTCCAGATTAAGGTCAATTTCTGGTCTCTCCTCACTGAATTCATTTGTTTTTCTTTCAAAGGGTATCAAAGTATCTAACAGATATTTATAACTGTAAGAAGATGCTTACATTGTAATTTTCATTTTACTTTCCGCACACACTTAGGGATTTTATCTTATCATATCTAA
This sequence comes from Pseudonaja textilis, assembly GCF_049901715.1. NCBI lineage: Eukaryota > Metazoa > Chordata > Lepidosauria > Squamata > Elapidae > Pseudonaja > Pseudonaja textilis. The sequence continues at coordinate 120,043,877 of NC_141990.1, forward strand.
TTTCCAGAAGCACCAGTGCATTATCAACATATCACTCTTCCACTTACAATTTCAGAGAAATGTGTCATAGCATCTCCATCCATTGATTGAAGAGGGGAGGGGAGGGGAGGGGAGAGGGAGAGGGAGAGAGGGGAGGGAAAGAAAGGGAAATAATGAGCAAAAGAACCAAAAAGAACCTTCTCTGGATCAAGCAAACAGGATGGGTAGATGATCTGATGAGATGTGAAATAGAAGTATTCCAATATTTGAATCACTGCCATGAAGAGGAGTTCAATTTAGTTTCCAAAGCACCAGAAGGCAAGAGAAAGAAACAATGGATGGAAACTAAGGAGAGAAGCAACCTGGAATTAAGGAGAAACTTCCTAATAGTGAGAACAATCAACCAATGGAACAGCTTACTTTCAGAAGTTGTGGGTGCTCCATCAGTGAAGGCTTTTAAGAAGAGATCACCTGTCTGAAATGGCATAAGGTCTCTTGCTTGAGCAAGAGGTTGGACTAGAAATTCTTCCAACTATGATATTCTATGTTCTATTACCGTGTTGGCAAACCTATGGCATGTGTGCCGGAAATGGCACACAGAGCAGCTTCTGCCGGCACATGAGGGCTCACCCGGAAGAGCCCTACTGCACCGCCCAACAGTTGCTTGTTGGGTATCTGGCGCACATGCATGGGGGGAAGGGGTGCGTGGGAGATGCGTGTGCATGCGCAGAGACATGTAGTGCGCTCAGGGGGATCGTGTGCATGCACAGATGCATAGTACACACAGGAGGATTCCATACGAATGTGCAGAGAAGCGCGTCACATGCGGGGATGGGGGGGCAGCATGCATTGCCTCCTGGCTGCTGGCACGTGAGCGCACGTGCAATTATTGGCACAGCAGCCATAAAAGGATAGCCACCACTGTTCTATTATATTTGGCTTTTTAAAATAATAAAGCAACACTTTGATTTGTAGCCAGAACCAAACTGGTATCACTGGCAATATTGTTGTGGCCCTGTTTCATGGTGGCGCAATGGTTAGAGTACAGTACTGCAGGCTACTTCTGCTGACTGCCAGCTGACTACAATTTGGCAATTCAAATCTCACCAGTCTCAAGGTTGACTCAACCTTCCATCCTTCCGAGATGGGTAAAATGAGGACCCAGATTATTGGGGGAAATACGCTGACTCTTTAAACCGCTTTGAGAGGACTGTAAAGCACTGTAAAGTGGTATATAAATCTAAGTGCTATTGCTATTGCTAGGATAGCTTGGGTTCACTAGTGTGTGGATTGATACTCTGTTAAACTTTAAATTAGTCTGCAAGGGATAACTTAAAGTTCACTGCAGTAATCCAAATTTGAAATAATAAAGAGTAGTTGTTGCTAAGTTTTTCTAATTTAAAAGCATGTCAGTAGTATGACCAATTGAAGCTGAACTTACATTGGCCATGATTCCACCCGCTTCTCTAACAGGAGCTGTCAGCTGTGAGGATGCTGAAATTGTGCCTTTGATCATTTCATGGGATTATGACTGTCTACAGAGTTATGGTAGATACTGCAAATAACCCCAAGGTTTTTTATATAAACAGATACCGTAGTCTCTTTTTCTGAGATTCTCAATTGTAGTCAGTTTCATTCCTATTCAAATTCTTACACCTTCTAGATCCTAAGTCAGACATTCTACTACATCTTCTGCCTGGGTGAAATGATAGACTGAATATCATCAGCTTATTGATGACCAAATATCTTTTTTTTCTTTTAAATTAAAATAATATGTTAAAAGTAAAATAAATACTTTTAAGTTATGATATGAAAGACAACATCAAACTGTGTATCTCAGAAAAGCATAAGGGATACTTCTCCAGGATACATCCAAACCTAGGCTTGTTCTTATGTCCATTTGTATTCAGGTGTTTGTTTGTTTTTTTTACTGCATAACTGCCAATCTGGCATCATTTCTTCCATTTCATCTTTGAAGTTCCTCCAATTTCCTCCATTTGATTCCAGTTATCTAGTTTTATCTGTAGTTGATTACCTGTCTGGTTTTCTTGCCTCTAACCATCTGCCTTATAACCTACTGGTTCCTTTTACTTGGGAAGAATTGTTTTCCATTTTAAACATATAACCAAAAAGATTCAATTTAATTTTCTTGACTTCAGCTCTGATATATGACTATCCTTTATCCTAATTTCACCTTTTCAGTCTTTTTATTCTGTACAGACTTGATTTAAGAATCTAATATAGCACTTTCTTCCAGCAAATGTCAAGTACTATGGGGAGATACAGGTAGCTAGGGGTTAGAAATATATATCACAATAGATTACAGCAATTCTTCATTCCGTTTGGATTCCCATGTTTTCCAGACCACTAAAATATCATAAAAAGACTTTAAGAAAATGTGATAAATGCTTTAAACGCTTATGGCTCAACCAATTTTTTCTGCTTCGTGTTCTCATTCCATTTGAAAGAATTTACTTAGAACTTTCTTTTAATAGAGAAAGTAATTTTTGTGACAGTCTTATGGGTTCCAGAAGCATTGATCTTTGCACCTTTTATCCTATTGATCATTAGAGATATTAAAAATAGAAACAAGAAGACACTCCCACTTAGTCTCTGCTTTACTTTCCTTTGATTGGAAGACTGATACTCTTAGATATATTTCATGCAATTAGGACCCTGAAGAATGTAAAAAAAGCTTCCCTGTTGCAGATATTAATGCTACATATGAAGTTACCAAAGGCAAAGATAAGATAATTAGTGTTGTCCCATATTCACGTTGTGTGCATGTGTGGATATAAATTGTGGGGTCGTTGGTGTTCTCTGAGTTTGGTGGCTTTCTTGCAGACATTTCATTACCAAACTAGGTAACATCATCAGTGCTACAGCGGAATAGGGTTTGCTCTTATTGCATATAAATTGTAAAAAGACAGGGTTACATAAAATAATGTGATTCCAAAGACAACTCAAAGGAACACCCATTGATTGCTGCTCCTTTGCTTTCAGGAATATTAAGCACTAAGAGGAACTAGATAAGAGAGAATCCCTTTTCTTTCAGGATATTGAAATTTGTATATCAGTCCAAGAATGCTTTGCACGGGAGAAATTCTCAGAGATTTTCCAAGGAGGATTTGTGATTGAAATAGTATAATTTTTCTCTTGAGGATTTGGGAAATCTTGGAGCCAGGAGGTTTGAGAAACTCAGACTTGGGCTGAGGGAGCTTGCAATAAATTCTTTGTGTACATTTAAAAAGAATGTGCACACATCTTCAGGCATTTGTGGGTGTCTCCCTGTTTTCATATGTTTGCATTTCAAGGACTAACATTTTGCAAGATGGAGATTGGTTCAGAAATGTTAGTGGTGTTTATTTATGCATTTGATTTAACCATATCTACAATGGTGAGATTCAAATAATTTAACAACTGATTTGTCTAGGGTCAGATTGGCTGTTGTGGGAAGCATGGCCCATACTTGGCACATGCAGGATGACCCTGAGTGGACTGATTGCTAAATTACACACACACCCCCCATCAAAATGAATCCTGGGCGATATGCTGCACTGCAATGGAGAAATGGGCAATGGAGCAGCTGGCATGAGGGCAGAAAGAGGGAAAGCAGTCTTCTCCTTCCCTGGTGCCGGCAGCTCCATTGCCTATTTCTCAATTGCAGCACAGTGCAGTGCCCAGGCTTTGATGGGGGTGGGGGGGAATTCAACAACCAGTTCACCTGAACCGGTACGAACCAACTGAACACCACCACTGCATATATCCCAATCCTCCCTTTTCAAAACCAGATCTTTGGAGTGATCTTGGTGCTCTTGAACTATTTATTGAGTCCTGATTTCCATTGAAAATGGAAGGATTCTTGAAACTAACAGAATTGGTAAAACAAGAGGGCATCATCATTTGAACACTGAGTCACAATAATAGAACAGAACTGATGCCGCACTGGAAATTGCTAGCTCCTATTTTTTAAAAAAGGATGCTGCTCCTGAATTACTGCAGATAAGAATTTTTTTTTTCCTTTTAAAAGAAAATCTATAATTATAACTAAGGAGATAGAATAATACTCATATCATTATCCACTCATCATTGCTTCCTCAAGCCAGTGTCTGTCAGCTATTGACAACTGTTGGCATACCAATTATATAGTGATCATTAGCTAAGTGTCCTAAATCTCATTTGTCATTACTTCCCTTCATTTCTCAGTAATAGAGCCATCTATTCCTCCCCAAGGTGCTGTACAGTTTGTTATTATCTCTTTAGCTCAAGGTTGATTTTATATATGTATGTATGTATGTATGTATGTATGTATGTATGTATGTATGTATATGTATATGTATATGTATATGTATATGTATATGTATATGTATATGTATATGTATATGTATATATATTCGTAGATTTTCACAGGTACAGGTATGTAGGTCTAGGTGTGTTCAAGTCTTTTCCCATGTAAGATTAAGAGTATCTTGACGACGTTTCGGCGAGGTCCCACTCACCATCCTCAGGCTGGTGCTGGAGTTGATGTTGGTATAATGGGCTGTGTGATGGCCTTGTGAGTTTTGTTGTGGAGATATCCTGGATCTTGTGCTGTAATCTCCTGGATCATTTGTTTTGTAGTGATCTTTTTTCTATTAGCCTCTCGTGTTTTAATGGCTTGGGTAATGGGTTGTGTGATGGGCTTGCAAGTTCTTTTGTTGTGGTATCCTGGGTCCTGCATTGTAATCTCCTGGGTCGTTTGTGTTTTGATCTCTTTTCCATTAGCACAAACGACCCAGGAGATACTCCATCAATCAATCAATCAAGAGGCAGCAGCGCAGCCAACCAGCCCAACACACCAGCCCCCCCCACCAGTATTTATAGAGAGACGGCAGCTCTAATCGCACACTGCTTGCACTGGCACGAATCCAAAAGCACCAGCCTGAGGATGGCGAGTGGGACCTTGCCGAAACGTTGCCAAGATACCCTTAATCTTACACAGGAAAAGACCCGAACACACCTAGACCTACACACACACACGTGTGTGTGTGTGTATGTGTCTGTATATACATATATACCTACCTACCTACCTGCCTACCTACCTACCTACATACATACATACATACAATACAATGAGTTCCAGAAGGTTGTATTTAACACCAACATAAAAGCATTTAATCAATAAAGGGTGGATGGGTGGGAAATCCTCCTTACCAAAGTATAACTTACCTGGCTAAATTATTAGCAGCAGGTAGCCTGAATTTGTTATTGTTCTGATCAAGTCCTGCTGAAATTATAAGAAACACATTGTGGTAATGTGTTTTTGTGCGTGTGCGTGTGTGTGGAACCTGGAATGAATCAGAATGTCGAGTTTCCAAGTAATGAAAACTCATTCAAAAAGAAATAAGCAAAATCCATCTTCCCCCCAAAATTTCTTTTATTTAGGTAAGCATCAAATTGGCAAAGACTGTTGTAATTCCAGATCTGACACAAACCAGAATTACACCACATAATATTGTAAATTAGAAACAACCCTCAAAAGTCACATTCCCCCATAGAATTAAATCAACGTTGCCTGGTGTCTTCAATCTTCACTTCCATGTCTCGGCAGGGACAGCTTCTGTTCCCACAGGAAGGAAAGTCACCTAGCCAAAACAATCCTCATGGTCTAGGCACTCCTTCCACCTTAAAAATGTGGCAAGCCCGAAACCCTACTCCCTTATACCAGCAAAGAGAAAGAAAGAAAAGGAATATATGATTAGAATGTAGAGCTAAATAAAATGGCTGCATATATGTCAATTTTGGGCTTGACACAGAATCAGAATATATCTGGAAGGTACCTTGGAGGTCTTCTAGTCCACCCCCCTGCTCAAACAGGAGAACCTATACCATTTCAGACAAGTGACTATCCAGTCTCTTCTTAAAAAACCTCCAGTGATGAAGCACCCACAATGTCTGAAGGCCAGCTATTTCATTGGTTAATTGTCCTCACTGGTAGGAATTTTCTCCTCAACTCCAGGTTGCTTTTCCCATTGATTAACTTCCATCCATTTTTTTTCTTGTCCTGCTTTCTGGTGCTTTGGAAAATAAATTGACACCCTCCTCTTCTTTGTGGCAACCTCTCAAATACTGGAATACTGCTATCATGTCCCCCCTAGTTCTTCTTTTCTCTACTCTAGACTAGCCAAACCCAAATCCTCCAACTGTTGTTCTTCAGATGTTTTAGCCTCCAGGCCTTTAATAATCTTATGAATCAAATAGAATTAAATGAAATTTAATTAAAATGTCAGAATTAAATAAAATAGCACCAAGAGGCAAGACAGGAAACAATGGTTGGAAACTAACCAAGGAGGGAAGCAACCTATAGTACAGTGGTGGCTAATCTTTTTTGGCTCCTGTGCCAAAAAGTGTGCAGGCGCTTGCATGCTCGCGCTCATGTGCCAGCACCCAGAAGGCAATGTGCACGCCCCCATGCCCCCTACACATGCGCCTCACAGCTGATTTTTGGCTGGTTTGAGGCCTTTTTTGGCCTCCCAGAGGCTTCAGGAAGGCTTCTGCAGGCTTTTCAGGCCGAAAACTAGGCCCATTTTGTCACTTCTGGTATTTCTGGAAGAACAGGAAGTGATGAAATGGGTCTAGTTTTCGGCCTGAAAAGCCTGCAGAAGCCTTCCTGAAGCCTCTGGGAGGCCGAAAATCATCTGTGAGGCATGCACATGCACAGTGAGGTAAGTTTTCCTACAGCTCGTGTGCCAGCACAAATGGCTCTGCATGCCACCTGTTGCATGCATGCCATAGGTTCGCCATCATGGCTATAGTAGAACTAAGGAGAAATTTCCTAAAGGTGAGAGCAATTAAACAGTGGAATAATTTGCCTTCGGAAGCTGTAGCAGCTCCATCACTAAAGGCTTTTCAATAGAGACTGTGCAACCATTTGTCTGAAATGATATAGGGACTCCTGTTCAAAGGGTTTAGACTAGAGGACCTCTGAGGTTCCTTCCAATTGTATTATTTTACGTTCTATGAATTTGCATTTCAGAATTCAAGACTTCTGAACTCTGTTGCTTTATTTACAGTTGCATGCCAAGCTACACTGGAAGAAACTGTGAGGAAGTAATTGACTACTGCAGGTTGCTCAGCATCAGCTGTCTGAATGAAGGATTGTGTCTCAATATAATTGGAGGATTCAGTGTAAGTAATTTAATATGGTAAATAAATTCCGGGGTTTGAAAAATAGGAAAACTTCAACCACAATCTGCGAAATGTATTTATCTGTTGGAGAATCAAAAAAGAATAATATGTTTATGTATTTGTTATATATACACTTCACTCTGTAACACAAGAAACATTCACTCAGGTAATATGGATTTTTACTTGGTTATCTGCTAGGATAATTAGATATCAGTTTTAACTTTGGAAGAATATGTAGTTAATCTTTGGAGCCATGTACCCGCTAAGATAAAACTTTGATAATATAATATTAATTCTACACAAAGGGGGGGAAACCCCTTTGTGGACAGATCTTTTAAACCAAAATTTAGTTGGCAACTTAATCAAGCACTTAATCCCAACAAATTGTAGAGAATAAATCATATTTCATGACCACACTTCATTAAAGGATTGCATCACATTGCTTTCCATTTCTGTCTGTAATTCATGGGGATTAAAAATAAGTGAGAGAAAGGAAAGCTCTTGAAAGGATCAAATTGATTCCTTTTCAATTTGGCCTGTGTCCTGAATAGGACTAAGTCCTGTTCAAATAATGTGGAAGAAACAATTGGACACTTATCTTCCTTAAATGGATCTGCAGTGCTTGGAGTTTTCTGTAGGTTTTGTCAGGTCTTACAAACATCAGTGTAACATATAGCACTCTTGTTGCTTAAAAAAAAATTCACTCACTTATCATGCTTGTGACCTATTGCCAAGGCTGTTTAAGAATTCAGTGATTTTTGGAAGAAATAGCATGAGTGACAAGTTCAGAAAAGGGATTACATGAAGCAAGAAAGTAGGGGAGATTTTCTCCTGACTACCGATCATCCTTTTAGCCCAATCTTGCCTCACCATAAATTAAAGGGAATGATCAGTAGTTGTTTTTCCGACTGAGATGAGATGCTTGATAAGATGGGAAACCAAGCCAAAGAAATGGCCTAAATGTCTTACATTAAATCACTGAGGACAGTTTCATTTGCCAGCTTTATTGTTTTGAAAAAAAAAAAAGATTATTGGAAGACGTATAGCTTAAACTGGCATAATTTTATTCAGATTCACGGAAAAGTCTATTGTTTTTCCTAATTTGCAAGAAACAAAACTTCATTAGACCAGAACCTTACACAAATTGGTATATGGATGTGTCAAATTGTGTAAGGCCAAACATCTTATCATTCCTTTAAAACTGTATGGATGTCCCTAAATGCTGCTGTTGAAAGGAGCGGGAAACAATTTGAGAGACATCTGTAAAAGCCTTAGCTCATCATATATATTCTTCCTAATGTCACAGGGCAAAAGGGTAAGCTAATGTTCCTTGACTGCTCTCATCTTAAGACAGAGCATATCTTCATCATTCTGTAAGTAATTTTCAAATTGCAGGGCAAATATAAAATCTTCAATTGAAGGACAAATATAAAATGTCTTAAGAGGGGGGAGAAAACTTTAAAAGTGAGAAATTAAAATGTGATACGGCAAATGGTAAATAGCCCATTAAATTGAACTGCTAAAATGGAAATCCATTCGTCAAGTCATCTTCAGAAGTTCGATGCAGAGCTAATATGGGAGCATATAAGGCACCCTGCCTCTTGTAATAATGAACAAATTGCCATCCTTTTTTGGACTGTTATTAGCAAGAATGTTTTTGAGAAGGATTTGAGAGGATTTTAAAAGATACTGCTGGCTACTGCTTAGAAAAAGAAATAAATCTCAGTTGAGAAACCAGGGGAAAATGAATCCTTGCACTATTTAGTAAACAGATTCTAACCCTGAAAGATCTACCAATTACACAAAATCCTGCTGCATTAATGTTTATGAGTTAATATTGATTTACCAATTGTTATTACAATGCCAGGCACTTCAGTATGTTTCTCAACAGCTGTAAAACTGTAAATACCATTGTCCTTTGAAGTTAATCTTGGGAGATCATCTTTGCTTAAAACTTAATCGTATTTTCTTTTCTTTTATCGCTAAAGTAAATCATACAGTACCGAATAGGCTTCTTGTCTAGTAGGGGGCTATTTGGTGGAAATGTCATGTTACAAAACTGAAAAACAATTCAGTTGTGGTACCTTGACTCTGGAAGAGAACTTCAAGAGAAGTCCTTCTGAATGGCTTTAAAACAGGCCCTGGGAAATTTTATTACTTTAAATACATTTTCCTAATTCTTTTATTCTTATTCATTTGATTCCTAAAAAAGTTTTCTTTCCCGTAATATATCATTTCATTTATAATCTGCCTAAAGTATGATTTATGAGGAAAGAAGGTGTAAAAATGCTGAAATTAATAGCATACTATATCTGGATGCAATAATGCCCAAAGGACTTCTTTTCTACAAAATGCCTTCAAGATGAACTTATCTTAAGAGTTTAAAACACAGAACTGCCCTCCTTGAATTCTTCCCATGCTTTTCAAGTTTATTTTAAAATGTTACTGTTTTCCAAAAAAGCTTATGAATATTTATACCAAAAGAAGAAAAATAATAATAAATCACAGCAAAAGAATGTATAAGGGCAAGCAAACTGCAAATTCTTTTAAACCAGATTGACAAAATGGGATGTTTTCATAAATTTTGAATCTTTCCTGGAAGATATATCTAGCTGGCCTTGTCTGAACATATATATATATATCCTTCCACCAATCTGTGTCATTTTAACCAGTAGATTAGATGGAAACTGACTGAGAAGCCAAATTATTTGATCTTATAAAAACTGAAAGGTGCCATTGTTCTGGGGCCATGTTATGTCCCAAGTATATTTTATGATTGAGTAAAAGGCTTAGGCACAATGAAATTGATAAGGCTTCTTCACCTCAACCGAACATGCTTTTGTCTATAGAGAGAGTTATAAATGTTTTCTGCTGGTTAAAGACTTAAAAGCATGCCATAAAATGTCAGCAAATTGCCAAGGAAAGGAGATAACATTGTTCATTGTTGTCTCAACGTTGGATCAAGGCAACTGGACCAAACTTTGTAAATCGGAGTTGTTTTGTTTCTCATCCAAGCAATTTCATCAATTGGAGCAAAATTAGTTAGACAGAGAGTCAGAGAGTTGTTGGAATATAACCCAACTCTTGCTACACCAACTTTAGGGCTTTCTCCCCAAAAGGGCTTGCAATATGTCAATGAAGACTCAATCATCCAAGCCAAAGGTATCTAAAGGCTAAATCATGGCAATTGGACCAAACTTTGTAAAATCTGAGATGTTTCATTGCTCATCCAAACAATTTCATCAGTCAGTGCAAATTTATAAAGCTTGGTCCAGTTGCCATGATTCAGCCTTTGGCCTGGATGATTGAATCTTCATTGACATATTCCCCATTGTCTTTTTCAGTGGAAAAACAATTAAGCTAAATGTGTAAACATTCTTTTAGAAGTTAAGTCACCAATACACACTTAATGAAACATTATGTACAATGATCTCCAAAAGTATTTTGTGCCAGGTTAATCAAAAAATGTTTTTCAGGTTCTTAAATCCCAAGAAAATAATGAATGTATTCAGCATATTACTTAGCACAGTCAGTTTGTTAGAATAATACCATTAATATGAAGACATTTCTAGGGAGTAAGGTGGAAGAGGAAAGCTACCTGCATCTCTTAGTTGTCTGTAAATTTCAAATTATTGCTTTCATGTGTACAAAACAAACAATAAGTTCTGTCTTTAAAATGTCTCCACACCCCCTATGATTGTTCTGTGCCCACCCACAGTACAAACAATATGTATCATTGCTACTGTATTTCTTTGAACTTGTTGCTGAAAATCACTTCCGTATTCATTCGCTAGCAGTAATTAGTCTGTTTTCTGTGACAAAAGGCAAGTAACACTCCCTGCAGGAATTGGCTAGAAAGGTAACATTTTAGAGTTGATTGTGTAGTTTACAGAATCTATTGCATGCAATATGGTTTGGGAATTCATCATAAAATGCTGCTGAGATCCAAAGATCTGAGAACTTCTATGTTTTTGTAAGTGTTAAATATGAAGAAGGATAAGCAGCTGGCAAAAATTTGACCCAAGAACCTTGCTTAATCTTTCCAATATGTCCACTGGAATAAGCAGAGTCAGCTGGAGTGGGTGGGTATATTAAATGGGGCGGGAGGGGGGGAGGGAGAAACAAACAGACAGACAGACAGACAGACAGAGAGATGGAGAGAGATAGAGAGAAACAGAGACAGAGAGAAACAGAGATAGAGACAGAGAGAGACAGAGACAGAGAACCTCATTGCGAGAGCCTAAAGTAATTAACATGTCATTTTCAAAATGTGTTCTACATTACTACTTGGATTTGTTTCCAGAAAATGGTTAGCCTACTCCAGAGCTGATATGGAAAGATTATTCCTTTTTCCATTCCAAGATAATGAATGTTCTTATTCAACAAGTGAGACCATCTAGTTGGTCTTGTCTGAGCATAAAACCTGAGCAGATCAGTCCTCTGTAGCACACAGATGAGTGTCTCCCAGAAAATAGCAGGACAATAGGCTAAACTGGGGAGTCAAAAGAAAGCACTGAGAAAGGTTTTTTGGGATTCTTTCAAGAATATTGCAAGATTATGTCCAAGTAAGACAGGAGTCAAGCCTGCCCAACCTGAAGATTATGTCTATTTTTTTACTGTTTGTGCAACTTTCAGGGTTGTGGAGTTGTTGCAGGGAGTGGGGTTTGCTCTTATTTTTATATACTTGTGTCTTGCCCCGTCAGCGTTAGTGGGAGTGTTTTGTGTGCTCTAAACAACTGCCTAACCAAGGAACTGCAAAGAACATTCTCACTAACACTGACAGGGCAAGACACAAATATATAAAAATAAGAGCAAATCCCACTCCCTTCAAACACTGATGATGTTATCTAGTTTAGTAATGAAATGTCTGCAAGAAAACCATTCTGTTAAAATTGCTTTAAGGACCTCACAGTTCAATCCTGAGCTACAAATATTCTCTCCTATCTGTTATTTCAGGATTATTTTTTAAAAATTTGATGGGTAAAAAGAAAACTTTATTTCAACCACAATAAGTAAAGACCAGAAACTTAACAAATTATTTCTTATGCTATTTGACTCAAGTTGCTAGTATTTAACTAGTAGAACATTTCATTGCAGTAAGCAATCTTTTATTCATCCTCTTTTAAAATCAAAACAAATACATGAAGTTTTAGACAAAGCAGGTGAAGATGCAAGAAATCAGCCCATGGGTATTATAGCTTTATCTGAATTTGGCAGAGGAGGGCCAGACAAATTGACAGCTGGTATGCTGTGTGGCATGTCACAAAAATTTTGGATATCCAACCTATCTTCATTCTTCCTGCCCCAGAGGATGCTAAATGCATGCATCCCATTCATTACAAAGGCCAACGTAATTGAGCAGATCTAAACAGCATAAAATGTCCCAAACCTCCCTAGAAACCTTTGTGTTGGTTTAATTTTTTTCTTTGCAAGGAGACAAAGCCAATTCCATTTTTGACAACTGTATGATTACTGTGGCCTTTAAAAAAAAAAGCATGCAACAATTATATCATTACCACTTCAGTTACTCAGATTATGGGGGAAGTGCAGCAGGTGATCGGCAGGTGCAGTAAAAATAGAGCTGCCAGATGGCTGTTAGATGAATTTGTTAAGGAATATAAACAATTCCTGACAACTTTCCTCCAGCTCTAATATTGGACAGGCCAATTGGGAAGCAGATTTCAACAGATGAATTGTCCAGCTGCCCAATATGAAAAAAACAAACTAACAGGGCAGGATAACCCTTCCTTTCTACCAATTAATCCTAAATTTGGATCACAGGTTCTGCTTTGCAGAAAATTGAATTAATCATCTTTCCAATACAGTACAAATACATATATCTCCTCTCGGTCTCAGAGGAAGGCTAGTACTTCCTCACTAGTACTTCCAATTGAATAAATCTTGCTTAACCTCATAGCAAAGTAGGCATGGAGGGAGAAGTTAGCATATATTAGCTCCAAGCCAACAGATGGTTTTGAATTGGATTTATTGACTCCCTTAAGTTTAAGAAACTGGACAATTTGTTTTGTGATTTATTTTATTCTTTAAGGGGTTTTGTGTGTGTATGTATGTGTGTGCATGCATGCTCCTTCAAACAGCATTGACTCCTGACAACTTCTTGATTAGTTTCTGAATTTTTCTTGGCAAAGTTTTTCAGAAGTGGTTTGCTTCTGAGGGCTGAAAGAGAGGGACTGGCCCAAGGTCACCCAGCTGGCTTTATGCCTAAAGTGGCACTAAAACTCCCGGTCTCCCAGTTTCTAGTCTGACACCACCTCAATGCCTTAACCACTAGACCAAACTGCTTCTCTAAGGTATAATAGCTTAACAGCATGGTAATAATTTCTTGAGGAAACTAAGAAAAATCAGTGACAAGCTTTCACTGGTTTGAATACTATTACTATTCTATTATCATTTTTTTTTCCTTTTTATTATTCTGTTATTTTGTGCTTTGATCTATGAGAAAGGTATTTTTCTTAGATATTTTGACAGTTGATAATTACCTTAAATATAGCCCTGGTCCAAAATTACAGAAGCCATAATTGCTATTGTTTGTGAAAAAATTTAAATCTATTATTTATATTATCCAATGCACACATAGAGATGTGCATTACACACATAGAGATATGCACAACGTATTTCATAAGATTTGAAGAACAGTCTCTTCTAGAGTGTGTTTTTTTAAACTGTTCCAATTGTAAAATGCGTATTTATAAAGTATTTGATACAGTAAATAAAAGTAGCCATCTTTCCTCTTATTTATATTAAACCAAATGACTTACAGTACATGAGTTACAGTTAGTATCAAATCCCTCTGGGTTAAAGAATGAGTTTTGTATCATTCAATTAATAGATTGTAGGTTGTTTTCTTTCTCTGTTTCTTTTTGTTTTTCTTACACTCCAAAAGCATTTCAGCTTTCCAACAAGATGCCAAATTTTGAAGCACATTTTTTTTAGGAAAGATAAGTGATTTACTGTCCTATTAATTTGGTTCTTTTTAATATTTCTATTCAACCTTGATTCAAAGTTCCATTCCTTCAGGCTAAATTCTCAGTGGAATATACCCCAAAAAGGCTTATTTGAAATCCATCTTCTTATTTAAAAAAAGACAGACATCCTAATACAAAAATGAAGACAACATCAGAAGTTAATGCTCATTTCATGCTGAAGTTAGATTTTTGCAACTTCTGGGGCTTTGCCAAACACATATCAAATAAATATATGAAAAATTACATATATTTATTTGATATTTTTTGATGTGATGCCAGCCCATCCTCCTTGCAAAAAGATATTGAGATTTATGACTGATAAAAAACAAGTGATAGGAAAAGCAATGAGTTCTCTTCATATAACAGCTTTGCAGAATAAAATTATTATTGCATCATTTCTACTTTTAACCAAGTCAAACATTTCCCTTCTATTATCTCCTGAACTACTTACTAGCCATGGTTCCCAGAGAAAATTATAAATTGGTGTATCGAAATTTAATAAATCCTAAAATCTAACCGTGGCAAAATATAGGAAATAATTTAATTCAATTCTGGCATAATAAAAATATAAACAAAAGATCAGAAATCACATAAGAAATAAAAATGGTACTGTCAAATTTTGGGAATGGTAATTAAAAAATTGATATGGCAATTAAAAAACTATGGTAGACCTATTGGAAAGTCCCAAAATATGTCCACTAGGAATTAATAAGAGTTTTTATAAGAAACTGAAAACAATTATTTTCTGAGAACTGTCATTTTACTCTCCAAATGTTAAGAGGGAAAACTGAAAATTTGACAAGTGATGCATCAACAAGGAGTTATGTAAAGATGCTGAAATTAAATTTGAATTTATATCACAGAGCATTCACACAGTGAGATGTCATTTCCAAACTACACACCTATCATATAACCTAGAGTAAATTCTGAAGCTTGCTTTAAAAGTTTCTCTGTGAATTTGAATAGATTTGGAATGAGATAATGTAAAGATCACACCATAGAAGTTTAAATTACAGCACACAATGAAATTTATGTTGAAAATGCTGTGATTTCAAAATGGAAAGCAGAGTTGGACCTGGTGAGTTCATAGATTGGAGTCTTCCAGGACTTATTAGGCAATAACTTGGAAAGTTTTTAAAAAAAAACTTGAGAAAGCAATGGTAAATCATTTACATATTATTGCCGAGAAATCCCTATTATGTATTCATCATGAGCTGAATTTCCTTAGAGGAATGTTTTAGCTAGAAAGTCAACCTTAGCTAATATTAAAGAGTTAAGCAGGCTGAATTAGTTAATTCTTGACTGGGGAACCATCAGCAGCATAAGGACTTTAAGCTTTATAACTAATCTAGAAAATTAAAAAGGCATCCTAGAATATAGTCATATCAAAGAATTTTGATAATGTTGCTGAGATAACAGCATGGATGCATCCATTAAATTTCCAGGAGTGAAGACAAGATCAAGGAATAAGTTTTACCTTTAAGCATATATACTCAGAATGAAATCCTAAACTATCTTCTGGGATGTAATGCTTTGGAAATACATTTAAATCATATTTCAGTGAGCTACTATCACTGTTTTGTCATCTGTCAGTAATATTCCTATGTAATAAATTTAAGCAGACAAGGTATTTATTAATTGTCTACATGAACACCCTAGTTCAATTAACCTTTGTTCCTTCTTTAAGCTATAATGTCAAATAGGTTATTCAACCAAATTATTTCCTTCTCTTTAGTGCCTCTGTGCTCCTGGATGGACTGGACAATTTTGCCAATTTGTAGAAAATCCCTGCTTAATTTATCCAGCCAATTGCCACCCTGGAGCTACTTGTGTTGATATAAGTCAATCAAAGTTGCAACCACAGACTAAGTGCTTGTGTCTACCTGGTTTCACAGGTAAGAAAGATTTCAGATTTCTCTCTCTCTTTTTTTTTCTCCTAACCCTGAGGGAGAAAAGTACTTTAGTGCTTAGAGATGTTTTGCATTATGCTTACTTCTAATCAGAAATAGATATACGTTTGGGGGGGAGAACACTCAAATGTGTACAGAATGCTATTTTAGTATAAAAAACTAGAAGATATTCTTAAATATTATTTTAGTAAGCTCAAGCTGAAGCATCAGGAAGCTTGTATCTTGCTTTTTGCACAAAAAGCTAATAATAATAAATTGCTGAATGATAAAGTACATGTCAGGCTTCATTCATGATTGATAATAACATTTTATATTATGCCATCCCTTCAAGGTTACTCAATCCATATGTGTGTTGTACATTAATGACAGTAATTCAATTTGGGCAGTTAAGTGCAGGATCAAAAAAAAAAAAAAATCCTACAATTATATGAGACTTTAAAAGGTGATCTATTCCATCTGCTTCCTTTTGGACAAAGATAATTGTATCTATATTTAACTCTTAGATGGAATCTGTAATGCCGCAGGACAAATTAGATGTTATTTTCTCTTTGCTTATTTACCACACTTAACTTTCTTACCTACACTGTGAAGCTCTGATAAGAAAAGCATGTACATTTTGATAGTGTTAATTCGACAGATTACACTTATGAAAATATATCTCTTTTACCGTGTCTTGCAAAAGCTGCTTCTTAAAATAAAGCTGGAGAATTAACTTGTATTCTGAATTTTGGTTTAAAGGAATTGATGGGATATGACTTTTAAATATAATTTATACACTAAGTCCTGCCAGTTCCACATAGATACATTCAATCCAAGTAAGTATGCTGCTGGCCTATAGACTAAAATCCTTTGCACCATTGTATGGCTGTGTGCCCCATTAAACTCCAGAGCTATAAATAAGATTTTTTTATGTCAAGTTCCATCTGTGCTACTGCCCATCTCACATTTCTTCAGTTAATTTCACTTCCATTACATGAAGAGTCATTCCTATTCTGGTCTGTTTCTTAACACTATCAGTCCTCCAGTGTCCTGTAGCACACGGAAACCCAAGAATGAATTACAGAATAATTGATAGCAGGCAGTATCTTACCTGATTTATTCATGGTTCTGTCATCACACCAGCCTGCCTTCTGTGCTAGAAATCTAGGACGTTGGATCAGTTTTAATTACTGTGAGCTGATACTGGGCATCTCTCTGTATTTTTAATGAATGTTAATATTAAAACTGCTCTGAGGGTCTTACTATAGCCACAACGGTACAATGAACAGAATAGAATTGAATAAAACAGAATAAAATATGTTCTATGGTCAGGCAAGACTGCAACTGGATTTCCAACCTTAAGACAGACTGTCCCTATGGGACTGCTCCAATTTCCCCTTCCCCTGTTCTTAAAGTTTTATAACATGAAAGTTATCAGTGAGGAAAAAGAACAGAGAGCAAGAGAGAAGGGAAAAGGAAGAAGAGATTGAGAAACCATGTGCTGTGCAGTACAGGCTATGGTATGAAATAGGTCTCAAGGCTGGAAAGATTATAAACCACTGCACCAGGATTTATTTATTTTTTGTCTTTTAATGACCCCATAAATCCTTGCATCAGGGTGGAGTCAGGGCAACTGAATGGAGATGAGTGTTTACTGGCCGGATGCCCTTCCTGTCTCCAATGCAGAGTTTGCAGCTGATATTTACTCATTGTGCCCAGAGAGAAAAATATCTGCCGCTACAAACTCACAGCCTCCTGATTGTGAAGTGAAAGCTACACCTCTAGGCCACTGCACCAGTCTAACCACTGCATCAGGAATAAAAGAGTAAAATGGGTGAACATGACTCAAGCTGCAACCCTAAACAAAGTTACTTAACAAATCTAATTTAATTAAATAAGATTTACTTGTAAGTAGACCTCTGATTAATGTGAATGAAGAATGCACTTTGCTGGACACATACTCCACATGAGTGAACAATGTCCAGCAAAAACTGCAATCAATTGGATACTATCACATGGTTGGAGAAAATGAAGAAAGCCAAAGAAAACATGGTGACAAACAGTTTGGGGAGATCTGAAGATCTGATTTTCAGCTTCCCTGAAAATGAAACCAGATTTTATATTAATTTTTGCCTCAAGAGACGCATTAGGGCTTATTTTCCATTTAGGTCTTACTTTGGGGGAAATACAGTGTAAATGTGTTCGTCTGGCTGATAATCTTAACTGGGGCTTATTATTGGGGAAGGGCATATATTATGAGCATCCTGAAAAATCATAGGGCTTAATTTCTGGTCACTCTTTACTATTACATGTATAATAAAGAATGGTGAAATAAAATTGTCTGCATCATATCCTACTCATGTGCCAAGCAAACCTGCTGTGACTCAGTATTTGGATTTATACATGACAGGGAACACTTCACAGAGCAAAAAATTCAAAGTGGAGCTTATTCATCTTGACCAGCAGCCTTGCCCCAAAACCTACTTGTTGTCAGTGTTCCAACACATTCACTCCTAAGAGTCGACAGATACTCTTCCATTACTAATGAACTTCATAGTGTTATCTTGCCATCCCTGATATGATATAAAGTCTATTTTCATTATTGGGATTTTTTTTTGGTACAATGATAGTTGATACTTTAAAAGATGCTATGGGCTTACTACCATGAAAGATGCCTTGAGGAACATGCCATTATGATATTAACTGCACTGTACTTCCAGCCAGCTAAAGAGGTATCTTGAAGTTGCCATTAGCTGTTCCATGGTTTGCCCTCTTCTCTCAACACAAATCTCATGATGCTGCTGACGATGACAAAATCAAGGCATGGCATCTGCCCAGCTCCAGTGGGCTGTTGATGCTGTTGCAGGCATGCCTCTCTACATTTGGTCATTGGCCCTAGCCATCCACAGGAGTTAATCCAGCTTTAGCATAGTCTCTTTCAGAATTGCCTGCACAGAAGTATTGCCAATCCTTTTTCTTCTGCTATTTATTTATTATTTTCTGGATGCAAATGGGCTTTAATTGTAAATTGCTTCTGAGGAGTCAATGGGATTTGTCGCCTCTGCCACTTCAGGTGTGAAATGTTGGCTGTTACGACACAATATGTTGCTTTTTAATAAATTCAGCCTCCAATGTCTTACTTTCCTTGGTGATAAGAGCAATATGTTGCTTTTTAATAAATTCAGCCTCCAATGTCTTACTTTCCTTGGTGATAAGAGCAGAATGCCTTGCTGGTCTCTCCCCATCCTTTCACTGGGGGCGGCATTTGCACCAGGAAACTGAGGGTTGGTTAACCCTTTCCAATCTGGAAGTGTTGCATATAGGCCCAAGGCTTGGAAAAAGGGAGAGTGGCCAGGAGGCAGAACTGGGTGTGATGAGTGACGGTGAGTTGGTAACGCCCACCCAGCCAGTCATTAGGGCAGAGAACCAGTTGTTAAATTATTTGAATCCCATCACTGATATGCATACATACATATAGTTTAATTTTAGTTTATAGTTATATGTTATTTAAATGTAAACTTTCATTTCAAGGGATGATTTAATCCTCGGATACAATGAGATTGGATAGAAAATCATTATAAATCAGATGTTGGTTATATTTCTCCTCTTAGCTTATAAGTTACATGTTAGTTAAATGTAAACTTTTATTTCAAGGGATGATGACAAGGTCAGCTTTATTTTCAAGAGATCAAAATAACATAGCTGATCTTTTAAATTGATAGCATTCCATTCCAGGTTAGTTGCTCAAGAATGATTAATCTTTTACCAGACCTCCCAATTTAACTTATTGAAATGAATGTGTAGAACACAGGTTGGGAAAGATTAACCTTGAAATAAAAATAAATACAATGCTAAGAGGAAAAAATATAACCAACATCTGGTTTATAACAATTTCTATCCAATCTCATTGTATCTAAGACTTAGATCATGCCAAAAGTAGAAATTTTGGAAATGAAGTGAGATGGAGTAGTCAGAGAAACTGCATAACAGATGAAAATACTTATTGAAACCCCCTCTTCCCTCTTTGTCTTGGCTACAAGTTGATAAGCTGTTCAGGTTTATTTGGTAATGATAAATCATAAATCAAATTCTGAACTGGCTTTATTTTAAATTTGGGTCAGGTGTTCAGTAGAGTACTATGAAGATAGGTGTTAATCCAAATGTTACTTAGCATTTTTATTAATGAATTGGGAATTTGGCAGTACATTATTCATATTCAACTCATTGCGCTGAAATAGAGGTGTTATAGAGGGCTGTACCTTGAATGTGTCTAATATACAATCTAGCGATATCAACCATTATATCAAGTACTTTTAACATTGTAAGACATAAGCATAAGAGTTTGCATAACCTCTCAGAAGTATCTGAAGTATGAAAACTTAATTTAAACAGCAATTATGAGCTGGGAAGTGAGTTTTCTCCTCCCTAGAATATGATGATTAGGACTGTGCAATCTAAAATGACAACTGTATTCATCAAACAGGAAGTTCAGTAACAGATTGGAGGGATTCTGCATTTTGTACTCTGTGTTTTGTATGTGTCTCTGTGTTTGTGTGCATGCACATATGAAAGAGGAAAAAAGGAAAAGAAGAGGACCATTTAAAAATGCATTGTGCATTGAAGAAATAATATGAACGGTTTCCTTATAATGTGAAGATGTTACCTGATTAATCAGTTTTGGAACTACTACATAATTAAATATGCAATGGAACCTTTTGCCTTTGCTATAAGTGGGCTGCTTGGTTCTACTTGGAAATTTTTTTTTTGGCCATTTTATTTATCCACAATTTCCTGTATTTAACATCCATCAAAAGTGAATTAGATGGCTCTTCTGTGACTCATTTTAGTTACCTTATTAAGGAGGCCATTCATTTCACTGTTTGTTCCTCGGCATCATATTAACATTGTTCACTTCAACCCTTCCTTTAACCAAAAATCTAAGAAAGTATTTAAAAAAGAGTAACAATATCACCTGATTGCTACAAATGTATAAAGAAATTAATTGGGGTGCTTAATAAGGATGAAATATTGTTAACCTATATGTAATGTAAAAATATACTATTGTTGTGGTTCACTGGCAGCAGATGCGGATGGCTGAGGGCTCAGAGAGCGAGGACTCATATGAGGGGCCTGCGTGTGATGCAGGGATGTGGCCAGGACCATCAGGGAGTGGAATGCTGCCTTCGGAGATTGTGGAGGCTGGCAGCAGTGATGAAGAAGTCCCCGAGGACCCTGTGCCCAGTGTGCGTGCACGCAGGGCTGCTCAAAGGAAAGAGCAGCTGCAGCAGCACAGGCGACTCGGGAGTAAGGCTGCAAAGTAATGGCCCCTCCCTTAAGAGATAAAATCCAGCTGAGAAACTGGAGTTCTTTGCAGGAAGCAAAGAAGTTTTTGCACTCAAGTCTTATGGACATTCGTAATATTTTGGTTGGTGTTTGGAGACTCTTTGTGTTTGAAATATTTCTTAGTAACTTTATCTAGTGTTCTTAGCATCCTTGCACAACCTTGGCAAGGCTCGTTCTTATCAGACAATTAGTTTGAAACAGCCTTTTAACCATGAAGGAATAGAATTTGTAAAGAATCATTAAAAGGTTTTGCTGTTACATCTGTTTTGTGTTTGTTTCCTTGAAACAAGGTTTGGGTCAGAACAACAATTAATATAGCATGCCATTGCTTTACAAAATATTTGTCTAATGCCTAAAAGGTTGTAAAATCAGTTCCTCATTAAATACCTCAGAAATGTTATGTAAAGAATGGATAGTTTGTCCTCTGAAACCTTATGTGACTAAGTGGCAGTACCTAACTGATCTTGACTATCTTGAAATACAAAATAGGATTAGATATGGGTAGGTCTTAAATTGGAAATGACCACAGGGAACAAGGACAACAGCAAAAGAAGCTACATTGAAAAGAGCAGTCGCAACTTAATTGCATATTATTGCCAATTAAATTGCCTGGCTAGGTTCAATTCTCCTGATCGAAGAGAATATTTGTAGTTCAGGATTGAACTGTGGAGTCCATGGTGCTCTCTGAGCTTGGTGGTTTACTTGTTTGTTTGTTTGCAGGCATTTCATTACCAAACTAAGTAACATCATTAGTGCTTATTATCAGTGAACCAGCACTAAGCTCTTTGACAGGCAATTATTATGTATCTTTAGCACTTATTCTTTGGCTGAATTGACCATTTATATGAAATCTATTAAAAATCTTAAAATATTATGCAAAAGCATTGTATGATGGTCCTATATTTCAAATTTTCTTTCTTTGTATCATCCACTTTATTGCTAAAATGAGGGAACAATGCTTTTCCTTAACATACTCACTTAGATTAAGTGGTATTATTGCACTATTTATCTTAAAATGGAAGACCTAAGGAAAAATAGAAATTTAACTTCAGGCAAATTATACTCTGTTCACATCAGGTGCTGAATTGCATTTTGATTCTAAACTAAAGTTTGCATCATTTTTTTCCAGCTTGCACATGTGTCATTTGATCATTCTTGTTCAACATACCCTGGCTTGAAGGTATAAAACAAAACTCAGAGTTTTGTTATTTTTATCCAGGGAGTGGGTAATGCCACAGACTCCCCCCTCCAGTATTTATGCAGATAGCATGAAGACCAAGTTTGAACTAGGCACACACAGGCACACACACATACACACACAGAGTACAATTCTCATTCTCAAAATGCTGGTGACTTCAAAAAGAGCTATATGAACTGAAGCCTCAAGATCAGATCTATCAAAAATACAGAAGGGTTTGTGAGTGGAATGGCTTCATTATTTACCTAGTTTAAAAAAATAGAAATAAAATAGGTTGAATCTCTTTATGGAAACATAAAGCAGCACATTAAGAGCAGACAAACTAAAAGGAAATAATGATTGTGTTGTTCAGCAACTCTTTGAATGTTAAACAGCCAGTAAGGGCCAATTCATGCAGGCAATATGCATTATTTAAATTTTGTACAATTAGCAACATTACATAGCATAACATAATTATTAAAGGTAGCCTATGGGAGATCTATAGGTTCAGCTAGTAATAGTTAATATTTAAGCATTTATCAGATCTGACTCTGCTTAGCTGTTTGAGAGCAACCAAAATTGAACAGCAAAGTCTTTTTCTCTACGGTGTATGTTTTCTTACCCCCAAGCTATAAAAACAGACAAAATCAGCTACAGATAATTTGAATTTCCTTTCTTTCTTGTGCTAGCCACATAAGTTTACATTTACATAAAAAATAAGCTTATCATCACATTCTGATAGGCATTTATTCCAAAATTTACTATTTTACTCCAAAATTATTTGCTGAAGCATTGTTCTAGAAAAAGACAAAGACCCATGCATTTGTTTTTGTTTCCTGAAATAAAATGAAAATGAGGCATTTTAAAAATATTATTATCATTGATATTAAAATGTTCTGGTTCTTTCTTTTGCACAAAATTATCGTTGGGTCTCAAGTATATATTCAGATTGATGAATTTAAATAGGATGCTGTTATGTTGTCGGTAATAAGATAATTTTAATTAAAGGGTTTTTCTACCTTTAAATCAAGTGCCCTCATAATCAATTCCTGCCAATATGCTTCATTCTACATGCAAGGAGAGATAGTAATTAATTAAAGGAAGCGCCTTCAAGGACAATTGGTTGGCTATGTGCTACTTTAAAAAGAGCTGATGGGCTAGTTTTTTCTCCTTTCTTCTCCTTCTCTCAATGTCAAAAATGGCATGCATTAAAATCACTACTATAGTAGTGGCAAAATCAAGTACCTCTACCATAATACTCTAGCTGTAGGCAGAATCAAGTGATTTGTACATCAGTCATAGTAATTAAAAGCCAATAAAACTTTCTTGATTGAAAAGTGCATTCTTTTCTGAGATTCTGAGTTTTTGGTTTACTTATGATGTGTCTGCTATGGTTATCAAAAGAAAGTAAACTAGACAAGTGCATTGAGCAGGGAAACAAAAAGGTTCTTGTAACATGCATATGAGTGAAGGAAATTCTCTCAAGAACTTGTTGCACAAACTGCAATTATAAGGTAATTGTTATATTACATCAAGATATACAGTATATTTAACCATAGCTCGTTCAACAATGTACTCCAGACTAAAACTTCAAACTTGATTTACTACCATAACTATTTATGATTGCAATCATATATTAGATTCATCCAGAAGTAAAGAAAATACTTTATAGACTGGTCTAATGTATAATTTATCAATTCATCTAATGCAATCCAGTAGATTGACCAAACAAAAGTTGGAGATCTTGTACTTAAATCAACAACTGCAGTAGTTGTGATTGAACTTAAAGAAGAAATCAGTACTTTGAGTATTAGATGTTCAGCAGATCATGAGACTATATGATGCACTGTCATATTTTCCTTCACAGAGTCATCTAAACCCCAAGTAGAGTGATCCTCTTTGAGGTAGCAACTTGGTTCAAAAATGTGAGCATTAGATCCCAAAGTTTCCAGTCATGAGCACTAAGTTGGTCTGCTTGGGTTCCAGCAGCCGCTTTGCATCAATGAAAAGATATTCGATGTGCATTTGTACACAAAACGTATGGTAATAAAGCAGCCAATTTAATATCATACAGTAGCTTCCATTCAGTGCCTAGTAGAACCACATGGAAAAGGGTACTTCATCAAAGCCATGACTGAAAGAAAGTATCTTTCAAAACTTTTGCTCAGGCCTAATGTTATATATTATTTAAAACTGAAATGATTTGTAATACTGAGATAACTAGAATATTAGAAACTCCCCCCTCCCCCCCAAAAAATAGGGGAGGGGATGAAAAATCTGTAGACAGTCTTAAGGCCAGTTCGTGTAATGAGCCATGCTACAACACAACCTATTGCATTCACAGTGTGCCTGCAGTACAGAGAAAATTTAGCCTATTTCCTTTATGCCAGTCTTCCCTGTTGCTTCCTGCAATATACAGGCTGGGAATTGAGGAGCATACTGATGAGTCAGTCTTTCCAATTAAGAAAGCATTGAAGGCATGAGTTATGCATCTGAAAATAGACTCTTTGTGAAGTAGAGGTGCTGTTGTTTGATAGTGATCGGCCAAATAATTTGCTTACTTCTAAACAGCCACTATTGGGGGCTGGAAGTGCTGTTTATGCCAAGCATAGTAGCTCTCTCTGAATCCCCAAGAAGAGAGGTAACTGGGAATAATATTTAAATCCAACATCACTAAAGATCTCTCTGGAGAAAATGTCTCATTATTTTCTGCCTGGAATTAGGATATGACCAGGACAATGAGGGAGAAGAATAAACAAGGACAGCATTATTAGAGGGAAAGGGTTGGTCATGAGAAGGATAAGTAGGATAGGATGGAGTGAAGAACTATGCAGCAGGCTTGGTTGAGAGTAGAGTGGGGTTAAGAAGGAGGAATAAGCATTACATAGCTACAGTTCCCAGTTTGATAGATGTGTGCAAATCATGAATTATGGATTTGAATGCAAGAAAACATGGCGTAGTGTTTCATATGTATGAACCTACTAAAATCTCAACAGTGATGTTCCAAAAGTTCAAGATGTTCACTAGAAATTATTTCCAGGCTGGGAATGATTGTTTAGAGAAAGAAGCCAATTGAGCTCAGTAGCACATATGTCACAGTCAATACGCTTAACAACTACAATTTCCTATTGGATTATTTATACAACATCTTGTTTGCAACATCTAGCTAAGCCAAATAACATGCCAGATTTTATTATGATAAGCGTTGTTAAAACTAAAGCACAAACAAAATGATTTAAAAACAAAGCATAGACTGTGTAGTAAAAAGCAAGTAAATCACTATATGAACTAAATCCATAGAACTAAATGAACTATATTTGCATTTTCTTTTTTTAAAGGGCTAGAGCTTTAAGAATGTTTAATAATATTTAGCTTTAATAATATTTACTTAACTACAAAAAATGCGAATCCAACGTATCTTTTACAGTAGTTCTATGTCAGATTCATTTTTAAAAATGCCCAAATTTTGGTGCAGCTATATTGCTTATAATTTATAAATACCTATCTATTAAGAGCAATTAGTTGTTCAACTTTAAGAGATTGCATTGCTCTCAGTGTTCTACAAATCAGAATGTATTTGAGCTACAGTTTATTATGCTTTCATTTCTGAACTTTGTGGCAGAGTGAATTAAATGCCAAAGCAAATCAGATATTAGTGATGAAATGGAAAGCTGCATGCAGCCCACCCCTCCCAGTTAAGAACAATAGATAATGATCTAGAATTCTTTTCCATTTGTTCACTGTATAAAAGAAATGTGCTTTAAGAAAATGTAAAGAAAAGGCAAGAAGGAAATGAAAAGAATTGAAAATATGTGCTTTCATATCTTCATACTCACTGAAGAAGAATTATAATCTTGAAATAGAAAACACAACTTCAATATCTGGTTAACTCATTTGCAGCATTCATAATATCTTACTGAAAAAGTACATTACACTTTTAATACAGGTAGTCCACAACTTACAACTATTCATTTAGTGACCATTACAACAGTACTGAAAAAGTGACTTATGATTGGTTTTCACACTTGCAACCATTGAAGCCATCCCATGGTCACATGATCAAAATCCAGGTGCTTGGCAACTGGCATGTATTTATGATAGTTGCATTGTCCCAGGGTCATGTGACTACTATTTGTAACCTTCCCAGTTGGCTTCTCAGAAGCAATGGGGGAAGCCATATTTGTTTGAAGACTGCATGATTCACTTAAAAACTGCAGTGATTCACTTAACAACTATGGCAAAAATGGTCCTAAAATGCTTTTGGGCTCAATTGTAGTCATAAGTTGAGGACTATCTATAATACATTAACTTACATTAACTCACAATGGAGGGGACAACATTGTGAAAATCACAGTTGTGTCATGTTAAGCAATTTCTTTGAGGGTAAGAGAGAATTAGAAGATCGTTCTTGTTTTTCCTCACATTTTACCAAAATAGCAGTAGTGCAGGGGTGTCAAACTCACGTCATTACGGTAGCATCACGTTACATATTAGGACTTTCCCCCGCTTTGCTAAACAAGGCCTGAGCCTGGCCAGTGCATGACACATCTGGCCTGCAAGCCGGGAATTTGACAGCCCTGCAATAGTGTGCCATGAGATTTGTGATGGTGTGATGAATCTCACTGTTCACTAATGGATCTTCCAAAAAATGTTTAGCCTGGCTCCAGCATGATAGATTATAGCTTATCATTCTGATAATGACTGGTTCCATGGCTATTTATCCATTTAGCAACCTTATATTATTTAAATCCGAGCTGTCCAACCTTGGCAACTTTAAGACTTGTGGACTTCAGCTCTCAGAATATCCCAACCAACATGGCTGACTGGGAAATTTTGGGAGTTGAAGTTAACAGGTCTTAAAGCTACCAAAGTTGGATACCCCTGAATTAGTTTGTTTTGCCTGTGTGAGAAAGAATCCAACACCTAAAACATTTCTTCCCCTTCTTGTTTTTCAAATATCACAATTTTCACAGGATTAGCTTTTTGTCGTCATCATCACCATGATTCACTCAGCAAACTTTGCTAACTGAATTTGCTTTATCTGGTATCCTGTGTTCAGGAATAAAATTTCCTGATGATGATCATATACAATTTTCAAGGTTATATTTAGCGAAGGAAAATTAAGAGGAAAGGGGAAAGAAGTAAAACAATTTCAAACTATCTATTTTCTCCACAATCTTTCTGTTTATGTTCTACATACTAAAATGAAATGACTACTGTTGTATTGCATAAGCAAAAAGCCTATCTGTTTGTTTTGTTGCAATTTCCTATTATAGAACCCTCAGTCAAGAACAGAGTGATAATTAGGTATGAAAAGCTATGTGGATTATTGTCAAAATCTCCCCTGACATTCATTTAATACTTAATCAGATTGTAATGCTGTAAATTATGCATTTCCAAGTAGTAATAAGAAGGGAAAAGTATGACTTATCTTAGCATTATCTTGACTTCAATATAATAGGGGAAAGGTTCTAAATTTTTATTAGAAGAATCGACTATATTGTCACATGGATATTTGTTTCAAAGAACGATATTAATTATATACACTATAATGCTGCATATTCATTTCATGAAAATGAAAAGGGGTAAATATATGTTCTTCATTTATGCCAGGATTTTCCAAACTGGTCAATACCCTAAGAATTTCTGAGACTATCTATTGTTCTTATTATTATTCGTAGTATTTATTTATTATTTATTTAATCTATATTGCCACCTATTCTCCCATGGCGAGTTGAGGCGGCTTACACAATGTAAAACCATATTTAAAACAGAAAATAAAAATAAAAAAAACAATAAAAACTAACAAAAAGAATCAAATAAATTAATAAAGTACAATAGAACAAAATCTGGAAAAAAAATAAAATAAAAAATCACCCGCCAACTCCCACCCCCCCACCCCAACAATAGCAGATCACACTCGCCATTTGATGGGCTCGATCCCACTCTGGACTCCACAGGCCCGTTGGCAAAACCAGGTCTTCAGTGCCTTTTGAAAGAACACTAGAGTGGGGGCTCCTAACAGCCTCCAGGCACTGCGTGAGGGAGGACACAGTAACACTTAACTCACCATGAGCCAAGACATACAGCTGAGTATCATCAGCATATTGGTGATACCTCAGTCCATGGTGATGAATTATCTCACCCAGCAACTTCATATACATGTTGAACAGGAGTGGAGAGAGTACCGAGCCCTGTGGAACCCTCTAAAGCAGTGGATGAGGACTGGATCTCTCCCCTCATATCAACAATAGCAGATCACACTCGCCATTTGACGGGCTCCATCCCACTCTGGGTTCCACAGGCCCGTTGGCAAAACCAGGTCTTCAGTGCCTTTTGAAAGAACACTAGAGTGGGGGCTCAGAGAGTGGCTGAGAGTGGCTGCAGAGGAAGGAAATGAACCAAGACAGCACAAGGCCTCCCACTCCTGCCAGATATCATCCAAAAGTGCGACCAATGCCGTTTCTGTCCCAAATCCAGGCCTGAATCCTGACTGATAGGAGTCAAGATAATCTGTTTTATCCAGAAACCTCTGGATCTCTGGAGCTGCTGCACGACCACCTTCTCAACAACCTTCCCCCCAAAGGGAAGATTAAAGACAGGTTGGACATTATCCAACTGGGTGGAGTTCAGAGATGGCTTCTTAAGAAGACAGTGGACCACGGCCTCCTTAAAGTGCTGGAGCACCATCCCTTCCTGTAGAGAAGCATTAATCACTGCCAGAATCCACCTGCCTGTCACCTCCTGGGAAGCTTTTACAATCCAGGAAGGACATGGGTCTAAAACACAGGTGCTTGCACACATACTCCCTAGGATCCTGTCCACATCCTCAGGAGCAACAGGGTCAAACTGTTCCCAGATAACATGGCAAGAACCTGCCTCAGGACCAGCAATCACGTCGACATCTGGGAACGAAGTCGAGTAATTTTGTCTTCCAGAAAATCCACAAATTCCTCAGTGCGACCCTTCAGGTGGACCTCAATCTCCTCCTTCCCAAGGAGGAACTGGCTCACCTTAAAGAGGGTCACTGGGTGATTATCTGCAGATGCAATTAATGTGGTATTTACACTTCGTTGCACGAATTGCCACAAGGTAGGCCTTAGTAGCTCTTACCTGTGTTCAATTGAGTTCATCTCCTGTCTTCTGCCAGCAGCGCTCTAGATGTCTCTTCATGCGTTTCATCCCTCTCAATTCCTCTGTATACCACGGGGCACAGAGAGGTCTATGGATGAGAAGAGGTCGCAAGGGTGCAATCCTATCTAGAACTTCAGTCACCTTCCTATTCCAAACAGTGACTAAGAGCTCAGCTGGACTGCATAATAGATCTTCAGTTATAACCCCCAGCTCCTTCTGGAACCCATCTGGGTCCATTAGTTAATGGGGGCAGACCAATCTAATTGGCCCTTTCTCCCTGTGAGGGGTGGTGAAGCTTTTGAGAAGCTCATTGCCATTGGACTGTGATCTGACCATGACAAGGGGACCAAGGAGAGGTCCAATAATTCCAGGTCAGTAGTACTAGTATTTAAAACATTTATTTTCATTTAATAAAATTTGGGGCAGTCAATGAACAATCTGAAAATTCCAGAAGAGGTCAGTGTGCCAAAAAGTTTGAGGATCCCTGATTTAGGCCCTGGAAACTGGCATTATTGACTAAATGTGAAGTGTATTCTGTGTTTCATCTAAAAATATGCCATTTTCTCTTTCTGTTAACTCTTTGCAGTCCTTTCAAATCTGCCTTAGGATATCCTCTTAGAAACATATTTAGAAGAACAGGACTTGATAAACTGGATAAATCCATCTTTGAGGACATTTAGTAATTATCTTATTTTCTGCATTTTTTCAGTTACTTTGTATAAAAGAAAATATGAGAAAGATTGATTAGTTTTTGGTTATTTTTTCTGTAAGATATTTCATTATTTTATTATTCTGGCTCTTTTGTACCTATGCCTAATCTTCTAGATTTGACATTTCTTGTTTGATAATAATATTCTACTGTTTTGCCTTTCCTAAACGGAACTCAACTTAGTTCATTTTTATTTTGCTAGACATCAAGAGATCACTCTAACTGACAATACGAGGTATGGAGGAACCCTTTCCACCGAAGAGTCAGATTATTTATATAGTAGAGAGATTAGCAGCAACTAATTATCAAATATTTGGATGGTGCCATCATTTCAGTCTTAATCAAATGCTTATCTCCTCATTTTCTTCTTGTTCTAATGTTTATTTATCCACCTGAAAAAATCCTTTATGCATTTTAATGTTTCCATGAAAGATTTTGATATTTAAATATTGAGCAGTTGAAATTCACTGTTATGATGCAAAGCCTCAAATTTAGCATTGCATGAAATTGTTTCTTTAAAAAAATATTCAGGAACTTTCTGTCAAACGGAAATCAATGAATGTGACAGTAATCCCTGCAAAAATGGAGGCTCCTGCAGAGATGATGTAAACCACTATAAGTGCATCTGTCCATTGGGTAAGTCTTTTATGGATAATCTTTGTCTGCCTTTACTTTTTTTCAAATTTAGTTTAGTTTAGTTTATTGTCATTGCACCTCGTACCATGAAATTAAATGCCATCTTCACTGTAAATTATAACTACAAAAATAAAACATAAACACACATCCTTTGCATTATAATACAATTGAATTGAAAACCCTGATATTGCATTAATATTGCACCTTACAGTAGAATTTTATATAGTTACTGCTCTAGGATAGAAGCTTTTCCTCAGCCTATTTGTCCTTGTTTTTATTATCCTGTACTGTCTGCCAAATGATAATAGTTCAAAAAAGGGTGCCCAGGATGAGATGGATCTTTAAGAATGTTTTGAACTTTCTTAAGGCAGCGGGAGCTATAAAGCTCTTCCAAGGATGGGAGAGGGCAACCAATGATCCTCTGGGCAATGATGTTAACCCTCTGGAGTGCTGTCCTATCTGCCACTGTGCAATTGGCAAACCATACAGAGATGCAGTAAGTTAAAATACTCTCTATGGTGCCGCGGTAGAAGGTCACCAGCAGTTTTTCATTCAGTTGTTGTTTCCTGAGAAGTCTCAGGTAGTATAATCTCTGCCGGGCCCTTTTCACCAGTGCTGCAATGTGACCACCCAAGATCAGGTCCTCTTTTATGGTAACACCTAGAAACTTAAAACTGACCACTTGCTCCACTTGGTCTCCATTGATAAGCAAGGGCTGGATAAATAAATAAATACACAGTGTATCAACAAAACCTTGAAAACGGAGAAGTATTTTAAGAAAACAAAGCAAACATTTCCCTGAAATATATCCCAGACAAGAGTAATATAAAGAAAAAGGGACAACTCCCTAGAGCAAGCTTGTCAAACTGGCTTGTCTATGGGCCATATGCATCACATGCACACCATGCACACCTCAGCTCCGCAAAGGCACAAAACATCACGTGACATGATCGAGTTTGACACCTGTGCCCTAGAGGGTAGATACATGTGCGCGTGTGCACATGTACACACACACACACACACACACACATATATACATATATATGCTGACTCAGGAATTCTGAGAGTTGAAGTCCACCAGTTGTAAAGTTGTCATACTTGTCATACTTCTTGTTTCCATAATGCTAAAATAATACTCTTTTCAGGATCCCATATTTATATTCACAAGAAGCCAAAAGTAATGAAACCATTGAAATGCTAAATTCAGTTAAAGTTTTAAGAGATCTTGAACAGATGTGGCTTTGTTTCTGAAACAAAATTTTTGTTCCATAGGATTCCAAGGTCAGCAGTGTGAATTAAATATTGAGCCCTGTTTGTTTCACAATATAACTTGCAACTCTGGAGCTCAGTGTGTGGACAAGCCTTATGACCTGGCATATATATGCAGGACAGAATGCAAGGAAAATTCAGAGGTAAGGAAAATATAATTGGTGACAATTATTCTTCAGAGAGAAGAAAAATACTGCCCTGGAATTTATTCTATACATTTTATCCGTTTGTGCTTCCATATCTTCCTCATCCTGAGCTTCCCCCACCCCCCCAAAAAGTGCTAAAACATTGATAAGTTTTCATCTGGAAGTTAATTTTATGAATATTCACCTTTGTCTTCTCTTTTCAGGATTTGTATCTAACATGTAAAGGTTCTGTTCCTTATTTACAGATCATTATGTATTAACTGGAAACCCAACTAGATGACAGCACCAAGATATTTTTGACAAATCAAAAGAGCCAGATAGATGGCATAGACTTGTTGGGATACCATTACATAATTTCAAGAGCTGTAGATTAAGTAGCAAAGACAAATGCTTCAAAGAAAAAGGCAACCAATTAAACTACATATACATATACCCATGAAACCACCCAAAACAGAACATATGCAGGAGATATATTTTTATAACTAAGAAAACCTGCCCTAATATGATCAATAGAGTTTATCAATATATAGGAGATCCCCAAAACCATACCCCTATATATGGTAATGCATTTACCAATGAGTTATTTGATTGTGAAGTCTGTTACTTAACCCTGAATATGAAATAACCCACAAATCTTATATAGATTGCTTCAAAATATTTAATGCAAATTGTCTGCCATGTGAGAAAAATGTTC
This sequence comes from Pseudonaja textilis, assembly GCF_049901715.1. Taxonomy (NCBI): domain Eukaryota; kingdom Metazoa; phylum Chordata; class Lepidosauria; order Squamata; family Elapidae; genus Pseudonaja; species Pseudonaja textilis. The sequence goes on from NC_141990.1 coordinate 120,077,006, forward strand.
TGCATTTCATTTATCTCTAACAGGATAAATATCGTTTGCCCAGGCGATGGTCTAAAATGATGAAGTAATCATTATGGACATTTCAGCTAGGGAGTGATAGTGGAAGCGATTGAGGGTTTTTAGTGTAATATTTGTAAGAAGTTCTCATACTTGCTTTAATTTATTTATACAGATGATAATGTACATTTATGTTAGGATTCTGGGCATTTAATCAGATGAATCACTTAAAAAAATAAGTGAGAAGAGAGGTTACAAAAATTGATGTTTCTAAGTTTTCAATAATACCAAGATTCTAAACATTAATGGCATTTGCTTAATTAAATGAAAAATGGCTTAAAATAATTCAGGGTTGTATTTGGCACAATTATGAAAAGATTATGCAATAGAAATATGTCGTTCCATTAATAAACAATGTACTGCATATTTCAAACAGTGTGCTTCCAAGATATTATGAAATTTATATCGTTCCAAATGTGGAGGATATCATGTTAGCAAAAAACTGGTGAAGATGACCTGGAACAATTTATGTCTAGTCTAAGAAAGAGAAGGAAAAGGGGTGACATGATATCAATCTTCTAATATTTGAGAGGCTGTCAGAAAGAAGAGGGGAACAACTTATTCTCCAAAGCATCTGAAGGCAGGATGAGAAGTAATGGATGGAAACTTATCAAAGAGTTGTGACTTCTCCATCACTGGAGATTTTATGAAGACATTGGACAGCCATTTGTCTGAAATGGTATTGGTTCTCCTGCTTGGGCAAGGAGTTGGACTTCAAAACTACCAAGGTTCCTTCCAACTATCTTTTTCTGTACTCTGTATCTCACTAACATGTTATTTTCTATTGAAACATATATTTTGCATGAAAAAAATCCATGTATGTTGAATGTAACTTTTCTGGTAAATATATTATCACTTCAGGTTCAGACTAGGTCTCATAATATGTCATGCAAAGAATCATGTTCATAATTCGCGTTTTGAGAAAATACCACATTTTTACATCAATACATCAACAGTTCTCCCAACAGGTAGGCAGAAAAGCTAGCCAGTTACATCCTATGAGTTAAAATTATTTTAGAAGCTAGAAAGAAGATCCTAAAGATTACCAATCTCAGATAAAAAACATATACAGGGAAAACGGAAGAAAGACCAGAAAATAATTTCCTAACTCTGTATTTACTCATGTACAATAGATTGTGAAATGGTAAAGAGTCAATGCAACTGAAATCTCCTCACTGGTTCATCTGCTGCTCCATAATTCCCATTTATTAATTATAACAAATTATATTTATTAGTATATTTATACAGCCACCATCTCACCAGAAATGACTGTAGGTGATGAGAACAAACACACACACACATGCACAATATTTGTTCCTTTGATATATAGTTTTATCTGTTGTATATAAAGATGGCTCTGTGTGTGTGTGTGTGTGTGTGTGTGTGTGTGTGTGTGTGTATGTATGTATATGTGTGTGTGTGTGTGTGTGCACCTTTAAAAGTAAATATAATGACAATATAATTGAGAAAGAGAGAATCCAATAGTTCACAGTGGAGGCATCTAAGCATGTCTCTGGTTCTTTGGGAGCTCCAGGACTGATAACACAACAGATTGGGGGGCATTCTGGAATGTGGAAAGGGATAGAGCTAAACTAATTTCATGGGAAAAGATGTTCAATAATATGGAGGCCAAGGCAGGGAAAGCCATTCTCTTAGCATCCACTAAATGTAGGTCCCTAGACCAAACTCAAGGCCCAGGAGCTGAAGCCGGCCCATAGGGTGATTAGAGCTGTCCTGGAAACAGCAAAGCTGGTCTGCGGTGCCTCTGCCAGTGAAAACGGAGTTTGCAAGGGCTGCATGTGGCCCTCCTGAGCTCCATTTTCGCTGGCAGAGGGTTGCAGGAGGCTGTTGCAGCTGAAAATGGAGTTTGGGAGCCTGTTTTCTCTGGCAGAGTGCTCAGGCCACCACAGGTTCACCTTGGCCATGCCCACTCCAGCCCCCCGAGTTCAAACACAACCCTGATGCGGCCCTCAATGAAATTGAATTTCATACCCCTGCCCTAGATGATGGAATCTACAGTATGCTTTCTCTGCCAGTTTTTATGATAGACTGATGTAATAAGAAGAAATGGTCCCTCAGATAGCAACCAAATGTTTTGGTTGCTGAAATAATAATCCAACTTCCATTTAGGAATAGTTGCCTTCTCAAAGACTTTCTCATTTGTCCTATCTTCTGTACATTTTGCATTTATGAAGCCCACCATATGTGTTGCTGTTGGATGGCAGTTTGATATTTTCACAGTTTGAGATCTTAAGGCACTTCTTTTGACTACTCTTGATACCTTCTATCTTTATTTCTTTATTTCTTCTTCTTTTTGGCAATGCAGAAAACTTTAGGGTAGAATATCTTTGTTGGTTTCTCTGAGCATCTTGGCTGTGAAGCTTCAGTTTCCATTTCAGGAAATTGCTCTTGAATTGTAGATGTGTGCTGAATAGCTTTCTGGAAGACTTTTTAAACTCAATTTGTTGCTCATCTGGGCATGGGGAACAAAATCTATGACTTCACATTTATTCTGTTGTTTCCTTTCATCAAAAGAAATAGTGTAGTGTAGTGTTTTAATACTGTGTGTAGGGAAATCTAGGGTTCTTTATCCCTAAGTATTCTAGCAATGCTCCTTTTCAGAATTTCCTGCAATTCCGTTTTGTCCTCTTCTATTTGAGCACATTGGCATCACTTTATTGCCAAGTGTTTGTCCTAGTCTGGGCTTCTTCCAAGCCACAACTCACAGGGAATTTAAATTTAATTATTTAACTTAATTTAATATTTAAAAGATTTATATGGGTGTCAAAATCAATGAAGGTGACTCTGAACAGTTTACCAAAAAAAAAAAAAAAAGGAATCAACAAAACTATTGAAAATAATACAAAGCTACAGTATATAACTCTACAGTCATAAAATAATAAATGAATTAAATAAAAAATGATGCAGAGATGAATGACACATTTTTTTTGCCTTCCCAAGGGTCCGGAGGCCTCCCTCGGGGCTCTGGGAGGGCAAAAACAGCCTCCTCCTGTCTCTGAGGCCCTCCGGAAGCTGGAAACAGGCCTGATTCTGGACTTCTGGAAGGCCCGTTTTCCCCCTCCCAGAGCCTCCATGTGGACCCTTCACTTACCTCCATCGAAAATGGGCTGCGTGGAGACTCCTGGGACGGGTGGGGTGGGGTGAGTCGTTGAAATACTGGTTGAAATACCAGCCAGTCCGTTGAAATGTACCAAATACATACCAGCCAGTCGGTTGAAATACCAGTTCAGTGAACCAGATGTAACTTTACCATCTGTTTTGCCTGAACCGGTCCGAACCAGTAGAATCCCAACCCTGCTTATGTATCAAGTGATGAAGGCACCAGGCTAGAAAATAGATAGGCTATGAATTCTAGTCCTTCCTTAGGCATGAAACCTGTTCGGGGGAATTTGGGCCAGTCATACTCTCTCAGCCTTCACAAGATTGCTATTGTGGAAAAAAATAGAGGAGGAAGGAGTACTGTGTACTTTCACTGCCATGAATTACCTGTAAGTAATAAAGTTCAAAATACTGAATGAATAAATGAATGTTATCTGCCTTCAGTTCAGCCTCATTATCTTACCATGGGCTGGGAAAATGGTTAAGTTGCCCACTGGTCAAATCTGTTGCTTCTCAAAGGCACACATTTTTGAAATTCTGTAAGACTTGATTTCCTACTGAGCAGTTAAAATGAGTAAACATAGAGTAATAATTTATAAAAGTCAGTAAGTTTTCTTATATAATTGAATGCATTGATCACAGATGTCACTGTGAACCAATTCAGTGGATTCTTTTTCATTTTATTATATCTTTTTTTCTCCCCTATAGAAATCAAGGTGTGGTCCTTTTGTTTTTATTCAGAAAGACACGTTGGCTGGGCTGCACATAATTACATTGTAGGTCCTTTCGCTCAGTGCTTTAAATTGGAAAATCTGTCCATCCTTCTGTGACAAAGGCTTAAATGTTTCCTATGTTTGGAGTCTTCTACTACTCTATCCTTATTCCAATTAGTCTATCATCTTAGATGGTGCCTTTTACATGTAATTTTATATTTGGAGTCAGGGTAGCAGTAACTTTGCTTCATAAACTTTTGGTGTTATACATTTTATTGAGAGCAGGAAAGACAATTTGTGGCTGCTTTCTTATCTTTTATTTTTATCAATATTTTTGGCTTTGCTCTTAACTTTTAAGTTGCTACACCATCTTTTCATTTCAATCCCACTGTTTCTTTTTCCTTTTTTATAATGATTTTATTAGAGCTTCTAAGTATAAAGATGAAAGACTAAAACAAACTAAAAAGGATATAAAAGGTAAAGAAAAAAATAAGGTGCAAAGAGATAGAAAAATGGGGGGAAAGATTTCTCTCTGCTGGACAAGTATGAACAACTTCACTAACAATAAATATTGCCAGTATTTCAGAAAAAAAGTAACCTATTTGTTATCACCAATCAATAATGAAATTGTAAAAATTTATCATTCACTCCTAATTAGCAAAAGCTATAAGAAACAAGATAGATGAGAGATGAGAGAGAGAGAGAGAGGGAGGGATGGGTGAAAGGATAGGTGGATAGATATGGATGTAGATTTAATCAAATACATTCATTCTGTATTTTGAGATCACTTTCTCTAAAAAGAAATTATGCAAAAATGTATCTCCTTATTTATAAACAAATCTTTAAAGCACTGTCATTCAATCCTGGTAAAAAAAAAATTACCAGAAACCCCAGCATGTATAATTTAACCCTGATAAAATAAATCCATTTTCTAGTTCTTTTGTATTTGCTCTGTTTACTTTTTAAAATATTTTTTTAAAAAAATATTTAATACTTTCAGAAAATATGCCACAAATTGATTTCTTACTATTTTCTGTTTGTGCCCTTTTAGGAACAGCTTCAGTAGTTTAACATGTCCTTTTGTAAATCCAAGCTAAGAAAGCTTTCCAAATCATCTAGTCTATTCTGTTAGATTTCATTTTAGTTGAAGACACTCTTTAGTTAAGACAGTCTTTCATTGTCTAGGTGGTATATGAACCTTTAATTCTTTATTCCACTCATCTATTAATTTTTGCATATCAAATTTATTTCTTAGTAACAAATATCTATAAAAACTACTAGTAAGTATGTTTTTTAAAAAAATATTTAACCAGTTGTTCCAGGTGTCTCAGAGACTGAACAAGCTGCTGATCCAAACAGTGTTGTTAACAAATCTTGTACTTGTGAGTAAATATTGCCACTGAGATGCATTTGATAGATGACTGGAGTTTTAGTATATTTAGATCTAATAATGTCCATTACACCAGAGGTGCTATTATGTGTATTCCAAAGTTTCCCACGAGGCCCTTAATAAATCACTCTTAACCTTGCCTTTTGCTCTCATTTCTTCTTTTTCACTACCTTTCCCTTTTAATCACAGTTCAATCTTTCTCAGAGATTAGGGATTTCTACTCACTTAGTTGGACTTATTTTTGCTCACTTAATGGAAGGTCTCAGTACATTCAAAAGAATGTTATGTCTTTAAGAAACCAGGAATGACAGTGTGTGATAAATGGTCTCCCTCTGGGGCCAGATATTTCCCACACTTCCGAAGTGTTCAATTCCAAAAGCACTAGCAAGATCCCTCTGGTTCTCAATGTACCGTGAGGAACTACTCTACAGAATTCAAGCAGACAATCTCAGGGTTTCCTCTTGATCTGAAGAGGATTTACCCCCTGACTTTCAAAAATGCTCCGGGAATATCTCTGGCAATGTGAGGGCACATCTTCAGTTCACATCCTCCTTGGAAGTCCAGAAGTATTTTTTATTTTGAAAGACAAAAGGGAAAATTCAGGCTTCTCTGTGGACTGAAATTTGTGTCTGCGTTCTGAAATATATATATATTGAAATGTGTGTGTGTGTTTTCTTAAGTTTTTGCAGGTATTTATAGGTATGGTATTCAGCTTTGTTCGGGTATTTTCCCACGTCATTGTAGTTGTGCTTTTAAAGTTGTAGTGACGTTTCAGCAGAATCTCACCTGCCGTCATCAGGCTTTTGTATTGTGTTCGTCTGTGAGTCAGGCTTTCACAGCCGTTTCTGTTTTAAATTTGGTGCTAGCCTACTGCTGTGTTAGAATGGTTTTTTTTTTTTCATCCTGATTGGTTGGGAGTCTTGGTCTGTGTTTATTGGTCTTGGAGTTTGCTGTGTTCTGCTTGATTGGTGTTTCTAATATCTTCTGTCTGTTTTGTAACATTGTTTTTTTCTTGATTGGCGGGCAACATTGTGTTTCCTGTATTGGAGGCTTTTAGTGCAGCTTGGCTTTGAGTAAACGGACGGCTATCATTTATTAGGTTTCATCTGGGTGCCTGGTTGGGGTGTGTTTGAGCTGGAGGTATCAGGGGGGGCTGTTTGTGCCCAGGTGTTTGCTTGGCTTGTGGTGTGGAGATTTTTTTGTTTGTGAATGCAGGCTTCCAGATAATTGACAGTCTGATGGAATTATGTACTATATTGAATGTTATAATTCTAAAGGCATAAATTGAGGTTTAAGAGTTGAATGGATAAAATTAAAAGATATAAAGGTGTCATACTCCAATTAGTAACTACAGGGGAAAATTTGTTTAATGAGAAAAGATAATATGAAATTGAAGCAGGACAGACAAAAGTATAAATATAATGATTACAAAGACATTGAAACTTAGAAAAAGATCTATAAATGAATTTAGATATGAGATAATTAAAAATAAAGTTGAGAAAACCAAGGGAGGGGTTTATGGAGAAAATGTTAAAATAGTAATAAGACATGGAATAGAACACAAAGATGAATATGAAATTGAGTTTGTGTCTCTATAGAGAAGTAATAACCCGGGATCATGCTATTCTCAAAAAAATATGTTTTATTTGTATTTTGTGAAAACCCAAATAAAATTTATATTAAAAAAAGTTAACACAAGAATTTCAGCAAGAACTCTGCTTTCAAATGACATGAATACAAACCCAGTAGGTCTTTTTCTTGTATTCTTTCTTTGTAAAAGAATAAGACAAGGAGACTTGTTTGAAGGTGGGGCAGGATTACATTTATTGATTGCTCTGGAGATGGCTTCTAATCAATGTGGGAATAAATTCTAGCCCATTCACGTTTCACATCCTGTTTTGGCATCCCATATTAACTTCTTTGGCTATGAGAAATCATGGCCCAGAAGTAGCAACAAAGAATGGCAAAGGTTGCTACCAGGAAGCAGAAAGGGAAAAGGTTTTATACACAGATGAAAGCTTTGCAATTTTTTTAATCTAAGCCCAAGTTTTCATCTCAAGTTATTAATAATTAAAATTGTCCTGATGAGACCTTGACAAGGAATGAAATTTAGGCTACGAAGAAAGAGTCATTTTCAAATATCCCCTTTGCCCTGACTTCTTTGGGGACCTTGTTTACAATCTACATGCACTTAGATTGGAAACAATAGTTTTAATAATTATCAGGGGAAGAATATTTCCTTATTTGCAAGTAAGGGATTCATTTTGCAAGCTTTGATCAAGCTGAGGAGTATTTTCTATGAGAAACAGTCTAGGCATAATTTCAGAACTTCAGCACTAATGGTATAGCAAAAAGATTCAATTTTAAAGTCAATTTAAAACTTAATCAAAGTCAAATTAAGACTGCCAATTTTTGCCAAGAGTTGTTGTTATTACACATCTCAGTAGCATTTTAAATGGGCTTGAGTCTCAATCAAACTGAGGAGGTGAAAAGCTGATTATCACCACTTGAATCACCCCTTTCTTTAATACTCAACTCATTGATCAGAGAAGGCAGATATTCCTCTTACATATACCTATTAAACAGTCTTGATTTTTATTGTAGAGAATAATATTTATACAGGTTCTCTTAATGGTTTAGATGAGTCATTGCCCAGCTTTTTAAATCTATAGACCACAAACATTAATGGGTATTATTAGGAAGTTTCAAAATAAATACTTATCTACCACTATATTTACACACATACTTTATGGCCAATATATACATTTCATATCCATCCAAGACTCTAGAAAATCAATTATGTTGCCTAATATGTTTTTTTAATCATACCTTTCTCTTTTATATATCACTAGGTAGATCCAGCTTGGTATAATGGTTAAGGCAACTGGAAGGCCATAAATCTAATCCTGTCTTAGCACTTAATATTACTTAGACTTATATACTGCTTCACAGTGCTTTACAGCCCTCTCTAAGTGGTTTACAATTCGGATCCTCATTTTACCCACCTCGTAAGGATGGAAGGCTAAGTTAACCTTGAGCCTGGTGAGATTTGAACTGTCAAATTGCAGGCAGCTGGCAGTCAGCAGAATTAGCTGCAGTTCTACACTCTAAGCACTGTGCCACTGCAACTCTTAGATACAAAGCCATCTAGGTTTACTTTGAACCAGACACTATTTCTCGGATTAAAAAGCAGACAAATGCCAACCATTTCTGAAATCTTGCCAAGAAAAATACAGGGACTTGTCCAGGCAGTCAGCAGGAGTCAAAACCTGTCTTGGAGGCAAATATGCAACACACATCCAAATATCTCTAGCAAGCAAGTGGTTTTCATACTATTACATTAAACAAGTAACTTACTGTCCTCCAAATCTCTTGGCTTCTGGCTTTCTTAAGTCAAGTTGAAATTAGAAAAATAGGGATCACAGATCATCTCATTGTTCTCAGGTAAAACCAATATGCATGTCAGGAAGCCGTAGCATGGATGGAACATATCAGCCTAGCATGTTGGTTCAGTCGGGAAACATGACCAGATGGACTAATTCTGCTTTATCATAAGGTTACATTAATAGAATCTTGCAAGTCCGAAAGTACTTTTATTCCTCCTTGACCTTACAACCCACAAAACTAGGAAGGGTCCCTTCCGAGACATTTGCCATGCCCATATTCCTTTTGCAGGCCGAGCTATCTCTTCTCCAACCAACTTTCCCCTCTATCTCCCAAGATCATTTCCGCATACACAATATGATAAAGCAGACTGACTCCAGGCTGGCAAAAGAGGGACACAAGGCTATATACTCTCTCTTTGCATATCCAACCTATGTGCTGAATATATGCAAAGAGAGGCTTCATTGGAAGAAGATGAATATAAATTTAAAATGGGAGGGAGAAGCATTCATAGCCTGCATGATGCTGAGAACATTAGCTGAAAATGAAAAGGATCTGCAAGCTCTAGTAATAAAAATCAAAGAGCATAGCAAAAATGTGACTAAAATTAAATATGAAGAAGACCAAACAAAGGACAGCAGGCACAACTACCAGCCTTATGATTGACTGATTACTGGACTCTATGGAAAAGATACATAGATGCAATGATATGTCTGTATCTTCAAAAATCAGAGTTGTAAAAGCAGAGATATTCTCTGTGACCCTCTATGGAAGGGAAATTTGGACTATGAAGAAGTAGAACAGAAAGTGTATTGATGCTTCTGAGCTTTGGGGTTAGAGGAGTCTCCTGAGAATATACTGTAACTGAAAGTCAAGAAAACAAACGAATAGATAATTGAACAAATCAACCTTGAGTTTTCTCTTGAGGCACCAATTATCAGGCTCAAATTATCCTACTTCAGACATATTATGCAAAGACCTAGTTCTCTGGAGAAGACTGTAATGTTGGGAAAGGTGGAAAGAAAGAGAATATGGATGGGTGGGTGGGTGGATGGACTCAGTCCCAGTGACAATGGGTGTTCTATTGGAAGACCCAAAGGACCAGATTAGAGATAATGGAGAAAATGTTGTCACTAAGAGTTGGCACATAAAATCTTTCTTGCATGTGAAAATTTTCCTTAACTTTTACATGTACAAAAAACTCAAATTGGGTATATTTAAATTGAGCAGGGTAGAGATTACTCTGTTGAAAAGTTGTACCGTATTTCCCCATGTATAAGCACCCCCTTTGTATAAGCCACCCCCCCAATTTTTGGACTGTGAAGTTTTGAAAAAAATATTTTATTAGAGAAACAAGTTTTGAAGAAAGAAAATTTACAAAGAAACAAAATTCGACGTCTAGATCTACAACTTCGGTCATGACGCCGAAGCGGTGCGGGCGACGCTAGCAATCTACGCATCGGAACGAGAGTAGGAACGAAGCATTCAGGCCGATGCCTAGCGTATGCATTTCTATCGCGTACTCGCACTCGTAATCGTATCATCACGTACAATTTTTACAAAAAAGTATAGCATACTGCTGGAAAACCAGTTTATTCCTACTTTATTATTTTATGCATTTTTCACGTATAAAAAGTGTACCTGCTTTGTATATGCCACCCCCCTACTTTTTGGGCTTGAAAATTTTGGAAAAAAGGGGTGGCTTATACATGGGGAAATACGGTAATCAGGAACATGTTGTAGAGTTTTAGCAGACAACTAATACAAATGCGCAATTTCCCATTAGTTTTACATAAAACAAAAAGAAAATTGGTAACTAAAACCAAGTTAGAGATAAATATCTCTAATATTTATCTCACTATTCAGTGCATCATTTGCATCACTCCCACAGTCCTTGCAACCTTTGTCTACCTAATAAGTTGAAGGAAAAATATCAGCTCTAGGTACAATTTTTTTTTAAATTTCTAACTTACTTAATCATGATAGATTTTCCTTCTCAAAAGTAAGCTCCCTAGAGTTCCATGGAATATAGACTGACAGATGTGAGGTGATCATGAAACAGCTGCAGGAGAGTTGACAGAGCCTGTTACAAACTTGCAACTACTGGAATATAATAAATATGTGAACACCAGCATTTTGTTTCTATTCTATTCTTTGAGGATAATAGAACTGTGGAGGCTTACAAAATTTCAAACAAATGGCACATTTGATTGAAATAATTTTTTGATAGAACAATTGACAATAACAATTTCAGATAAATAAAAGAAATGAGGAACACTGATTATCTTACCAGTTCCTACTGCTGAAGTTCAAAACAAGTAGTTTATGGAATTTATTCTCATAGATGCAATGGCTGCCACTAGCATTGATGTGATGAGGCAAGAAATGTAAGATAAGCAGTGGCTATATCTATAGGCAGCAGATCCATGGTTGCCTACACTTTAAGGAATGAGTAGGACAGTGTAAACCTTTTAGGAGATACAGTGGAGAACTGAATTGACCTTTGCCTTTATAAAACAGATTGTATGTCCAAAATGATGTCTGAAATCCAATACAAGAAATACCATTTCTTATCCTTTATTCAGCAGCGATCTTAGAAGTAATTTTATTTGCTCAGACCATCCACATCTTGCTTTAAAACAAAGATGGGAAACAATGGCTCCTTTATAATTTGCAGATTTCAACTCTCATGTTTCCTGAGCCAGCCATGTTTTTAGAATTCTGGGAGTTGAAATCCACAAGTCATAAAAGAACCATCATTCCCCAGCCCTACTTTAAAGAGTGCCCAGTGTTTATATGGCACTTCCACCAATCTGACACTCGCAATGTCAGCTGCTGTGTTCCTTGTGTAACTAAGTCAGCTTTCTTCTGGTTGGACTGGCTGCAACAAAAATCTGAAACGTTGGAAGTCATCAAGACATGAAGACACCTCATTTCTCTTTTAAGAACGCTTAAATCCTCCTGAACCTGGAGCTCTTCCATAAATCTCACAAAAAAATCAACTAATCAGACCTGATATTCAGCCATTTAGTTTCTAATCAGGAATCCGATTGCATTTTTTCTGACTAACACATTTATAAAAAGGTAGAAGCTTTAATGAGCTGCAAGTCACATTATCAGATGCATAGATCTCACAAAAGCTTAGGACATTTAATAAAATATTGTTAGATGGAATAGGTACTACAAGATTCTAGTGTTCCACCACCATAACACAACCATGGTGGGCTGCAATCGGTTTAACAACTGGTTTGGTGAGTGTGTGTGTGCCTAAGGCATTTGCGTGCAGCATTGAAAATGGAGCATTTAGAAGCTCAGCTGCTTACCTTTCAAGTCAGCAGCAGTAAGTAGAACAGTGAAGGTTGGGAATCAGCTGTGCCATGCGATTGAAATGAGCTAGAAAGCAGGAAATAAAGGACAGGATAGGGCAGGGGCAGGCGGGCAGGGCCAGCTGATCATCAGAAGTACCGGTTCTTGTGAACCGGTCCAAACTGGTAGCAGCCCATCACTGCCATAGATTGCTGTTACAGTTTGTAATCACTTTTTTTATAAAAAATAATCTTTATTTTCATTTTTCAAACATTTACACCACATTTCCATTTTTGACAGTGCTTCAGAATCGCTTCTTTCCTATTTACATAGTAATACTTTCATTTTCATTTTCAATTCCTGATATATTTCTCTTATATTCTTACACTTATATTTATCTTTTTATAATTACTTATATATTCATTTCCTGCTATTCTTCAGTAATTTTTATACATATTCTTTACCTTTCTCCTCTAGCCATTCATACGATATATCCCAAATCTTATAGTATTTTGTTTCCTCCTTGTCTTTTAACTCCATCGTTAATTTAGCCATCTCTGCACATTCAGGCACTTTTTTATCACCATATCTTCTGTAGGAGTATTGGTCTCTTTCCAATGTTGTGCAAAAGCAATTCTGGCTGCCGTCATTATATGAAGTATGATATATTGATTTTTTTTAATGGTCCTTTATTATACCTAATAAGAATAATTCTGATTTCCACTCAATTTTTTGTTTATTAATCTCCTCGAGCTATTTCTTTATCCTCATCCAATACTTCTTCGTTTCTTGGAATGTCCACCACATGTGAAAAAAATGTTCCTTGTTTATGTTTGCACCTCCAGCATGCTGCTGATCTATTAGGATACACTTTCACTAATCTTGTGGCAGTAAGTGCCAGTGGTAGAACATTTTATATAGGTTCTTATATAATGCTGCCATTTTTAATTTATAATTTTCCCCTCATAATTTTTTCCAATACAACATTTTTCAATGTTGTAGCCAAAAAAAAATTGCCCAAATTATCATATTTTCTTCTTCCAACTTAATTCTCAGAAAATAATTATATAATTTAGTTATAATTTTCTCTCCTGATCTCTGTAATATTTTATCAAGTTCTTTTTGTTCTGTATAAAACCCATATTGTTCCAAATCTTTTTTGTATCTCGCCTGAATTTGGAGATATGGTCGCCAATCTATCTCTATTTCTTGGGATTTTAATTCTTGTTTCGACTTTAGTTTCCCTTGTTCATCTAATAAATCTTTATAGGTCACCATTTTATTTAGGTCTATTAAGTTGGGATATATCATTGCCTCCATTGTAGATAGCCAATTTGGTATTTTCATATAGTGAAGCCTTTTAATTTTCCCCCAAGTATATAGAAGCGCATCTCTAATTAGATGTCTCTGGAAGTATGTGTGTGATTTATTTTTATGTTCCCAAATAAAGGCATGCCATCCCAGTTGTAAATTGTGTCCTTCAATCATCAATACCCTTTTTTTTTTAATTCTATCCAGTTTCTTATCCAGGTCACATCTGCTGCTTAGTAATAAAAGTCCCCAAATTCTCTTCTGAGTCTATTATCCTGTAGTGCTTTTAATTTTATTCTCGTTTTTTTTTTCCCTAGTCAAACAAACTTCACTATCATTTTACTCAGTTCCTCAAAAAATTTTTTCCCTAATTTTATTGGTATGGTTTGAAACAGCAATAGAATTTTTGGTAATGTATTCATTTTAACTATAACTATTTTCCCAATTAATGATAATTGCAATTTCCCCCAGTTCTCCAGTTATTTTTAATTTGTATTAGCAATTTAGTGTAGTTGTCTTCCTTTATTGATGAACATTTTCCTGTTAGCCAGATTCCAAGATACTTTAGTCTCTTAACTATCTGTAACTCCAATTTTTTCTCCAGGTCTTTTTATAATTTCAGTGTTAAGTTCTTGGTTATTATTTTGGTCTTATCCTTATTTATTTTCAATCCTGCTACCCTACCATTTTTTTTTATTTCTTGTATTAATTTGATTCTGGGTTCTAAGGGTTCTTCTATGATGAATATTAAATCATCTGCAAATGCTTGGATTTTATATTCTTCCTGTTTAATTTTTAAGCCTTTTATATCTTGTTGTTTTCTAATATTTGTTAATAATACTTCTATTGATAAGATGAATAATAGGGGTGATAGTGGGCATCCCTGTCTTACTCCTTTTGTTATGTCACTTAGATCCCCATTTATTATTATTTTTTGCTGTCTGGGATGAATAGATTGCCTTTATCATCTCTATATACTTCCCCCCAAAATTCATAGTACTCAGTTGGTAATTATACAATTTCTAATCATTTTTACAATTGCTCTGGGGTGTTTGTTTTGGTTTTGAATGCTGGGTATGACCCAGAATAACAGAGGTGGAAGGGACTCTATACCATTTCAGACAATGGTTGTCCAATCTCTTCTGGATCCCTGCTTATCTAAGCCACAAGCTTCCATCCACTGGGCTCAGGCAAAACAAAGCAGTAAACTGTTGCTGCTCTCTTTCAGCTCTTCAGTTTTAGTAACCATAATTTCAGCTCTTAAGAAAAGTGCCTGACCTGAAAAAGTAGTATTATGGCATCAACACATCTTGGCTGAGTTCATATCAATGGCTCAGGTGTTTTCGACAATGATAAAAAAATGCACATAGTGTTCTGCCTTATTTGTCTTCTTTCTTTCAGAAATGTGAACAAGTGGATTTTTCTTACTTTAGGAAGATGGCAAACTGAGGGACAGAGTACTGATGGAAAGATTATTCTCTGATGAGTTGGCCAGAGGAAATATTGTGTGTGATGGGTTCTAATAAGATCTTGCCTAGTCTCGGTGTTGAGAGGATAGCAGGGATAAAAATGATGGAATAGCTAATTCTACTTTTTTTTCCTCCAGTAAACTAGGGAGTGAAAGGAATGTTATGTGGAAGGGTTACACCAAGGAGGCACACTAGAAAAAAATATAGCTAAGTGCCATTTTTTTTAAAAAAAATGTTTAAATATTGAATTCTACTCTTCAATGACTTCATCTCTCTCTTTCTCTCTCACACAGAGGGACATAAATATTCACACATACACACAGAGAGAAATAGAAATGAGAGAAAAAAACAATCCAGAGAGGCAGGTTCACAGAAGGATTCATTCTTCTGTGATGTATCTTATTATTGATGAAAATAAATTAACAGGAGTTTTCTTCCCCTGCTGTAATGTATGTTATGAACACCCTTAACCTCAATATTGTAACACAGAAGCATTTCCTGGACTCTGTGTAATTCTCACTTGCAGCTCTGTGTGAATGGAAGATGTTTCCATGATGAAGACAACCAGAATTATCTATGTGTTTGTGCGCCTAGATGGACAGGACCTACATGCCTGGAAAATATTAATGACTGTGAAATGAGCTGGTGCCAGAATGGAGCTATTTGTGAAGATGGAATCAATGAATACAGGTACTAACATGCCTTCCTTATGGCAGTTTTCTCCATAATCCTCTGGGACGTTAGAAGACGTGATTGAAATACTGTTTTCCTCCTGCTGCTTTCAACTGCAATTAAAATGTCATTGCCGTTGCATTTATCCTCTTCACTTTCTAAAATGTTATGGGCAGTAACTTGCAATAAACATGGCTATTTAAGTAAACAGATTGATTGCCTAAGTCGTATTTCACAGACTGTACTTAAAAAAAAAGAAAGAAGAAGCATTAATTCAAACAGAAAGTAAAGTAACTAAGGTACACTATTAATGAATATATCTGCTCCTTCTAAATAAATAACACTAGTTTTAGAAACAGAAGTTGTTCTTTGAGCTACAACAGCTTAAAATCATTATATGGTAATAATAATAATGTAAAAATTAAAAAAAAGATTATAATAATTAAAAAATAGAATAATAAAAATTGTAAGATCTGAAAATTTATGGCATAATCAGAGTTAGGGTGGTCATTATGAGCACATTCTTCTAAAAAATATTGGAAGAAAACCTGTACATTGATAAAACTTCCATTTATCAATTACAAAAGCCCACGCTCCTTAGATCAGCAAATAATAATATTTTTCTAGGTAAATTTGTAGATACTGTAGTTCTTCTAATTGATGCAATTGTGTCTTACTTTATCATAATCTTAAGAAGCTCTCACTTGTTTAATAACATTCACTTTGGGTCATTTCCATAAAACATTATTCTTGGAATTAGTCATTCAGAATATGTACTTCATTGTTGTTACTTATTCACACATTTATTCAATCTTTGTCAGAGTAACTGAATTGTCTGAGATCACCTTCTTCAACATGGTTTTATTCTCCATCTGAAGATTACTACAGATCTTCTCATTAAAAGAAAAGTAGCATAGTTCCAGTGTTAAATTACTTTCAGTAAGGGATGCGGAAAATGTTTTTGTTGGCTTTCTTTTACTTTACTGTAAGTTACCAAATAGTAACTTTATTTACTATTTAGTAACATTACTTTACTTTATTTAGTAACTTTATTTTCCCTCTGGCCTATTGGATTGAGTACCACGTACACTACTACTCTATTTTTATAGTCATTTTCTAGCCAGGATCAACCCAATAGTTTTCAGTTCATTACCTAAGAATGAATCTGTATTATTCACAAACTAATTAGCTCCTGTTCTCTTCTTCAGCATTCAATTGAAAGATTAACAAATATAGTTGTCTTCCTTTTTAATGCAAGAGAAGCCCCTTCCTTTTGTACACCTGTTTTGTTTCATCCCCAAATGTTACCAAATAACTTTGCAGAAACCACAGAATTGCAGGAGTTGTAGATAAAGTGTTGGTGGGCACTCTTGGGATGTTTGAGATCATGTCCAAAGGTTTTTTTTTAATTAATTAGAAAAAAAATCAGAAACAGCTAGAGAAATTAGTATTTTGTGACTTTCCGAAACCAGGATTACCATGTTGCAATTAGACAACAACTCTTCCCATGGAAGCCATTTCATAAGAAGTGATCATGGTTTTGGAAAGTCACAAAATACTCATTCCTCTAGCTGCTTTCTAATTTTATCTAATTAATTAAAAAAAACTCTGAAAAAAATCATTTGCGATAGGGAAACTGGGACACATAGAGCGAAGTACCATGTTAATTAAGAATGAGTATGATAATCTCTTTGATCATTTCTTATCCCCCTACTTATGAAGCTGACATCCTTTGCTGGGAAAAAAAAACCTTAGGCCTCAACTTATGAGGTTCACTATTTTAAATTGTAAAATAGGCTCCAAAGATTTTTTTCTATCTCTCTCTTTCTCTCTCATATACACATATGTCCTCATTACTGATGCGCTTCAGCATAATTTGATTTTATTAATTGCATTATGGATAATTACTTCTGCTCATTTGACTTTATTAGCATGTTTCATTTTAAACAATACCAAAATTAAAAAGATAATTTGAGTTTTAATTGTTGTTTCTTCACCTTAAGAATCTTTTCCTGAAAGTGAAATCACAAATCTCCCACCAAGAATGAATAATAAATGAATGAACGAATGAATAAATGAGCAAGCAAGGGCTAGATAAAAATGCTTAATTTATGATTACAGGTCAGTGACCTTGTTCCCAATTAAGTCATCTGCACGGGAAAAACAAATTATCAGTTCCCACGTGAATTGTTTGTAATGTTGTATTCTATTGCTTGGTAGCACAAAGTAAAAATGCAAAAGAACATGCCTTTGAACTATAAGTCCAGATCTCTGTTTCCAGAAATTAGTGATTTCTGAAATAATTAGCTGGTTGAGCCATATTATCTTGATCTTACTGATTCCATTGTGGCTTGCATAGCACATATTTTTGCTGGGTTCTGCCTTGCAGCCTTTGACACTAACACAAATTAGAAAGCAATTCAGATTGGTTCAATGTTTAAAGAAGGTTAGTGCTGTTCATTTAGTTTATTTGGAACCGAGTGTTCATATCCAAAATAGAGTTTTGTACACTTTGATAATTTCAAGAAGGTCAAAACCACAATGTTTTCAAAACTAAACTAAAGCGTGAAATTATACGGGGATAACCATGTTGAGGGACTTGATGTTGATTAAGGTTGGCTTTCATAATGCAAATATTTCATTAGCAAACTAGGTAACAATAGATTTACAGAAGGGAGTACACTTCACTGTTTATAATGTGTGCCACTAAATCAGAGTTATAATTTATGTATTTGTTTCTGATTTGCCTACCTGGCTTAGTTGACTGCAATGTTTCATTTTAGGGAGTTCCTACCTATTATATTGGTTCTCATTTATCCATTGCTGAGCGTTTAATAAACAGGATGTTTGTTTCCTTCTTGGACTTTTGTTTGCTTTTGAAATAATTTACAGACCAGGGTATATTTAGCAGTGTTATACATCATAATGCTCAAGAGCCATAGTGGCACAATGGTTAGAATGCAATACTGCAGGCTACTTTTGCTGTCTGCTGTCTGTCTGCAATTTGGCAGTTCAAATCTCACCAGGCTCAAAGGTCAGTAAAATGAGGACCCAGATTGTTGTGGGCAATATGCTGTCTCTGTAAACAGCTTAAAGAGGGCTGTAAAGCACTGTGAAGCAGTATATAAGTCTAAGTGCTATTGCTATAATGTTCTGTTACACAGCTTTTGTGCAGTACTAAAATAATAATAGCATTCTAACATTTTTTCCTGTAACCTTTGGCAACTTGCACTTCTTATGATCCCAGTTTCTTGGGAAAAACAGTAAATATTCAGTTCCCTTCAATCTATGCACCTGAACCTGTTCCAGTTATTGAATACTAAGCTCAGGTGAAGGGCACTTCTTTTATTGCACTGTGGCACACATTAACAAAGTCGTTTTATTCATCTTCAGTCTATTGTAGTTGTTTTTGCTGTGATTCTGAGCTCTGCCCCTCAGCAGGTTCTATAGGTGAGATTTTCATGGTCCTCACATTAAAACGAGATAAATATGTGCAGTGAGGCAACAGTGCACAAAATCCCATAAATGCCAGAGCAAGGTCTAGCTGGCTATGTTCATTTTCTGATCCCCATTAACCTTCTGTGGTAACAATGCAGAGTTGAAATCAAAGCTGGCCAAATTTTATGAGTCCACACCATTAATCTGGGTTATAGATAAAGATGTCGACCTCACCAATATTTTGTTCAGTTTCAAAGCATTTCTGAACTAGCTGGGGCATGGAATGCAAATGTTTTCAGCAGCCTTTTACATGAAAACAGTCATTAATAGGAGTAGTAGATCTGGAAAGCAAAAATAGGAATAAGCTCTATATGAGAGCAAAAAGATTTTTCTGCATTTCTTTGCTGATGTCTACTATCCATTCTATAGCCATGTGTGTATTGTAAATCGGCAAAAAGGAAATACACAGAGATCTCACTGCCATGTAGTTAATGTTCAGATCAAATAAGAACATAATATTTTAGGACACTCTCTCATCATCACAATTGGGTGTTTTTCATAGTTTGTAAGATGATACATATGTATGCTGGGGTATTTTGACTGCTTTGCTGCTGAATTCTGTATTCTTCCTTAGCAGGAAAGCCAGCAATTTATGTGTCCTCTCAGGTTTTATGTGAGACAACTTAAGAAAGGTTATTGATGGATTTCCTCAATATCACCTACCATCAGGAAAAACAATAATAATAACTGGTCACTCTGAATACAAGAGTTGACAGATGCCTTAACGAACTGTCAGAATTTGGCAGGTGAACCAAGAGAGGGGCCACTCTGCTGGTAAAATGTCTATTGAGACTCTCATTCATCCAGGTCGTGGTTGTCCCAAAGGTGCTTTTTCAAGAAGCAACTGGACTTTTTTGAGGGTTTTTTTGAAGACATTTCAATGACTCTCTAAAAGGATGCAAATGATTAGCTGTCTGCAAGGAATATAAATCCTTCCATTCCCCACTATCCAGTCAGAGCTGAAGAAGTTTCTTGGATGAGAGGCAAAATGTCTCCAAAGAAAAACAAGAATGTCCAGTTGCCTCTTGAAAAAGCATGTTTGGGTCTACTGATAAATACTTTCCCACTTTACCAAGTATAACCCATTCACCCAATATTAATTAGTGTTTTCTACCAGGATACAAAAGACAGCATTCACCTGATTTATTAGGCAGAATCACCCCATACTCCACAGATGTCAGTTAGGAACTTCAGAGAACTGGTGCCAGAAAACCATTTCTTCAGTTACCATTGGCATTATCTATGCCCTTATTGGCTGCCAGGGCTGAGAGAGACAAGAAGAGACAACAGGCAGCAACTCTTGAACTGTTGATTCTCCTATCCCATGGAGCAATTTTTTTTTGTGGGGGGGGGAGATTTCAAATCTTCTTCACTTGCCATCCTTCTAAGCCTTGAGATCTGTCAGGGATTGCAGAATTTGGAAAAAAGATATTTTGTGTCATGGGAGATCCCAATATGAACACAAAAGAGTCCTGGAAGTTAGTATCCAGATATCAAAAGATAGAGGATGTTTCCACAGCAACTTCAGGAATCAATAAGAGTTGAAAGGATCCTGATTATGTCATCGTCAATGAAGTGTCATTGATGTTAAGATGATAAGACTTGCATCTGGAGAAAAGGAAAAACACTAACTATTGCTGGAACAGCTAAAGCCTCTTCTGTGGTGGTAGTGGGGATGTGATGAAGGGGATATCATGATCCATAAAACTGAGACACCTTCCTGCTGTAGGCTAGGATAATGAATATGATAATGATGATAATTATAATAATAATAATATATTTTATTGTCATTGTACATATATACACATTATACACATACAATGAAATTCACATAATACCCAGAGACCAGACCCAACATGCACACACACATGACAATCCCCAAACACACCCCCACCCACCAAAACTTCCCACCCACTAAAACACACAAGCATCCATACAAAATACCAAGTAATACTGTCCGATAGCTCACTGTTGGTGGTCCTTGAGTTCATTGTAAATTGCAATTATAACTCTGGGATAAAAACTGTTCAGAAAACATGTGGTCCGAGTTTAAATCAGCACAGACACTTTGGTAATGAAAGATTGGGGGAAAGTTATAGAGCAGTCAAGAAAATTCAGCCCATCCTAACTGAAAATAAAGGCAACCAATGGGATTGTTTATCCATATATATATCCCCATATATATATCCCCACAGAATCCATCATATGTGGAGTGGAATCCAGCCTAATTAAATTAAATACAGATGAAGCTAATAGAATAAGACACCAAGTCACTAACATCCTATGCACAAGCAAACCACCCAAAAGCAACTTGCACAAAGAGGAACTAAAAGTCCTGCAAGCCCTAAGGAATGACAGCAGCATAATCATACTTCCAGAATGCCACAGTAGTAATGGATAGAAAAGACTTGAAACAAAATTGGCAGACCTACTCCAAGACTCCACATACAAACCCACAAACACAGACCCACCACATATCTGGAAAAAATAACCAAGAATAAAATGATAACCAACAACATGAGCAAAGAGATCCAACAGACAATCATCCCAAGAGAAAAATCTTCCAGATGCCCCAAACTATACTGCCTCCCCAAAATACACAAAGAAGGCATACCCCTCAGACCCATAGTCAGTTCCAGAGGAGCACCACTATAAAACCTAGCCAAATACCTAGCAAAGCAGCTACAGCCCCATGCTGAAGCAGCAGCTTCACATGTACAAAACTCATGCCACCTCTTGGAAATGATCAAAGATCTACACATGGAACAAGAAGATCTGCTTGTAAGTTTTGACGTGGTTTCATTATTCACTCAATTCCCAATAAAAGAAATTCTCCAAATCATCAAAAATAAATACCAACCACCCAAACATCTCATGGAACTAGCAGAACACTGCTTAACCAACACATATTTCATATACAAAGGACAAAGATACAAGCAAATTGAAGGAGCCCCTATGGGATCACCACTGTCACCCGTCATTGCAAACCTGTTCAAGGAAGAATTCGAATCCAGAGTCCTAGCCAATGCCACCCACAAACCCAAACTATGGTTAAGATACATCGATGACACATTTGTGATTTGGCCCCATGGAAAAGAAAACCTAAACAATTTCCTAACACACCTAAACAGCACCCCCCCAAAAAAATCAAGTTCACCATGGAAATGGAAACAAACAAACAACTACCATTCCTAGATGTACTAATCTACAAAAACAGATAGCACACTAGGACACACCATATACCAGAAGAAAACACACACCAACCGCTACCTCAATGCCCAATCCCACCACCTCCTAGCACAGATAAACTCCATGGCCAAAACACTAATTGCCAGAACTAAACACCTGGCAGACAAGACACGCATAAAGACTGAACTATGCACCCTGACTAAAGTACTGACAGCTAACGGCTTCCACAAAAGCAAACTCACAGGCCTGATCCAAAAAACACACTGAGACATAATGGAGACCTAGAAGATGAACAGATCTATGGAACAGCTTTCCTGCCCTACATAAGAGATACTACAGACAAAATCAGTAAGATACTACACAGGCATCACATCAAGACTGCCTTCAAAACAGACAGAAAAATAGCAGCCATCCTTAGAAACCCCAAAGATAAAATTGACCTGGAAAACCAAGGCATATATGAAGTCCCCTGTGCATCATGCCCTGCCACATACATTGGATAAGCCAATAGAAGAATAACTACCCACCTGGATGAACACAAAAATGCAGTAAAAAAGCTGGAACACACTTCCTCACTAGTCCAACACATGAAAGCAACAGATCATAGCATTGACTTAAGTGGCACCAAAACCCTAGCCACTATAGAAAACCCCAGCTACAGAATTATCAGAGAAGCCATAGCGATTGAAAAAAGACCGGAAAGCATGAATAGAAGAGATGACTCCACCAGACTGTCAATTATTTGGAAGCCTGCACTCACAAACAAAAAAAATCTCCACACCATAAGCCAGGCAAACACCTGGGCACAAACAGACACCCCCCCGATACCTCCAGCTCAAACACACCCCAACCAGGCACCGAGATGAAACCTAGCTTCTTAATAAATGATAGCCGTCCGTTTACTTGAAGCCAAGCTGCACTAAAAGCCTCCAATTCAGGAAACACAATGTTGCCAGCCAATCAAGAAACAAAAAGAGCCAAAAAACAGACAGGAGATATTAGAAACACCAATCAAGGAGAACACAGCAAACTCCAAGACCAATAAACATAGACCAAGACTCCCAACCAATCAGGATGAAGAAAAAATCATTCTGGAACAGCAGTAGGCTAGCACCAAATTTAAAGCAGAAACAGCTGTGAAAGTCTGAGACTCACAGACGAACACAATACAGAAGCCTGATGATGGCAGATGAGATTCTGCCGAAACATTGCTACAACTTTAAAAGCACAACTATAATGACATGGGAAAATACCCGAACAAAGCTGAATGCCATACATATATCAGAACAGCCATTTTTCTAGGGTTGGATAGAGACAAAGTTCATTGTGCATTAGTCCCATGATATGATGGAAAGTAGTGAGAAGTTAGATTCCCAGAGGGATGGACTGCATGGAGTAAGAGGCAACTCAGTCCAGATATTGTGAATGAGAGAAAGAGGGTGAGGATAGCTCTTGCCTAATATTGTAGATGTGGATACATGTAGTCCTTGACTTACAACCATTCATTTAAAGCGGGTTCAGAGTTACAACTGCACTAAAAAAAGTGATTTATGACCATTTTTGACATGTATGACCATTGCAGCAGCTCCATGGTCATGTGATCACAATTTGGATACTTGATAAATGGTTTATATTTATGACAGTTGCAGTGTCTGAGTGTCGTGTGATCGCGACTTTCAACAAGCAACGTCATTGAGAAAACCAACCTAATAAATATGTTGCTAACTTAACAACTGCAGTGATTCCCTGAACAACTGTGGCAAGAAAGGTAATAAAATGGGGCATAAGTCATTAAACAACTGTCTCGCTTAGCAACAGAAATTTGGGGTTCAGTTGCAGTCGTAAGTCAAGCACTACCTGTAATAGAGTGCTTAGTCTGGCAAGATTTTGCCGATATGTTAGAAACAATAAATAACTCAGTTTGCCAAAATTGCAATCTGCTCCTCTTGGTTTTGGGCCTGACACATTGCAACCAACGTAATAAGTTAGTCATTCATCCTGAAGTAAAATAAAATTCATTTATTTCACTGGTGATAAAGAATAGTCAATTATTTATTTATTTATTTTATTTGTCAAGCGATTATAAGATAACAGGTATAAGTATAAACATGGTTATGAATACATGAAATGGATACATATAAGAAAAATAAAAAAGAAACAATAGGACAGGGATGGTAGGCATGTTGGTGCGCTTATGCACGCCCCCTACAGACCTCTTAGGAAAAGGTTGAGGTCAATAGTAGACAGTCTAAGGTTAAAGTTTTTGGGGTTTGGTGAAAAAACCACAGAGTCAAGTAGTGCATTCCAGGCACTGACAACTCTATTGCTGAAGTTGTATTTCCTGTAATCAAGTTTGGTGCGGTTTACCTTGAGTTTTGTGTGCTCTTGTATTGTTATGGTTGAAGCTGAAGTATTCATTGACAGTAGGACATTGCAAGGTATAATTTTATATACTATACTTAGATCAGACCGAAGGTGGCATAGTTCTAGGTTTTCTAGGTCAAGAATTTCAAGTCTGGTGACATAAAGTATTCTGCAACGAATAGAGGAGTAGAGTGGAATTCAACCCAACATGACCCATTCTGTGTTGAAATGCAAATATATAGATGAAGGAAAAACTAGTTCTCAGGGGGAGAAATAGAATTATAATGCTAAAATGATGACAGAGCATAGCTGCTTACCAGTGAATTTAATCCCATTGGCCAGCAAAAAAAATAAAAAATAAATCCCAGACTTGCTGTCTGGAGGCCTTGTAGAAAGCTGGCAACAGTGGTGACAATATGGGCCAGCCTATATGATGCCTCCTGCAGATAGTGCTTTGAGAGCATTGCAATGATT
The DNA here is from genome assembly GCF_049901715.1 of Pseudonaja textilis. Lineage (NCBI taxonomy): Eukaryota > Metazoa > Chordata > Lepidosauria > Squamata > Elapidae > Pseudonaja > Pseudonaja textilis. Next base: position 120,101,953 of record NC_141990.1, read on the forward strand.
GCTATGGAAGGAAATGTAGGCCTCCAGGCCTCACTTGCCTCTCCCCAGAAGGCAAAATACAAACAACCGGATAAAGTCAGAGGAAGCTCAGCATCAGTGGTGCACTTTAATTTGTTCAAAATCACAGCTTGGCTATTTGGCAGACATTGGTGTGAGTATTTGTGTTAAATGATGCTTTTGTGTCAGAAGGCTAGCTGCTTTCTTTTAAATATGGATTAGTACAAGGATAAGGGAAGAGCAGACGGCTATGAATACCGCCTGATTAGTGTGCAGCTGAGGCAGGAGCAGAGGTATGTCAAAGAACTTGTCCTACATGTAACAATTATCGATCAGACAGACAATTTAAATCTCATTTTTTTACCCCCTCACTTAAAAATCTGAAGAGAGAGAAAAATAATGACGACCACGTCTCCCTCCTCACACTCATGCAAAGGTCAACATACAAAAGAGAGCATGCTTTGTACACGCCACTGTGGAGAACAGAGAATTTTGCTCTGATTTCTGATACATGTTACCTTATCAGACAAAAAAAACCCTCAAATCTGAACAAAATACAAGCATGTCTGAGCAAAATCCCAAACTTTACATAATTTGGCAGAGAAGCCTATATTTCTTTTTGTGCTAACCTCGGGGGATCAGTGTAATTCAGTCATGGAAAACAACCCCCAAACCAAAGTGCATGCACAGCCAGAAGATACACAATTTGTGCCACAGCACAAAGAGATCAGCTTCAACTGAAAGAAAACAAGGTTGATCATTTGGGTTGGATCAATAGCTGTTGGACCTTAGGATATGCTCTTTGACAAACTTCTACTTTGGCACAGACTGAACACAAACTATATTGCGTTCATACCCACAAGATACTTTTATTCATCATTCTGGCACTCCATCCTTAAAATCAACCATCTTGCATCCTGACACAAATGTTCAGGTGAACGTCGGCCAGATTCTTTAGCGATGTCATCCAAGCTGTGGTTTTTGACCTAAAAAAACTATGCATGCCAAGAAAAGCAAAATTCAGCGATAGATATGGCATGCTCTGCCTGATTCAGTTGTTTCAGCTACAAAGGTTCACAATTTCAGCCACAAATTGACTTCTGTGGACCTTACATCATACTTAAGTGGTTAGTAGAGAGGGCGTGTATTTTTATTCGTTTATTCTTGTTCTCATTTTTGTTTGACAAATTCTAATAAATAAATAAATAAATAAATAAATGATTTGGAATCTTGGGGAAAATATAAACATTTAAAATCCAAATATTGTCATATATACAATGGCTATGCTAAAAAAGATTTACCTTTTCCTTCTCCTAGTGCAATTACTTTTAGGAAGATTCAGATGTTTGCCTGAAAAGTGTAGGAATTGTATGGGAATTGAGGCAATCATTTACACACTAACAATTTAATCCTCTTCAAGATTAGAGCAAAATAATTAATTTATAAACGTGTTTTAAACCATGCCACACCTCTCAGAAATTATGTTAGAACATGGAGTTCAGTGCAACAAAATAAATGTAAAATTTCAACTTCTATTGCTACTCAGCAATCAGAGATATCGACATTCAATTGGTATTGTATGTCAAGCTGTTACATAATCAAATACAGATTGCTTATAGTCAATGCTGTCAATTGCCAAATTCCCCAGTTTGTCAGCTATCTAACGCTATATCTCAACTGCTGCCAGAAATGGACTATGTCAATATGATGCTTGGTCAGATATCTGTCAACAAATGTTTATTCGTACGTGCTAGATAATGATAATTAATACAGATCAGCTGTCAAATGTTGCTAGCTTTGTGCCAGATATGACCCCTATTGCATATCAACTGTCAGAGAGCATCAAACATTCTTTCTGCAAACTCTTCAGATATCAAATTCCAATTCTGAATATAAAATATGGCCAAAATGTTATCTCTAGAGAATATTTAATCATTCCTATTTGCAGTTGGGAATTAAAGTATGTTTGCCTCTTCTCTAAAGGTTTCTTAAAGCCTCTTAAAGGTCACAGACTCCATATCAGCTCTCTCCCAATATTAACTGAGTATGCAATATGTATTATTATTTTTTTAATAGAGGGATCTTAGCCTTCTTCAAGGGATATCAGGTGAGCCTGTCTGGTGTTCTAATAAAACTTGGTGAGCTAGATTGACCCAGTAATATTGACTGTCCCAAAGCTAACCAGTTAATTATATATTCATGCAGGCATTTGAATCCAAGCCACCCCCCCAATTTTCAACATACTATGTTCCCCCTGTTTATTATGAAAAATAACAGAAATATGCTGTAACTTTTAGTTGTGTAAAGGTTTAGAAAAATATGTAAACAACCTAATTCCCAAAGATAGCCTTTTAAAACCCCAGCTATCAGAGATATCTTTCGGAAATTGCTTAGAATTTAGGTTTCAACTTGCTGCAAAGTTAAATAGCAAATTAACCCCATCTCAAAGCTTTTAATAGCACATTTAGTATACTGCAGGCTAGAAAGATTTAGGACATTAATGCAAGGTCATGTTCATTAGAGAACAACATGATTATTTTCCCAAGAAGAGCAGGCATGTAATCACTCCTTATGCATCTTTTACCCTGAGTTAAGATTGCTTGGCATCATTCAAAGTAGTATTTAACAGAAGAAACTCTTCCTCTCAAGGCTGTGGAAGCAATGCATTTAGCACCAAAGAGACAGAGAAAAAGGTATGTGTAGTAGATATTGACAAAGTTGTCTCCATACCAGTTTGTTTATTGGAAAATATGAAGTCCATTGTTAGCAAATCTTTGGCTGTCCCTATCTGGCCCATGATGTCAGTGGTGCTGGAAGGGTGGAGGCAGCAAGAGGAAGAGTGGCATCGATGGATGAGAGAGATCAGCAGGGGGTGGGGGCATCAGTGGGAGAGGCAAGGTGGTGGCAGTGAAGGGAATGGGGCAGCAGTGGATCTCCACAACAATATAAATTTTTCATGTGGCCTCTTAGAAAAATCCATTGCTCACCCCTGGATTAGAACATGAGTGCTGTCTGATGTCCCCCTCAATCAAGCAAACATGTCAGAGTGTTTACAATGGTTGGTCAGCTCTTCAATCTCAATACCTTAACAAAACAGCATGCTTGGCGTATCAGATGAAGCTGTGAAAAAACCTTGCTGGCCACAATTGCTTCCGACTCATTGAAAAATCCTTGGTGCATATACAGTAATGCTCCAAATAAGTTGTGTATAGAGACTTTGATTGCAAAGCTCCAAGTGTCATATTTTACTCTCTATTTTCACGAACAGGTGTAATCTAAGTAGATTGTGGTTCTATTGCCATCATTCTCTGAACTGGGATTTCTAAATAATTTCTAAATCTGTTGGCATCCAATTACAATAGCTTCTATCAATATCAATATCGATATCCATAACCATATTCATATCTATATTATATATCTATAAATATATCTATAAATATATATCTTAAGAAAACAAATATATCTATATATTTATCATATCTATCTATCTATCTATCTATCTATCTATCTATCTATCTATCCATCCATCCATCCTTCCATCCATCCATCCATCCATCCATCCATCCATCCATCCATCTATATCTATTTACCTATCTAATCTCTCTCTTTCTCCCCCCCCCCAAAGGTTATTGCATTTTACTTAAAATTCAGAAAGAGCAAACTGTTGCATTTAGCGACTGCTTCATATCACCTAAGCCCCAGCATAAACCATGCCTTACAAATACCAAGTTATTGAGTTTACATATTGCAGTAAGCCAAAACCAACTGAACCACATCAGCATGAATCATAGTGTGTTAACCCAAACCATTGAATAAGAGAGGAGTTTGAGAAATAAGGAAAACCTTATTTACCCCAGGAATTCGGCTTGGGAGCTTCCTTGAAGAGAAAAAGAGAGAGTTGAAACCATGACTCCTTCGAGTCATTTCCCAGATAAAAGTAACTGGGGAAAAAAAAGTAAAATTTGAAATCTAATTGGAACAGTGTTAGAAGAGGTATCATGAAAGGCCAGGTTAGGAATATTGTGGGAGGTAATGCTGCACTGAGGGCTATTCTTGAAACCTTTGTAATGTAACACTTGGCTTTACAAAAATTAGATAAAATGTTGATACATGGAACACTCTAAAAAAGTTTATTTTCACATCAGCTCATATGAATTCATTATCAGGAATAAAATCAAATTCTATTACTGGGATTAAAAGTATTATCGGCTTGTATTGCCAAATAGTAACTGAAAGGGGTTTTTTTTTTTAGTACTATTAGATTATAAACAGTAAGTGTTAATTACAAGTGGGAACACATATATCAACTATTTTTAATCATATGTGGTATGGAGAACCTATTGTTTATCATGCTTTCTCCTAATTATGTTTTACATACAAGAAATAATTAGCAGTTAGTGCATATTTGACAAAACAGTCATCTATATTTAACAGATTGGCTGAGCAAATGTTCCATAATCAAGGGGATAAAGAAAGCTTTTTCTTTGAAAGTAATATTGTAAACCGAAGGGCCTAACCAAGCTAATGAAAAGAGGGAAATGGACCTTTTTGTATTAAGCTGAAAGATTTCCAATTATTATAATAACTCTGGGGAAAGCAGAGGCATCCTTTTCTGATATTAGTTTGACTTTCCTCCAGATTTTTGTAAACATTGATGAGTTTAGTAATATGATAGTTATAGCAGCACAAAAAATGTTGTTGCATTTGCCCTAAGTGGGAATTGCCAGTCACAGTAAGCAAAGCACTGCTAACTTCATATAAATTCAATGAGGATTTTAAGGGCAGAGTTAACAAGTCTTTTTTTTTTTTATTTCAGTTCAATTGTGTTGAGACTGCTAAGAAAAGTCCATGAAGTTTTTTTTGGCAAGGATTTTCAGAAGTGGTTTGCCCTGGCTTCCTTCCGATTGAAAGGAGCTGACTGACCTAGGCAGGAATAGAACTCACGGTTTCCAAGGAATAGAACTCACAGATACCTTAAGCACTACACCATACCAGTCTTAGTATATCTTAGCATTGATCAAATAAATTAAAGAACTTCAGATATTTTATAATTTTGGCAATAGAACAATACAGAATTTGAAAAGGGGTGGTTCTCTACTCTTTGTGCTCAATTGAGAGATAGAAATATTCAGCTAGGAAAAAGGTTTACTCTGTGCTTGCTCTCAAAGTTCGAGAAGTCCCTCATGGAGTATACCTTCTTCAAAGCATGGTTTAAACAATATCTTCTTGCTATAGTTTAACTCACTAGCTCAGGATTGAAACCCCTTTTCTCAACTGAGTTTTATTCATGGTAATGTATAGAAAACCATCAGCTAGAGTCAAGGGGTTATAATCCTGAGGTTTGCCTCAAGAACAGGATTGCCATTGCTATGTGATTATGTCATGTGACCACATCACTGAGTGACAGCAATCTAGGCAGTCCTGGTTTCCATTGTAAGCACAAAGAGGTGGGAGTCTTAGGTAAGGAAGGAACACAGAAGGATAGGGGGTGGGGCAGATGATCTCTGTGGAGAACACACAGGCCAAAAAGGGCAGCACCTGGACTCTGAGAAGCACAGGTACATCGAGGAGTGGTATGGAATAAGAAATCCCTATTCATTTTATTTTATTTCCCTTTTTCCTTTTCTGGCTAAACATCTTATGTTTTAATAGGTGCAGAGTAGGCAGAAAATTCAGCAAGTTTATGTGTTTGTGGTTCATTTGTTCAGTTTATGAGCTGCCCACTCCCAGAACAGCTCTAGATGACTAACAGGGTTTAAAAAACCTTTCACAGTATAAAAGCAAATATGATTTTGAAAAGCACTGTGTTGGGAACAAAACTCAACAGTCATACATTTTTATAAGGCTCCCGTGTCATCCTGACCCAGTGTCTGGAAGAATTAGGTCTCCAAGGCCCTCTGAAGAACTACCAAGGTTAGAACCAGCTGAATCTTACAGGGAGCTGCTGTTGCAGAGGGTAGATGCTGGGATGGAGAAGGCACACGTTTTGCATCCCAACAGTTGTCACCATTTAATTGGAGGGACTTGGAACATGTCAACCCTGTCACATTTTATCGGCCACCCTGATGGAATATTCATCATGAAAAAAGCTCCTTTGATTCTCCAATAACCTTTCTATCATCATTTATTGTATGCCTGCAAGACATGGTTTGTATTTTAAAGAAAATTGTGACTATAACAAAACAAAATCATATTCCCCCAAGATAAGATTACTAAACTGAAATCTTAATTACTGTTGGAATACTAAACATAACTTGGGAGAATCCAGGGGTCAGATTCTACTGGTTTGGACTGGTTCAGGCAAACCCTTTGCTCCGAAGATCAGCTAGCAATGAACCGTGGGACCATCCGCCCTCCCCTGCTCTTTCCTGTGCTTTATTTCCTTTTGTTAGCACACAGCTGATTTGCATGGCAGAGCAGTTTGCCACACCTCAGCTGTTTTATTCACTCCTGTAGAAGGTAAGTATTAAAGCTTTTAAAAAAAATATGGAGCCCGTGCGCCAAGCACACGATCACCAAATTGGTGGAATCCCACCCCTGGAAGGATCCCTATTAATAATTTGAAGAATTATTAAGTGATCATGTATCTATAGGAGGTTATGTATTATATTGAACCAATGTGAGGTTGCAATAAAGATAGTTGAATAGGAACAGGAAGATTCAAATCTCCCTCCTACTTAGTGACTTTGAGCAAAGCCTTACTCTCAGTCTAAACTTCTTCATAGTTCTAGAGAAGAATCATAGAAAGGAGCACTATGTACTATATGCCACCCGTTTCTGCTGTGGGAAAAACAACAACTTTTTTTCCCCTTTTAATGTCCCTGTAATCCCTTGCATTGGGGTAGATTTTTGGCAACTGAATGGAGCTGAGCATTTACTTGCTGGATGCCCTTCCTGATGCCTATGCAGAGTTCCCAACAGTACTCGTTGTGCCCAGAGAGAGAGAAATATCTTCTGCTACCTAGGATTGAACTCACAAATATTTCTATGCTGAAAGATTCCCCAGTTACAGTCAATTGGAGAGGGATAATACCTACGCTGAATAATAAACATAAAAAATAAAATAATAAAATAAAATAAAATTTCTGATAAAGAAGCTTTAAAGAGGTGATTTATCCCAAGAAGAGATATGTCTTTTGCTTAGTTTTGCAGCTTTTCTTTCATATAGGTCCTCCTCCCACAGGAGTAGCTCACAAAAAAGTGTGGTGTTCAGAATGTAAAGTTAAAGAACGTGCAGCAATGGCAAAAATACCTTTGTATATACCCAACAGAAATGTAACTAGATTTAGGTAAGAATAGTTTCCATACATACAACATATCATTCAGAATGGTAAATATAATCATTTTCAGTTTGGCTTCTGAGAGGGCCTAAATGTTTACAAATATTGAACATTTGCAAATGTATAAAAGGGGGAAAGTTAAAAATGTAATAGTTTTATTTTATTTATTCTATGTTTTCCTTTTCCTTTTTTCTCTTTTCTAATTTTAATTCATCTTAATTTTTCTCTTTTCATCTATTTTTTCCATGTACTGTATAGATATAGTACTGTAGCAGTACAATGGTGATTTTAATATGAAGTCATTAGCTTAAGTCTGACACCTTTACTATCTAACGAATACTTGGATGTAAGCTGCAGCAGATTCCCCCCCCACTTCAAAGTTATACTTAAGTTTGAATGAAAAAGTCAAATAATTTTAGTAGTTTCCTAAAAGAGTAATGAGAGTGTGATAGACAGTTCATCCAAACCAGATTAAATTTTAATTCATTTTTTTTTCATATAATCTGGCAAACATTTTAGGCCCAAAAAAGTATAGTTAACCAAGTACAAAGATGGTGAAGGCCTCTTATCTGATTAACCATATTCTGTTTTGATCTTCCAAAGAAGATGCACCAAAGACAAATTCCTTGTGTGTTCAATCACACTTGGCCAATAAAGAATTCCTGGGACTATCATCCAGTTGTGAATAAGATGAAACTGTTTTGAGGAGAAGCTAGGATGAAGTTCTGATAACCATTAAAATTTGTCTGTAGAGTTAGATAGCTAATTTCTCATTCTATGTCTTGTAGGTGTTTGTGTCCTGCAGGTTATTCTGGGGCATTCTGTGAACTTGGCTTAGACATGTGTCTTCATCACCGTTGCTCGGACCATGGCTTTTGTGTAGCTAATCAGAATAATTACACCTGTCACTGTGTGCTTGGCTATGAAGGACCATTGTGTGAAGTGGAAGCTAACGAATGTTCAAATTCACCCTGCAAAAATGGGGCCACCGGTTTGGATTTAATTGGCCACGTCTTGTGTCATTGTGCCACCGGCTTCAAAGGCAAGTTTCAGTGCTCACCCTTTCCTTAGCATATTTCCTAGTCCATTTCTTGCTCACTACAGCTCAAATGGTCATTATTTTTAATTAGGTATTTTTTTCTTAACCCATTGCTGTGTCATTTTGTCCCCAATATTTGTGAAATAATGTATTAAACACAAAAGAAGTGAAAACTACAAACTATCTCAATGATGTAATCTTAGAGCTACTTAAAATGATAAGTTGATAAAAGAATGTTTAGGCACTGGAAAACATTCTGCACCAACTAGATAATGCATAGTTATAGAACAACTAACACAAGGGACTACTGTTATGTACCTCAGCATATGGAGAAGCAAAAGAGACATAACAACATACAGTAGGTAACCTATTCTACTATAAAGTTATTAGATTAGATTTGTAATACTTAGATAAAAAAAATATGGGCATGGGAAAATTATTGCATTAGCATTGTATTTGTAAGTGTTATAATTACATTATTTACATTGCACTACTTATAAGTAGGAATGTGCAGTGATTGGTTTGCTTCACTTAAGAACCAAATAGAAGCAAGTCAGTGAGTCACGGATTTCTTCATAGATCCCCTGATTCAATTCAGTTTTCAAATTGACAAAGAGTTGTCTATGTCTATATCTCAGTATTTTTTGTAAACTGATGGAAATTATTCCACCAAAAATAAACAACCTGAACTTAATACATATTAATATATAGTTAAAGACTGCATTAGTTGATATACTTGATTGCATTGTGATGGAATCTTAGGCAGGTTGCATATTAAGAGATATGTAGGTGGTACCTTGTTACTATTTAATAAGCATTTCTGTGCAACATTTTGGAAAAGAAATATAAATACATTATGAGTTATCAGCATCATTATTTTGTTTGTTGCACAGTCAGCCAGATGTTTAGTCTGGATTTGGCATTTTTACCATCTATTTGGCATTTTTATCCATCTATTTAGTCCTTCCCAATGACGTTATTATTATTATTGTTGATAACAAACACTCTATTATAATTCAAAGGAACAGTACTTTATACCAGGGGTGTCAAACTCGTGATGACACATTGTCATCACGTGACGTATTGCAACTTTCCCCCCTTTGCTAAACCAGGATGGGTGTGGCCAGTGCGTGGCTTATCCAGCCTATGGGCCGTAAAACATTTATATTAATATCTTAGTGATGGGTTAGTGAGGATTATCATCCTGAAACATTTACTAAAAGAGAAAAGAAAAACTACTTCCCAAGGTCAGTTATCCTATCTCTTTATGAATCACAGAAAGAATAACTTTTTGAATTGCATTAGAGAATTTATCAGCATACCAGAGATCTAACATCCTAGCCATTATTGTCAAATATTAAATAGCTTGCTTTGTGATAAATTGTTCTGCAGATGGTAACGCTTGGTCAACTTGATTTGGAACCTAAGCACGGGTCAGACCTAGTTTCTATTTGGATGGTGGGCGCATCAAGAAATCTCAGGGCAAGGGACATGCATCAGGGAGGTCCAGTAGTCAAATGAAACCAACAATCACAGTAACCACATTGTACTGGTACAATACAGTTTCTGCCTTTTGTACATGCTTTATGGGCTCACACATGTTGTAGTACTGCAAGCATCGAGTGTTGCATATGGATCTGTCCAGGATTTCAGACTCAACTGGAAAATCAAAAAATTCCTCTTCCAAAGCAATGGAAAACCCCTTACTGGCATTATATTATTTACAAGGAGTGTGCACTTAGTAGACACATCTCTTAAGACCCAGCTACGGGAGAAGGTTGATGAGTCACAGACTTCTTCAAGAGAATTCCTGATTCAATACAGTTTAGGAACTGAAACACAAAAAGTTGGCTACATCTCTAACTCAGTCTTTCTTATATACTTGCAGAAACAGCTACTTATTAGAGTCAAATCTTCCGATTGTACACAAATAATCACCTTGATTTTGCTGCGATTGTTCCAAGTATCATTATTATTATTTAAAAAATATAATTGCAAAGATATCTTGTCTTGTTTCAATGGATTTATTTTTTAAAAAATCAGTTAAAGTTTGCCATTTCATGGGGATTATGCTTGCCAAGTTTCGGTTGAATGAGTTCAGGGTTTTCTGCTAAAGTAACATTTCTATTTGAAGGCTTTCAAAACGATAATATGCTTATCTTCCTTTTTAATGGTGAGGGAAATGGCATATTGTGCAAGAGGTGGCCATGCTAAGAAAGCTGTATTTTTTCTCCTGAAAATAATGGGTTGGGATGGAGGGGGATAGAGAAGAGGAGTTTGCTTTCCCTTCCCTCTTTTTGTTTCTTTTGTTTCATCAGAGATGAACAAGAACCTTGGAATGTTCAAAGTGAGCAGGAGCTCAGAATTTATGATGAATAGAAAACAGTTTAAAACCTTTTTTTAATGTCCTTTTCAACTGGCAGTAATGTGCAGTAAGCCACGGGACAGAGATAGATTTTTATTCCCATGGCAAAGAAGAATAAAGACTTGAATATCCAGCCTTTTTCAAGGAGCCACTGCTACAGAGTCCCAGGTCCAACTGGGACACTTGACATTCCAGGACATCTGCTCCTAGAAGAGTGAACAGAGAACTTTGAGTAGAGATTCCAGGTCACAGACATACACACCACTGTCTCTGTTACACTCTGTTCACCTTGTAGCTGTTCTTTAATGAAGAGTTTGGGCAGACATATTAGCTTTCTTCAGGTTTTCATCTGAACAGGTGGAAGGAGTGAAGGTGGCTAGAAAATGGAACTGTGTTTGTAGGCTCTCCTCCATCTGACTTTGATCTTCTTGCATTCAGTTGGTGATCTGAAGGAGTGCTGTGATGTCAATGGCAGGAATATGAGTGCAGCTCTCTAGCTTGCTTTTTTAAATCAATCAATCAATCAATAAATAAATAAAGTAAGTTCTCTGCTGGATTCAATAGAGTTGTTGCCTCTGTGTTCTTCTGGATTCTAAAGTAGTAATAAAAAATTGGAAGACTTCAAATTTAAATTTAGAAGAATCTCATTTCACACTTGTGATTTCCTGAATCTGGATGATTCAAAATGAAGCCAAGTCAAGTCAATATGGTCAGGATTGTTCTCAAGGACTCTATTGGAAATGTTTTCAGATTTCCAAAATTCAACAATTTATACCTTTGCAATGTGTATAGCAATTGCAATAGCATTTAGACTTATATACCACTTCACAATGCTTTATAGCCCTCTCTAAAATGGTTTACAGAGTCAGCATATTGCCCCCAGTAATCTGGGCCCTCATTTTACTGACCTTGGAAGGATGGAAGGCTGAGTCAATCTTGAGCCGGTGAGAATTGAAGAGCCAAACTTCTGGCAAGCGGCAGTCAGTAGAAGTTGCCTGCAGTACTGTATTCTAACCACTGTGCCACCGCTCTTAGAAAGAACAAAGTGCATGTACTTACATCAGTAGCCATCAAGAATATGATTGTGTACCAAAATTCAGACAGATTTATCTCTAAAGCAAAATTCAAAATGAGCTTCATACATATTAATGTGTCAACACTGCTTTCTTGGTAGTTTTCCTCCCCCCTCAAGGAAAATATGTGCATGAGTGAGAAGGGAGGGGAGATGTAATTGAATTACTAAAATTGACTAATTTACAAGAATTAGTTTTATAGATTATTTTGGACCAAGAGTTCTCAAAACCTTCAGCTCATCGACCCCTTCTGTAGTTTCAGATTATGCATCAACTCTCAAATATTTATTAAATAAAAATATTTTAACAATGCTAGTTTAACAAATAGCACTACAAATAACAATAATAATGACTTCATAAAAATAGATAATACTGGAAATATAAAACCATACGATTCAACATTCCTTTTTCTGAAACTGTTGATATCCATCTAACCTTAAGAACTGTAAACTGACATGAAACTCTACAGAGCCCCCCTATGATTAATTGACCCTAATCAACCTTCCCTCATTAACAACCCCTTATTGACTCCCAGATATTTATTTATTAACCCTCTTTTGACCCAAAGCCATTTATTGACCTCTAGGGTAGTCCATCAGTCTTTGGGGGTTGTTATTGACCAATTTAGGAACTGTGTTCTAAATAAACCAAAATTCAAAATTTATTGTAAGACAGAGAAAAACAGAGAAGCCATAATGGAATGGGAGACTATTTTCTCTTCCATGTTATCGTAATGATTTTGGGTTTTTATTCTTTTTAAAAAGCTTCCCAATAAATGCCATATCTGGGCTTAGTGGTTATTGAAACAGTGGTGAAGGTAGTGTGAAATGAATAAATATAATTCTCTTCCTTATAAAAACCCAGAATTCTGGCAACTTACCCAATTTCATTTAAGTTGTGGTGATTCTGATCTGCTCCCCAATAATATGTATAATAAAAAGGTAAAATAAATAAATACCAAACAAGATCATAAAGGCATAAAAACAAATGCAGTGTAAAATGTAATGCTACATAAAGCAAGCAGCACTAAATGAAATCAGTAAAAGCAAGTGCACTCAAATGTTGACATGCCATAGTTTTAAAACTCTTCATTCAATGGTAGCTTTTAAGCCTGAGAAAACAGAATAGTCTTTTTTTGGCCATCAAAAGAGTCAAAACATTAAAACTAGGAAAACAGTTAAAGCAGCCAGCCAGGGAACATCACTAAAAAAGCCCTGTTTTTTATATCTATTCAAAACACTTATTTGTCAGAGCCCCAAGTAATGGCATCACATAAATTGAAATTCCAGGCAAATCTATGTGGCATGCAATTATGAACATAGCACAATAGTCCAGTTACTAAACTTGCTTCCCTGTTTTGCAACAGATGAAATTTTTAGACTATTTTCAGATCAGTGTTGCAAATGAGAAGTTGCTAGACCATAAGTGACGTTATTTAGACTATCCATCTAGAACTGGATTTTTTAAAAAAAACCCTTTTTATTGTGCATATTATTGGGAAGGAGATCAGAATCACCACAATGTTTATGTAGATGAGCATCAATTGAGCTATTGAGGCCATGGGTCTCTAATATTACTTCTGGATCCAACAATAAACAAAGTTATGAATCTGTTCCTTTGGATGAATGGCATAGGTTGAACTCTATTGAATTGCCTATTTTACTAATTAATAATAATAGCAATAATTTGGTATTTTGGTCATGGGGGCGGGGCTTGTGATGCACTGATGAGGTTGAGAGCTATGATGAAGGTGCCAGAAGGGTCACAATAATCTAGGTGTCAGCCCTGAAGCCATATTGTAGAATCTTCAGGGCTGCCACAGTGAGGCTGGTTGAAGCTGTGAGAAAGGAAGGGGGGCATGGAGATAGCTGAGGACTTGTAGCCAAAATAAAATTCTCCTGTGAACCAAGGACGTTCCCACCAAGTCCTGGGGAGACATGGACTGAAGCCAACTGGGGTTGGGACTGTGACCTGATTGGACCATATGATGGATGTGGGAACTGAGGGGGAAGAACTTTGGGTTTTGATTTGGGTAGGGAAAACCTCAGGTCTTTCAGAGTTGGATTTTCACTATCTATGCCAATATGACATGCCTAATAAATTCGTGCTTCGAGAAAATCCCAGGCCTAAGAATTTTGATTAAGTTGGATCTGTTACTTGGAACCCTGACTCTAGGCTTGTAGTATTATTGGGAGAACAACAACTACAGAGAAGACACAAGTGATACTGTGTTTGAAAATTGTCCTGTTATGGCCTGCGGTTTTAAATCAGAACCAACAAAGTGGGGATACTTAAAGAAAATGACTGAACATTGGAAATGAATTTATCTAGAATAAAATATTACTGAACAATGATTAGCAGATCAAAGGAGATTCATTACCAGAAATAAGCTATTCAGGGATGCAGGACTGGAAGAGATTAAAAAAAAACTGTGAAAATGGAGGATCCAAAAACAATAGTAGATCAATGAAATAACTTCAATAACAACAATTGGAAATATAGAGGACAAAGCTGGTATGAACTGCAGAAATGATAACTTAGAATAATAAGAAAAGAAACAGTACAAGCCAGGCACTGAAACAACCTATAAATTAACCCCCAAACAAGAAGAATCACAAACCGAAAATTATGGCATATTCAGAATTACAGTGGAAAGACAAAGACTGCAGCATTGAAAGTAGTGCCCAGAAATGACATGTAATGAAGGATGTGAATAATGTGCCTGCTGAGATTGAAATAACTTCTGTTGAACAGACCAATTGCCTTTGGTACATTAGTGACAGTTATAGAAAAATGAGGTATCAAAATTAGAAAATCAAAAGTAAAAACATATGCAGTCCCCAAGTGGAAGATCAAACTAGAGGCCAAATGAAATAAATTAAGATCAGATGAAAGTAAGAAGAATAGAAAAGGTCAAGACAAGCTTAATTTAAAATATTGGCTTGGCACTGGAAAAATTGAAGAAGCTTTGGAAATCATAAAGCAACAAATAATAGCTTGAAATTGAAATTGAATCATCTAGTTTAAACTAAAACAACTATTTCAATCAGATCAGAGGTAATTCTGCTGAAGTATAAATGGCAATAGAAATTCTGAAAATGGAAAATCAAACAAAGAGGATAAAATCCAGTTTGGGGAAATGTATAGGAAACTCAAAAAACTACAATAAAAATGCTGGATGGGTCAAAGAATTTAAAGATGAGTTTAATAAAACTCAAATGGAAGAATTTAAACATTCAGAAATAGTTAAAAACTGAGCAGAAATAGTTAAAATTTGAGTGAAAATTATTAAAAACGATATCTCCTGGAAATAATCAATTGCGTAGCTTTTGGCTCAAATATCTGACTAGTTTACACCCAATTATAGCTAAACAGCTTAATGAAATATTGCATAAAGGAGATCTCAATGACTGGTTAATGACTGTCAAAGTTATCTGATTCAAAAAGACTCAGCGAAAGGAACAACACCAGGAAAATATAGGCTGATCACATGCTTGCATAAAATCTTTAAATTGCTTGCAGGAATAATAGTGGAGATCAAGATTATTTAGAAGAAAATAACATCCTTCCAGTAGTGCAGAAAGGAAATAAAAGGAAAAGCAGAGGTACAGAGTATCAACTTCTGCTTGATAAAATGGTTAATAAATAATAAAATAGGCTTCAATTCCAACTGTAAGTTAAATAGAAGAATATTATTTCTGGGATTTCAGGTACAGGCTCAAACAGGACCGTGTTTTCAGACAAAGCAAAACCATTCTCTAGTATAACTCTTCTTGCTTTAAAGAAATCATTAAATAAATTTGTCAACTTTCCATAAGGCTGATTATATCTATGTTCTTCATTAAAACCAACTACACCAACTTTCATATCTTGGCTTCTATTCTAATGCTATTTTATCAACTATGTACAATGTCCTTCCTCAAGTACCTGTAGACTGAGTATTTTCCCTATGGCTGTCAGTCTTAATGATCCCATTGAAATCAATAGGATATATTAAAAGTTTATGGTTAGCATCATAGGTGTCCATAGGAAGAGTGGGAGATGATGTAACTCGTGAAATATGCATCATAATATCATCATGCAAGTTCCACTTCTTAAATATTTGTGCAAACAGTGCAACACTAGAATAAAATGGCAGAATTTGTGACAGGATGACACAACTTAAGTTTTATCATTTTGGCATTATCGTGATTAGGAATGGACTTGTATGTTTAGAAGTGAATTGAAATAAACACCATATGGTCAAATGCACAAACATAAGAAAATGTTAATGGATATTCAGATGCATGCACAACTGACGTAGGAAATCTGGATTTATAACATAAATATTTGAAACACTATAAATTTTAGAAAACATTTACTACAGCTATGTTTGATGATCCAAATGAGACTATGGCATATAATTATCAGAGACCTTGTCATATGAATAATTTAGCCTCACAAACAATCTTGCTGGGAAAAAATGAAAGGTTTTCTTTTCACGCCCTCTCCTGCCCATTTTTCAAATTTGAATTAGCAATACAATTTATATTTTCTCTCTAATGATGGATGGGCAGCTAGATAAGTAGCTAATGTTACCTGATACTGATTCAGCTAATGAAGGATGATTGATAGCTAGGTGATTAACTAAAAAATGCACTGATGCAGTCAACAATAATATTAATGTATATATGTGCTGCAGAGGAAAGCTAAGATATTGAGTTGTAAAACCATATTTCCCTAGGGATTTAAGGTGACTTCTATATAAACTCTGTCTCTCTGTTTAAATGTATGTAAATGTGCAGATAGATTGCAATTTACTTTGCCAGTTGACATGTTATGGTTTGGTGAAAACTGGGTCCAAAATTCACAAAATTAAGTTTGATCCCATGATTCCTAGATTATTGCTTGAGTTAGGATAGTAAATAATAAATGTTGTTAGCTGTATCCAATGGAACTATGTATTCTAATTTAGATTCAAAATGGTATTACTTACAGGAGAGAAATGACTTATATCAGGAAAGTAATGACAGGGGCCAAAACGACTGTCAATAGACCAATTAAGGATTATTTCAAAAGTTGGAAATATTTGAAAAGAATATTGCAGTTTCAGTGACAGTATAACTGATTTAATCTGTTAAGAGATTTGAAAGAAGAAAGATCTGCAAATATGGATGAGAAGATGAGTAAAAATTTTGAAGAATTTGCAGTACAAATGAGTGAAATAGAAATAGTAAGCTAAGAGATGGACACTGTGACACTAGCAATAGTGATAGCACTTAGATTTATGTACCATCCCATAGTGCTTTATAGCACTATTTGGGTGGTTTACAAATGTCAGCATATTGTCCCCAACAATCTGGGTCCTCTTTTAACCAACCTCAAAAGGAGGGAAGGCCGAGTCAACCTTGTGCCAATCAGGATTGAACTCCATACTTTGTACAGAGTTTGTCTGCAATACTGTCTTCTAACACTGTGCCACTGTGCTATTGGATTTAAAAGAAAAACAATTTTACCTGAGACTAAGAGCATATCAATCTGATAAAGACAGTAGAGGGTTGTTGAAGTCCTATTTTGCTTTTTTACACCGGGAGAGAGAAGACATGGATGTGGAAATAGACAAGTTGTATAAAATTAACACAAGAAATAAAAAGTTAAGACATGTATTAAGAAATATATTTGTGCACCTAGCCAGTAAGAAGGTTCCATGACATGACAACATTTTTACACTGAACTAAAGATTAGCAGAATAGCAGAAATAGCAGAAAAAGGCATCAGAGAAAAGGATGTAAAATTGACTTGTTTCATCAAAGATAACAAATGCTTTTATAAAACATTGGAAATCCTTTATGGACTTTCTGTTGAAAGTGGACAGAAATGAATTGATGATTTCTGGATTTGACAATTGAAAAGGGTTGAAGATGGGAAGAAAAAAACTATGTAATATAATCTTAAAGCAAGTGTTTGTTTATAATGCTGTAAAAAGTTACTTTTTAAAATAGAAAATTAATTAAAATTGGAAATTAAATATAAATACCATGCCAACAATCCAAGAGATTGAACATACTTAACATTTTTCTTTCCTTATTTTCTATACTTTTGTGAAGGGGGATCAGAATGGCATCTTCTAATTCAGGGTGTCAAAACTTGAGGCCTGTGGGCTGGATGAGTCACACACTGGCCACGGCCACTCTCAGTTTAACGAAGAGGAAAAAAGTCGTGATACGTCATAGGACAACAATGTGTCATCATGAGTTTGACACCCTTGTTCTAATTCTACCTACAAATAAACTATAATGGATATTCCACAATTCTCAGCTTTCTGATTACAGGTCCTCAGCTAACATTCAGAATCAGAGGAAAATTTTGAAGGTTTTTTTTTATTATTCATGTCTCTGATACTCAAAATCATATTCAGATGACAGCACAAAGGACACAATAAAGCCACCCTCCCTTTGAGGGGAATGGAAGTCTCTGGCAATGATGTTGTCACAATTTGGTAATTGGATTGCAACAAATTATTACTTCAATCCTCTCATCTTCTTTTTGTTTGGAAATTAAATATAAATACCGTGGCAACAATCCAAGAGATTGAACATACTTAACATTTTAAAATTACATCTCAACTCTTCCCCACAAAGACATCCTGTGCTTCATCATCATTCATGCGATCTTTCCAAACCATCCAATGCAGTTCTCACTTGACCCATCAAGATAAATGTAGCTCCCAACTATCATAAGGTGGTCCATTTATGTGGTGCATATCAAGGAAAGCTTCTGTGTTTCAAGGTTGAACTCCATGTTATACAAATTCTATAGGGAAAAAAAGGAGATGTATAGTAAAATAGCCATGATGCAACATGGCATGGATTCTCAAAAATGATTGTGTGTTTTGTTTTACTGTCTATATTTATTATTTCCAGGGATTTTTTCACAATTTAAAAAGAATGTTCTGGGTGATATATAAATAAAAAACTAAGAATATCTAAAATTCTTGGGATTTAAGGACTGTTTCTGCTCTGGCAACAATGTATCAATACCTAGGTGTATGACCACTTCCCACTAAGCAATTTTTTTTATGATACCTTCCAGTGCTTCATTCACTCATATATTCACAGAACCATGAATATTGATGTCTAGCTTGCTGGACTACGTTTGAGTTCCAGAAGAATTCAGATTAATCACTATAATTTTCCAAAAGGTTTGATCACTCCATGAAATTTTGACCAGCCCTACCCCCTGTGTTTTCCCATCTGAGTGTCATTGCTTCATCTATCTGATAAAGGACCAGCTGCTGTTTCAGGAACCAACTTGTATATTTTTATATGTGTGTGAGAACCATACCTCGTAATGTTTTCTTTGAAATTGTGAATTTCGATATTATCAGTTCTGTTAGAACAAACCTTTGCCTCATTGTAACATGCTTTGAGTGGGCTTCACACATTCTGTCTTTCACATATCTCTATTTACACCTTCCCACAAATACACAAGATAAAGCTATATATGTGGGAGGGTATAGTTATAGCAGTATATGTTACTGACAATATATTAAGAGTCATATTATTATGTATAGATAACATATACTGTACTAACACCCTCAACTTGTTAATTAAGCTGGTTGGAAACAAGAACAGCAACTACATCAAACTATACAACTTCCTTTTCAAAATAAAAATAAAAATGGATTTTTAATATAATTTCTTTAAAAAAAAATGTACAATATTATTCTCGTCAGAAAGAGGCACCCTTATATAATCTGGATTGGCCAATCTTCAAATAATAGTGTGTTATTACAGATATTTTCCTTTGATGGTACTATGATTAATTATTATTTCTGCATGTATATATTCAGGGGAAACATGTAACAGGACAGCAGAGCTATGTGCTGATGGGCCATGCAGGAATGGTGCTACTTGTGAAGATACTGTAAATGGCTTCAAGTGCTCCTGTCCATCAGGTAAAACTTTGTGAGAATTTCTTTAAATATATACATAGATTTCTTCTAACATGGCTTCTTGGTTCAGCCAATGCTAATTGATGCAGATATCACCCTCTTTTAATGACCCCATAATCCCTTGTAGGGTGGAGTCTGGGCAACTGAATGGAGCTGAGTGTTTACTGGCCAGATGCCCTTCCTGTCTCCAATGCAGAGGTTTATTTTCAGCAGATATATTTTTAGTGTGCCCAGAGAGAGAAATATCTGCCTCTACCTAGGATCGAACTCACAGCCTCCTGACTGTGAGGTGAGAGTTCCACCTCTAGGCCACCACACCACTCTAATTGATGCAGGGATAATTCATTAATTTCTGGTTTCAAGATGGATTGTACAGGTAGTTTCTCAATTTATGACCATAATGGAGCCTGCCATTACAAGCGTAAGTCATGACAGTTGTGAAGCAAGGAACATACAAGAATGATCCAATTTTATGACCCATTGTGCAGCACTTATTAAGTGACCAAAGCAGTTGTTAAATAAAGCATTTGTCTATTCTGGGCCAGGTTTGCTGAAACTGGAAATAGATGCCAGTTGTTAACAAAAATATCAAGATGCTGCAAATGGCTGTGAATATGACTAGATGTCAAGTGCTTGAAATGCAGTCATGTAATCCTGGATAGGGCCAGCCATTAGAATTTCAGAAATGGGTCATAAGTACCCTAGAGAGAAAATAAGCAACTGGTGTTAAGTTGAAAACTACCTGTAAAATTTTGGCATTCTCCCTCTCCCTCCCCCCCCCCTTTCTTACAGAAATCTGTGTGTTGATATCCCTTTTCAGGCTACTCTTCTCTCACCCTAGATAGTTCTTGGGAAAGAACTAGTAAATTATTTCCCTCTTACAGGAGATGCAGTCTTGTTTATAAGTGCACTCACTGTTCTTGTTTCAGTATGTCATTAATTCATAAACACATCTACATTTGCTACTGTATTGGTTGAATAGCACTCATTCTATGCATAAATGAGCCATTGCAGATTTAAAATGCTTTCTCCATATTTCCCTGTGTGGTGTTACCTCTAATGCACTATGGGGTCAGATTGCAGATTCAGTGATGCATCATAAATAACACAAATGCACCTTTTAAAACAACCTTTATTCCTCTGCAAAATTTTAAAAGCGTATGTAATCTTCTCAGTAATAGAAACATGAAGAAACATAAAGCAATTGTGAAAATATGAGATGAATGTGTAAATTGTTACTGTTGAAAAACAATATGCACAGCTGAGAGTACATTCTTCTTGCACAAGTGAAAGAAAACAACCTCTCTGTGGTGCAACATCTGGATTTTGGATTGAAGCATGGGAAACTTGCATGCTGGAGGGTAATCACCATTCAGAGTTCAGTTTTCAAACTTTTCAGACTGCTCTTCTGGACAGGCATAATAAATCAGGAAGCAGGGCAGTTCAAATAACTACAAGTTTTTTGCATGCTCATGCTCTCTACAAGTATCTGAACTACTAACAGTCAAGGCAAATTGTAGATAAGAGTCAACAAGATTCAAAGTGGGCTGGACTTACTATATATCTCTTGTGGGTGTGAAGCTTGATACCTCCCTCAGGTTCAACCTGGTTAATTCCTACATTTTGTCACATTATGTATGTAGAAGCAGTAAAGAAGCACTGCTTTCAGGCAAAGTAACAATGAAAAGAATTATATCCTTATTTAAAATGTGTAATTCCAATTTTAACTTATAACTGCAATTCATGTGGAATTTTGCTACCTGACTGGATACAGCCCGAGTATATGGAAAAACGGAAATGCACAAAAGATGCTGAATATCTTCACTTTATTTTGTGTACCAGAACTTAACTATTGAATGATGCTCAAACTATTTTCTGCCTGTGGCAATGTATTTTGACATTCAAATAATGTGCATTATTTTGTTAGGTGAGAAATATCCAGTATATACATACATGCATGCATACATACATGCATTTCAACTTTGATGGCAATTCTGATTTAAAACTTTCCATACCATACGATAACAGGTTACTTGCTAACTTTCAAATGAGGCAACCCTGGAGTCTCAAATGGTTTAACTTTTCCCCTTGGCACCTGTGTCAATAATGGAAATTAAATACATCATTCAATCACTGAAAACCCAAATGTAGTCACAAGAAACCCAGTACATGTAAAGTAAAAAGTAAATACTTCCTACTTCCCCAGGACTTTTTAGGACATACATTGAACACTGGGCTTCACTGCTGGAAAATTTACTAACATAGACAACACAGGTTTATATTCCAACAGAATGGGAACGCTCCATCTTAATTTCAGTATACAAAAATGGTAAGGAAGACCCTAAAAATTAACAGAATACAAGCATTCTTGATATAACAGCTAAGATGTATGCAAAACCTTTTTTGAGCAAAATAGGGTGATTGAATGGAACATATTGGTGGAAGAACAGGCTGGTTTTAAAACTGACACTGTACCATAGATAATTGCCCCCTTCTTATTATCCACATCATATTATTATTAAATGTTCAACATATGGTGAACATTCGCTTACATCTTTCATAGACCCTAACATGGAATATGATTCCACAAACTGAAAGAAATAAAACTGATCAGGCTAAATTTGGAATCTAGAGTTCAATACCTGATTCAGAAAAGTCCACCTATTCAAATACATGTCAGAAAGTCTGTATTAGAATTGATGTTTGTCTCACACAGAGCACACTCAGTTACAAAGCTGTAATAAGCAATGATGCATCTTGGCTCTGATATTGTTTATGTCAATATTTATTGCTTCACTGTTCATGTGCCAAATATCCTTAACAGACACATTAACATCCTTTTGTATGCAGGTGACATGGTTCACAAGTAGACCTGAGAATTTGGCACCTATTGCCTCTGTATCTCTTTGAATATTAATAAGATTGAATCCAAAGTTTTGTTTTCTGAAAAAAAGCTGTACCAAATAGAACAGGGATCTGAATGGGGATCCTATATAGAACAAATAATATTATAAGAATAAATAATTTCTTATATCTTGGGTGGTTTTTACAAATACCGGGCCTTAGATTAACTACTTCAATGAAATCCAATTAAGGCCCCAGCAAGTTCTAAATGTTAACTATGTTAACTAAATCATTCAGTTATAATTATCCAAATACTCTGCTCTCCATTTTAAAGATCTACAAGGTAAAAATTGCACCTGTGCCAAAATATAATGCAGACTTGGGGGGCCTGTCAAAAGTCCCCTACTGGACAAATATGTCCTTCTGTCTGTAAAAACTATCCTGAAATATGACAAAAATGTTTATTCGTTCTATAGGCTTCCCATCCAAGTGCCATCTTTTTGAGATCTATTTTGTGGAACAACAAAAATATGCTTGCAACAGCAAGCAGTCAAAATTGAAACAGGCACCCACTCCAACTATAGTCTGACAGTAATAAAAGTCTTTAACAATGGGTGGAGAATTTTTCCAGTTGGACTTGATATATTACCAAAAATATGTGCCTTTAAGAACAGGAGACACTTCAACCCATCACAGGGATGAATGCAGTTGTCCAAATCACTGCACAGCATGGCTTCTCAATGCAATATCTACTCTCAGTCAGATATCTGGCTAAGACAAACATTCAAACAAAGAGTCTTGGATGTTAATGCACAAACTGATATTGAATTACTTGCAAAACCCCAGGTGGTTAAAATGGCCGGCCAAAAACAAAATGTCTTTTCAAACAGTAAAATACCTGACAACGGGCTTGACTCAATGCCCTAGGACAGCCCTTAGCAGAGCAAGATTTGAGCAGCTGGATTCAATGGTTTCAAAGCTGCTCAAATGATTCCACCAAATGTCATGCTCTGGAAGAACATATGTTTATAGTGGAGCACCAAAAATGGAAGACATTGTATATGTTCTATTGAACTAGCAGTTATTTGCCCCAGGAACAGCTCAATACATACACACAGTATTGGGCAGAACCAGAGGTGGTATTCAGCAGGTTCTGCCCAGTTCTGGAGACCCAATAGTGGAAATTTTGAGTAGTTCAGAGAACAGGCAACTCCCACCTCTGACTGGAGATTTTACAGTATCCTTCCCCTGCCACATCCACCAAGCCATGCCCACAGAACCGGTGGTAAAAAAAAATTGAATCCCACTATTGGGCAGAACCATATCTTGGGACTGTGACAAAAGATTACCTTAGTTTCTGCACGGCACAGAGTCATCTGTAGTTATTAGAATTCTTGCGATTATAGTTAGGGCTGCTCAACTGAGAAGGTATTTCATAGAACACATTGGTGTTGCCTGTAAAGTTGATGAATTCACATATTTGTTTTGTATTTTAATATTCTTATTTTAAGTCTCTGCATTCCATTTCATTTTACATTGATTTATCTCACTTTTTAACTTTGCTTCATCTTCCACTATTATATTTATTTTATTATTTTATTTTATCTTATAATGGCTGATGCCTATTGTTTTGATATGGTCAATGGACCATTTATTTATTTGCTGGCCAGGGCAAGCTTAGGAAGGCTTGCGAGTTTTCATCTTTTGCCATTAGGGTTACTATTGGCAATTTATTCGAATGCAAATAAATGATGGAATGAAAGTTCAACACTCCGTTGCGGATAACATGGATTAAAACAAGGGTGATCCAGGTTCAAACCTATTGTTAGCTATAGAATGTAGCTTAGCTGTTACAGAGTAATTTTGGATGAATCATGTTCCTTCGGCAAAATCTACTTCACAACACTGTATGTATAAATTAAAGAAAATTTCAAAATAAGATGCATTGAATTCCTAGAGGAAGAGAAGGATATAAGTGCAAACAAATAAACAGACGTATCTAGGTGGAAGACTTCACTAACATATCTGATTTCATACAGCTATTTATAATGGGATGGGATGAATATGTGGATAAAACAATATCAAGAAATCTTATGACTGCAGCTAGATTGTCCAACTGATTAAAGAAATCCACAATTTTTTTGCAATGTAGTCAAGAAATTTACCTAGACATGCCAACAAAGCAAAAGTCAAATCCAGCTTTAAAGAAACTTTAATTTTCCCAAAATAATATTCTCTTCCTTCTTAAGGGAATCTAGAGAAAAGTCAGAGAAAAGGTTGAAGCAAAATGCTTCAAATATTTATAGAGGATTAACTGTAACTTGAATAATAGAGTTAGTAAAACTGGAGTAAAAAAAATGTATGAACACGAAATTATCTCAATATATAATTCCAAAGTAAGTTAAATTTATTTTGCTCAAACCTAATGATATCATTATCCAGTTGAGATAGATGGATTGATGGATAATAGATGAATGGATGGATGGATGGGTGAACGGATGGATGGATAGATAGATAGATAAATAGATAGATAGACAGACAGACAGACAGATAGATAGATAGATGATAGACAGATAAAGAGAGAGAGAGAGAGAGAGAGAGAGAGAGAGAGATAGTTAAGATGCTTTCAATATTTTTTTAAAAAAGATAATTGGTTGAGAACTTTTCTTCACTCTTTAATTGCAGACACTGAATTTTAGTTAAAGAAACCAACTTCTGTTCCTTTGTATTCATGGCCCAAGGCTGAGTGTGTTTCTATGAGATAGGATGTTTGGGGAAGAACTTAATTTTCATTGATCTTCATCTATATTATGATTCCAATGTTGAGATGTACTTTTGGTGATGATATATTTGCAATATATGACAGTAGGGAGAAGTGTTTGAAACATTAGATACTGTGACACAATTGTGTACATTATTTCTTTCAAGGTTTTTAACAGACAACTGGATATAGAAGCAAATAATCATAAAAATTTGCATTTAAGAACATATATTAACCTTTGAATACTATGGTGTCCATTCCTAAAATAATTAAATTACCCATATGGAACTTCTGTTTTATAACATATAATAAATGTGAACCATCATTTGTTCTGCACGCAATAATTATTATTGTTCCAGAGTCGCTTAATGGGTAAAATGGGCAAAATATAAATTTAATAAATAAGACAGTAACAATTATTTTCCTTCTCTCTTCATCTCTCAATATATATTTTCATGCATTCTTATATAAACCACATGCATACATCAAATTACCTGCTTAAACACTTCCATTTTCACATCCCTTTGATTTTCTGCACATGCTATTATATCTCAAATCCTTTCTCTTGATTATTCCTCTATCATCTAATATGTCATACATTTAAAAGAACAGAAGCTCAGGTAAGGACCCTTTATCTTTCTCATCTTCCTTAGATAGGGAAAGAGATAAGGAAGCAGATGGAAATCAGATTAAGGCAAATAGCTTTCCTAATATGCATACTTCTAAAGATCAGCCGACTGGAAAAGCACTTCTAAAATTGCTGTGAGTCACATTGCAAGATTTACAGAGCAATGTGGTAGCATGGTGCTTTTCAATCTTTCTGCCTTCAGGAAAGATTCAACTAATTGGCTTGTCTGAAAAATGTATTCTTGATTTTCTGCTGCTAAACCTCTGAGCGTTGCAACGTTTGAATATTCTTCTTTTTTACACCGCAGCTATCTAATTGTCAAGCCCTTGAAAATATCCTCAGTCTTCTGCTAAATTTGATGTTATTACTTCCAGTTTTATTGTATCCTTCTGAAAGGAAGCAGGGAGCAGTTCCATGTGGCTGGTGTTCCATTTTTCCAATAGTATTTGTTCTAACGTAAAGGAATTTGTCTAGAAATGGTGGTGAGATGGTGATAGCATGTACCGTAGTTACTAGTGAAATTCATTCCTAAATAGAGATTTTGAACAAACGTTTTAGTCACTGTGTCACACTAGCCACTGCATTGAACTAATTTGTTAAAATTTGTTTCTTCCTTAACTGGCAATGTTACTAGACTAACAATAATTAAGTTAATACTTCTTTTTTGTTTTCTATAGCTATAATGATGATGAAGGAAAATGCATTTAAAATTTGATGGTGCAACCTTGCATTACTAAGGGGTTGTTTATGAGGATTTTTGTAACAACTGTTTTTCAAAACTTATTTTATAATGCATGTCATGCTACTTGATATGTTTGCCCCTGAGTGGTTTGACAGTAGAATAAGAGCACCCCAGCTTGCTGCTTTTAAATGCCCTTCCTTGAAATTCTCTAGCATCTCCCTATGTGTCTTCCTGTAGTTGGAAAAGTCCTATTTCTACTCTTAGAGACATCCCCACTCCATCATCCTTTCATACTACTAGGGGTGACATGATAGCAGTGTTCCAATATCTCAGAGGCTGCCACAAAGAAGAGGGAGTCAAGCTATTCTCCAAAGCACCTGAGGGCAGGACAAGAAGCAATGGGTGGAAACTAATCAAGGAGAGAAGCAACTTAGAACTAAGAAGAAATTTCCTGACAGAATAATTGACCAGTGGAATAACTTTCCCCCAGTTGTGAATTCTTCAATACCGGAAGTTTTTAAGAAGAGTTTGGACAACCATTTGTCTGAAATGGTATAGGGTTTCCTGCCTGAGCAGGGGGTTGGGCTAGAAGACCACCAAGATCACTTCCAACCTCTATTCTATTCTATTCTATTCTATTCTGTTCTATTCTATTCTATTCTATTCTAGATATCCTTTGACAACATTTTGCAAATTGCTAAAAATTCCACCCATTAAGCAACCACTAGAAATAAGATTTTGAGCTTGTCGTGCTTTTTCTTCGGGAGATATTTGTGTCTGCCTCGAGACCGTCTTTTCCTGATAGAGAAGCTGATTATCTACAAGGATTTTTGCTTCATAGCCTGCAATTTGCAAGAGCAACATTATTTATATTTATCATGTTTAGGAACCTCCCATCTCTCTCACAGAGGAACTCTGAGTGGTATACAAATAAATGTCAAAAACATAACAAGAGAATAGAGTTGTAAGGGATCTTCTAGTCCAACCACCTGCTCAAGCAGAAGACCCTATGCCATTTCAGACAAACAACTATCCAATCTCTTCTTCAAAACCCCCAGTGATGGAATACTCTCCCAATCAGTTCCACTGATTAATTGTTCCCACTGTCAGTAAATTTCCCCTTAATTCTAGGTTGGTTCTCTCCTTGATTAATTTCCATTGGTTCTTCGGGTGCTTTGGAGAATAGGTTGACCCACTCTTCTTTGTGGCAGCCCCTTAGTTATTAGAAGACTGCTATCCTTAGTTCTTCTTTTCATTAGACTAGATATATCCAGTTCCTGCAACCATTCTCCATATATTTTAGTCTCCAGTCTCCTAAACATCTTTGTTGCTCTTCTCTGAATTTAAAGTGGAGACACGGGTAGTTAAAAATTGGACATTGAAAGTTAATTAAAAGGTAAGAGGAGGGCTTTCTGAGTATTAACCAGCCCCACAGCTCTGTGTTCCCTCTGTGAACCCTAAGGAAAATGGCAGAGCCAGCTCTTAAGATATTTTTCAAGCAGTAGGAAACTGGGAATCCACTTACCTCCTAGTGAAGAGGATGGGGCAACATCAGAGAAGACTCTCTTTCTGAGCCCCATAAGTCAAAATTCTTTAATTGATGGGATCTGTAATATACATTCCCTGCCTAACCAGATGGGACAGGCTGATGTGATGGGGCAAAGATGGTTTCATTAATAGTGACACAGAGGATTAAGAGGCCAAGATTGCAGTTGGCTTGTGCATCTAATGGGTGCAAGGTCACAGAATCAATATCTGGAAACTAATCAATTATAAAATATATATTTTAAGAACTTTAGCACAAAGCATAGAGCAAACTCTTTGGTCTCTTTGTATCCTAGAAAGCATACAGTGACTGGCTCCTCAAAAAAAAAAAAAAAAGTTAATTAACAATGTTCAGGAATTCCACACCAGATGGAAACTCTCAGGGAGACCTTGCTATACAAGACTCTAAATCTGGGAATATTGCTTTCCCCCTCCTTCTCTCAGGATGGTATATAGGTTCATCTTCCCTTAAGCTGTCAGAGCAAAGAATTATGGACCTTGCATTATGTTACACCCCCATGTATGGGGTCTTACATAAGTTCTATCCTCCTATTTCTCTGATTGAATTTCTCTATTTTTACACATTATATATCCTATGTTGTTATACTGTTTATCAGGAGACATGGCTGATTTCAGCTTTATATAATCTGAGAGAACCTAATAAGCAACTCTTAGGCAAAAATAAATGTAAAAACAAAACAAACTTAAAGTTTATGAAAGAGCTTCCAGCCAAGGTATGAATGACTTAACAAACAACAACATGTTTTATTTAGTCTTTTCTACCATTTCCCCCTTTCCTCTAAGAACCTTTTCCAAACTTGAGAGGCCAAAGAAAACCCATGTATTTTGAAGAGAATGGTTGCCTGATTTCACTTTTATGACCAGGGTTTCCTTTGTTCTAGCTGCTTAAATTAGGGCTACTATATTCCGGGACCATCAGTAGATAGATAAAATGGAAGTTTATATGGCTCCTTGTTGGGGTCTTCTGGATTTTTACAGACTAGAAATCAAATATTTTCTCATGCACTAAGGAAACAGGAAAGACATTTTCAGCGTTGTGATTTTGACTGCTTGTGACAATCTGGTCAGAATGGACTCTTACAAATTAGGATATGTTGCTGTTTTTGAGGGTATGCCATTAGTGACATCTCCTCCAAAATTGGGTCTATTCTGGCAAAATCAAGATGTCAGATCCCCTGATTCAGACCCATTTCTGTGAGGTTAAGCACAGAAAA
The DNA here is from genome assembly GCF_049901715.1 of Pseudonaja textilis. Lineage (NCBI taxonomy): Eukaryota > Metazoa > Chordata > Lepidosauria > Squamata > Elapidae > Pseudonaja > Pseudonaja textilis. Next base: position 120,131,335 of record NC_141990.1, read on the forward strand.
TTTTGAGACTCTTTAATAATTTTTCAATCTGATTCATAGTCTAATCTTGAATTCTGCCCTGATTGCTTTCAACCTTAATTACCCCTTCCACTTCATACTTTTGAAAATGGATAATGTTACATACTGAAACAGGGTATTTCCTTGGTTAGGAGAATTTTTCATTCATTTATTTTCTTGTATTATGTGTTATGAGTACCAGTTTAGTGCAATGATAAAGGCATTAGGCTAGAAACTGGGTAATGTGAATTCGTCCCACCTTAGACACAAAGCCAACAGTTGGTTGATCTTGTTCAGTCACTTTCTCTCAGCTCTAGGAAAGAGGCAAGGGCAAACCACTTCTGAAAAACTTATCAAGAAAGTTTCAGGGACTTGCCCGGGCAATATCCAAGAATTGGACATGACTGAATGATTGGGACAAAAATCTGTTACAATTTTTTACTTAAAGATAAGTCCCATGATTTTGTGTCTTATCCCTTATATCAAAGAAATTCTTCTCGCCCTTCTATGTTTTTTTAATTAATAATTTTTACTGAAGTTTAAAAAGACATGGATAGAAAACTAATACAAAGTATGAAAAATATAAAAAAGAAAAAAAGTGAAGAGAAAAAAGGGGATGGGGAAAGGAAGAAAAGGTATGTAAAAGGGACAAAAGCCATTTCCTCTTTTCATGGAAAAATGCAATATTATTTGCAAAAAATCTTGTTGCTAATGTACGTACTACTGCAGATGTATTGCATTCTCCAGTTCTCTTGTTTGTTCTTCTATTTAGTCTATTCTTGATATAATTGGCTTTCAGCAGTTAATTACAAAGGCTTTATCTTTTAAAGTCATCTTGATATAACAGTTGTATCAAATTGGCTTCAGTTTTTCCATTCATCTTTTCCATTCTTTTGTGTCTTGCACATGAAAGAATACATGCTCTCATTTTTAATTAGTTTTTCATTCTAGTCCACTATTTATATACGCCATGTGGAAATTGTAAAATAATAATCCTGCTTCAGTCCACCATTTTTCTTTTTTCTTTAAAATTAAATTTGCTGCTATTGTTTTCCTAAGGACAAACGCTATGCTGTACATAGATCAAGCAAGGCAAGGTTCTTAATATCTTGACTTGAAGACATAAAATGAAAACATAGTTTATGGAATGTTTTTAAAAGATTCAATTTGTTAAAATATAAAAATCTGCTAAGGATTATATATTAAGATGGATGTAGAACAAAAATTACAACAGGGATGCTTCTATAGCACACTACATATGTGTGTATTAGGATTGTGAAAAACACTTCCTTTTGAATCATTTTTAGTGTGAAATTCCACAGAATTGGAATGCAAAGCTTGGAAATGTGCCTCTGAACATTTTAGAGTATCCCAAGCTTTGAAGTGGCATTTTGTATTTTAAACAGCTGTTTTAAGCTCATTACAGCTCATCTCACAGCCAAAATAGGAAGTTCAAAATATTTAAGAATATTTTGCATTCACAATAGTTCAGAATCAAATATTTTGAACCCTAATATGAACTTAATATTAATAATATTAAATACTCTCATTATACTACTGGGTATACAATATCATTGCTTTTTAAAATTTTCTCTATCTACACTGGGTCCTAATTAACTTTCACTTTAAAAATGTCCAATAAATTAATGTATTAAGCCTATGTGCCAAAACATGTAGCGGGAAGGAATTCTATAGTAAAATTGCCATTATTAAGAAAATCTTAAGTAAATACTCTGCAGCAACACTAGGAAGATCTGTTCGGTTCCACAAATCTCAAGGGCTGGGATGATTTTTCATGAAAAAGTCCAACAAAACCAGCCATCCTACCAGTTGAACAGAACCAAACACAGCAGAACAGAACAATGAAATTCTGACCAGTTCTGGAGAACCAGTAGCGGAAATTTTGAGAAATTTCCAGCAAATACCACCTCTGACTGGAGATTTTACAGTATCCTTTCCCTGTCACTCCCACCAAGCCACGCCCACAGAACTGGTAGTAAAGAAATTGAATCCCACCACTGCCTTGGAGGTCTTCGACTCCAATCCCCTGCTCAAGCCTATTCCCATTCCATACAAGTGGCTGTCCAATCTCTTCTTAAAAACCTCCAGTGATGGAACATCCACAACTTCTGAAGACAAGCAGTTTCACTGGTTAATTGTTCTCATTGTCAGGAAGGTTAAATTTTGCCCTTCCTTCTTTCTAGCAATTTTACCCATGATATCCTGCTTCTTACTTCCTCTCTTGCCTTCTCAGCAGTTGACAAAGCTAGTGAAGAAAAGAAGCAAGCAATATAACTGACAAGGTCATTTATCAAATGGAGTCTTAGCTGGCTCATTTCTGCTGTCCTAGGTTTTTTTCTTTTTTCGGGTTACATGTGGCCTCTGGGTTGTGAGATGTCAACTCTTTTTCAAAACATAAATGCTGGGACTAGTTTATGCTACCTATATTTCATTCCATTTAAAAAGAATCTTCTGATGATCCGATATTTAGGAATATTGGCTTTTACAGTTTTATACTGATATAAAGGTTTCCCAAGTGCTTAGTAGGAAAATGGTGGCGGTCTGATTTATTAAAAAAAAAAAGTTAGGTCAAGTCAGATGCAATAAAATCAAAGCTCAAAAACCAAGCTGTTTTCCATTTTAAAAAGTCTTCTCCAATATGAAAGCCAAGCTAATGAATAATACATTAAATTTGTCTAAAACCCAAATCCAATAGTAAAAGTTATGACTAAACAGTAACAACAACAAACAAAACATTTGAAAGATAACCCAAGGGAGGTTATATTATTTTTGACATTTTCATAAGATTTCCTTTAGCTTCTGCAGAGGAATCCAGAGGTATGACTGATTGTCTCAAAAGTTTGATATCAAACTTATTTGAGAGACAAATTCATAGCCTTAAATACATTGTTTTTCAAGTGCCTGTTAGGGATTGTCTTGTTAAAAAATTGTTTAATGACAGCAGCATAGCTATATTCTGTACACAGATTAAAATGCTTCCAGACTTAACTTGCTTAGGTTTTCTAATCCTTCAGGTAATTATTATTTTCTCATTTCATCCTACTGAGTAATATTTTGGTGATAAGCACATTGTTTTGTCAGTTGCTTGCATGAAATCTAAATATTGCAATGAATTGCTTTCTCGAGATTTAAGACATTAAATTAATATTTTAGCAATGTCTCACATTCCCTTTGCCACTCCTCTTTGGAGAATGAATAAGTGACTTTCTTCTTCAAGCAAAGATACAGCTATTTATTGGATCCTTGTAGCAAGTTCATATTTTTTTTCTAATGAGTGTCCCTTAGATGCATCTGAGGGTTTTTGATGATTCCAACAAACTTTTTTTATTTATTAATTCCTATTCATTCATTCATTCATTCATTCAATCATTCATGTTATATGTCTCCCATCTCCCATCAAATATACATATTTGTTTTCGTAGATTTTCACAGGTACAAGTATGCAGGTCTTGGCGTGTTCAGGTCTTTTCCCATTTAAGATTGAGAATATCTTGGTGACGTTTCGACAAGGTCCCACTCACCATCTTCAGGCTGGTGCTTTTGGCTTCATGCTTGTGCGAGCAAAGCGTGATCGGAGCTGCCGTCTCTCTTTACATACTGGTGGGGAGGTACAGTGTGCCTGCTCTGTTATAAGCAGGCTGGTTGGCTGTGTTGTTATTTCTTGATTGGTTGATTGAGTTGATGTTTGCAGATTGGTTGGCTTTTTCATAAGAACATGTGTGGCTGAGGTATTGGCTGTGTGTCTATCAGCCTCCTGTGTTGTAACGACCTGGGTAATGGGCTGTTTGATGACCTTCTGAGTTCTATTGTTGTGACATCCTGGGTCTTGTGCTGTAATCTCCTGGGTCATTGGGTCATCATGAGGTTTTGTGGTGTAATCTCCTGAGTTCCGTGATGTGATATCCTGAGTGAGTGACTGTGACTCAATGTTCTGGGCTTTGGTTTGGCTCCAAGTTTGAGGTTTGGCTATGTGTTCATGGCATGTGTCAGTTTGCTTGGTTTGGGGGTTGGTGGGTATGGCAGCTGGTGATGCAGCCATGGTCTGGTTTCTGGACGGTGGTTGCCTTTCGTCTATGGGATGGGTTTGGGTTTGAATCTGGTGAGGGAGATTGGTGGTGGCGTCATGTGTTGTTTTGGATCCGGTGTTGGTTTTCGTGGCTGGGACTCATTTGTTGATAAAGGCTAGTTTCCAGATGCCTGGTAGGCGGGAGGTATCGTCCCATTTATTCATGTTATGGGGGTGTTTCTCTATTTTGATAGGTTCCCTGATTATTCTCTTGTTGAAGTGTTCAGTATTGGAGATTAATTTGGTTCCCTCAAAATTAATTTCATGTCCTGTGGCTTTGAGGTGCTGGAAAAGGGAGGAAGTGTTTTCTTCTTTTCTGACTGCGTTCTTGTGTTCTGCGATGCATGCATTTATTCTCCTGTTGGTTTGTCCAATGTATGTAGCTGGGCAATTGTTGCATAGTATTTCATAAACTCCTTGGTTTTCTAACTGGATCTTGTCTTTGGGGGTTTCTTAGGATGTTGGCTATTTTTTGGTCAGTGCTGAAGGCTGTCCTGATATTGTGTTTGTGGAGAATTTTGCTGATTTTATCTGTGGTGCCTTTGATGTAGGGGAGGAGGGCAATACTGTTGTCCTGTTCTGTGTCTCGGTTTTTGGGGGGTGTTGGGTTAGGATTAGGTTGGTAATTGTGTTTCTTTGGAATCCGTTGGAAATTAATACATTAGTGAGGGTATGTAATTCTGTTCTCAGGTGGTCTTTGGCGGCTAGACATTTGGTTCTGGAGATGAGGATTTTGGCTATGGAGTTGATCTGTGCAGGGTGGTGATGGGATTGTGCATTTAAGTAGCGGTTGGTGTGTGTTTTCCTCCAGTGGATGGTGTGTTCTAAGGAGCCATTGGGTTTTTTGTAAATTAGGATGTCCAGGAAGGGAAGTTGGTTGTTGGCTTATGTTTCCATGGTGAATTGTATCTTGGGGTGTAGGCTGTTGAGGTGTGTGAGGAAGTTGTCCAGTTTTTCTTTCCCATGTGGCCAAATTACGAAAGTGTCATCTACATATCTAAGCCAGAGTTTGGGTTTGTGTTCGGATTTGTCTAGAGAGTTGGTTTCACCCATCATCGCTAACCTATACATGGAACACTTTGAAACCAACGCTCTAGACAAACACACACTCACACACACACACACACACATCTTAGGAACTTCTTCTGCAGCTGGCAAGGCCGGCAAGGCTTTCCTGAAGGCCTCTGCAGCTGATCACAGAGCTCCAGATTGATCAGGAGCTCTGTTATTGGCTGCACAGACCTTCAGGAAAGCCTTGCTGGTCTTGCTGGCTGTAGAAAAAATGGGCCAGCAAGGCAGCTGTCAGGGTGGGTGAGGCCTGGTTGCAACTGTTCAAAGCTAAGTAGTAGGGCAGCTCCACACTCCAATCCCCACCCTAGGTTACTTTTTACCTGTCCACTCTGGAGTGGGCGGGGTCTTAATTAGGGTTTATTTGGGGGGTAGGACTTATATTGGGCACATGAATAAAAATCATGCAAGGACTTACTTTTGGGGTAAGTCATATTTTTGGGGGAACAAAAATATCTATCTATATCTATCTATCTATGCAGTTTATATAGCATTGTATTATTTTAAAATAATAAATTTATTAAATATAAAATTTGAGAAATTGCTCTTATAAAGAGAAGGGACACATGTCTAAACTGTTCCTTGGCTGGTTTAAATGTATTTATTTTGGCAGAGAGTGGATAGAGAATAATTTTGAAATCACTTTCATTTCAGTGGAAAAAAGAATATTGTCCTTTACTTTGCACTAAAACTGAGAGATAATTTTTTCACCGAATATAAGAATACTATAATATCCTGTATAACTTCAAAAAAAAAAAAAAATGATAGTACTTCATTTGGGTTTGATTATAGAAAATAAATGGGAAATTTGTTTTACACATAGTGGTTTGTTTGAACCCACCATTTCAGTTTCTCTTTGCAGTTGTCAATATATGTCTACTTAATTACTTCTTACTCTTGGAATGAAAAAACTCAAGTTCATTATAACAGCACAGACCTCATTAAGTAGAAGAATAAGGGAGCCCTCTGCTGTTCAAAATAATGCTTCTGATTAAATTTTAGAGTAAAAATTATGTTGTTTTCAATATATTTCATATATAGCTACTCTAAAAAATCTTCCATTAATTCTGATTGGGGTTACTTCCATGTAAACAGGCATAAAATGTCAGATTTAGTTAATAATTTTAACATTATATTTTAGTGACTTAATCTCTTGTAGTAATAATGTAATTAAAGTGCATGTACTTTAATCAAACTGCAATCCAACAGGATTAAGAATTTCAATAATTATCTACCTTCTACAAAAACACTGTTTATTACTAAATTTCTATATAGCCATTTGTATACAATTTGACTCAGGGTTTTTTTTAAACTCTGTTTTTAGGCATTGATCAATACTAGCATTTTTTAAAAAAACCTTTCTTTCATTTGCCATGCTGTAATTGGGAAAACTCCACTGAAACTGTATTGCTCAATCCTCCTTACAGAGTTTTTCTATAAATACTTTTTCTCTTTAGAAAACTTGGTTCCCCTGCTTCAGGTGTTGTGAAAGTCAAGCAATTCTCCTCTGCACCTCAATTAACTAACACAAGGACCTTTTATCGTCAGAGGTTGGGCCTTTGTCTGCAGGAATTCAATTTTTTCATGTCTTCTTCAAAAACCAACAAAGCAGATCTCCTCTGTCCTACCAAAGTTCATCACCATGTCTGTTATTAGGACCAAGAGATTTCAACAGGACCAAAGAAGATCTTTCTGTCTTTTGGTCTCTTACGCACACACATGTACAAAGTTTGCCTACTTGTATCTAATCATAGCCATATTTATGTCCACTCTACTCTTTGGTATAGCTTGCCTTGAGTCAAATCAAACACAGCAATATAGCAATAGAACTTAGACTTAGATACCGCTTCACAGTGCTTTACATCCCTCTGTACACTGTTAACAGAGTCAGCATATTGTCCCCAACAATCTGGGTCCTCATTTTACTGACCTCGGAAGGATGGAAGGCCGAGTCAACCTTGAGCCAGTCAGGATCAAACTGCTGGCAGTTGGAAGAGTTAGTCTGCAATACTGCATTCTAATCATTGTGCTATCACCACCATATATCCAAATATATCCCACCACTGATCACCACACATTTGTAGAAAAGTTTTTATTTTGGTTGAAGTTCTTCATCTGTTATGGGGATGGAAAAATTGGATCATAGCTAAATTGTGATTCAATTAAGCACACTGAAAAGCGTTAGGCCAAATTTGGCAGGTCTACATTTGTAAACTGCAATGGCCAGGTTCGCATAATGTGCTAAGCCAAACTAAAACAAACTGTGTTATAGCTTATCACTTTATTATGTGAACAAATTGAATCAACTTTGTATATTTAGTTTCTGAGTAGAAATTGTGAGTTGTCTACAATTAGCCTTTGCAAGGGAACCCTTTTTTCTGTTGCTCTAAATTCAGGGAGTAGAAAAACCCAGATATAGCAAAACAACACTATTCTGACCACGTTCCCAAAAGCATTCATCTACCTGTATACTTATATGATCATTTTAACTCCTTTTGCAGAAACTTCCAGCAAAAAAATATAAAGATTTGCAGGACTTGGGGAGAGGGGAGGAGAATGAATATGTCAATCAGACATGGCTGTAAGTTGAAATGCAAAGTCCCAGTAGGCCAAGCATTCTCTTGGGTGGAGATAAAAAATTTATGGCCAAGATTTTGCATCCAGTAATGAGACATGTCATTTAAGTAGATTTTAGTGGTATTTGGAACCACGAGCAATCTTGCACAAGGGAACACTTTTAAAACATACTAACAAAAGGTCTTTTTCAGAGCTGACATGCTCAGCATTCTAGAAAGGATGCTGGCTCTCAGAAGACATAAGTGGTATGCTCAGAAAAGGCAATCTCTGTTTCTATTATTTTTGGTAAGAAGGGAATTTATTAATGGGGCAATCCTATGCATATTTGCTCAGTAAAAAAAAAAAAATCTGTGGAATATAAGACTTACTTTCCTGTAAGTGTGCTGAAGATTTCAGCCGAAGTGTTGTGTCTGCATCATGACTGTGTGTAAAAAGACCAAATATTGTAATTTAGGCCAGAACTATGCTATTCTTCTAGGAGCATCTGTGAGGGATGTCAGAATGGTAGTTACAGCAGCAGGAACAAAGCTCCACTTTTGTATAAATGTTCTGAGGGATGGGGCTTCAATCCTGAGGCTTCATTTTTGTCTTTCCCCCCATTTCCTCCTTTCCCTGCCTCCTACCCCTCCTAGAAATCCCAGTGAGATGGATTATAACAATGTAAGAGTAACACATAAGATGGAATTGACTGGAGTTAGTCACCTAAGATTTGAGTTTGTTTATTATATACCTTTATTTTTTTGACTTACAGAGCTGCCCAGCTCACATATGCGACTCTAGGTGGCTTAAAATAAAATACATAAAATGCACAATATAAAATATATATACAGGTAGTCCTCAACTTACAGCAGTTTATTCAGTGACCATTCGAAGTTACAACGGCACTGAAAAAAGTGATTTATGGCCATTTTTCATACTTACAACATGGCAGCATCTTGCAGTCATGTGATTAAAATTCAGAAGCTTGGCAATGACTCCTATTTATGATGGTTGCAGTGTCCCAGGGTCATGTAAAGATCTGATAAACAAAGTCCATGGAGAAGCCAAATTCACTTAGCAGATGTGTTATTAACTTTATAGTTGCAGTGATTCACTTTATAGCAGGGGAAGGAAAGGTCGTAAAATGGGACAAAATTCACTTAACAAATGTCTCACTTAGCCACAGAAATCTTGGGCTCAATTGTGGTCATAAGTCGAGGACTACCTGTACAATTCTCCCCCCAAAAAAAAAAAAAGAAAAAAAAACAACTTACAGCAACAGAGCACCTTCAGAAAGAATAATCAGCAAAGCCAAGAGATGGGTCTGTTCCAAATTGTCCAAGCTAGGTCTAGGAACAAAACAAAGTTTTCAGGGGCTTATAAAAAGCCAACGAGGTTTGGGACCAGTCGAATTTCAGGTAGAAAGATATTCCACAGCAAAGATGCTGTGGCAGAAAAGGCTCTTTTGTGTGCTGCCAAATTCAGTAGGACCAGTAGAAACAATTGGTGTGAGACAGTCTTCCAAAGAACCCAGTTAGAAGTCATGAAGGGCTTTGAAGATAGCTACCAGCAACTTGATTGCACATGGAAGTATAATGGAAACCAATGCAGCTCCTGAAATACTGATATGACATGCACCAAATAATCAACATTATTAATTGCCTGTGCCACCACATTCTGCACCAGTTGAAACGTCATATGTTCTCCTGCAATGTATGATTATTTTATTTAATTATATCCCACCTTTATCATTTTTACAAGTAATTCAAAACCACAAATATGATTAATACTCCTTCCTTCTCCAATTTCCCCCACAACGATAACCCTGTGAGGTTTTTTTAACAGATTAAAAGAGTTAGAAGTTTACCTAATCCAACTCCCTGCCCAAGCAGGAGACTCTACACCATTTCTGACAGATGGCAGTCCAGTCTCTTCTTGAAAGCCTCCAGTGATGAAGCTCCCACAACTTCTTTTTTTTAAATAAAATTTTTATTTTGGTTTTCACAAAACATAATACAAGTAAAATTTCTTTTTTTGAGAATAGCATGGTCCCGGGTTATCACTTCTCCATATAGACACAAATTCAATTTCATATTCATCTTTGTGTTTTACTCCATATCTTATTACTATTTTAACATTTTCTCAATAATCTTTCCCTTCCCTTAGGGAAGCTCCCACAACTTCTGAAGGCAAGCTGTTCCATTGGTTGATTGCCCTCAGTGTCAGAAAATTCCAAATGAAGAGATCTCTTTAGATGAAAGTGTTATTTAAAAAAATAGAATGTGCAGAGATGGACAGATTAACCCTAAAAATAAAGGAGAAAAAAGAAACTGTTTACCAATGATTATCTAACAGAAACAGAGGTTAGAAGTTAAAAAGATTAAAAGAATGATTCATTATATAATGAAAGCTTTCTAATATGGGTAAGCCAATGCTACAATTATTATGTGATTATAATCAATGATATGTATATTATGACACCCTTATGCTTATCATCTTTTTGTAGTTCAGAACTAATTGTAGCCAGACAACATGCTGTTCATATAGATATGGAGATTTTTATGTTTATTAAAGAAAAATGTATCAATAATATTTATATAATCTCTCTCTCTCTCTCTATCTATCTATCTATCTATCTATCTATCTATCTATCTATCTATCATCTATCTATCTATCTATCTATCTATCTATCTTCCACCCAGCTGGCTTTTATGCCCATAATCTCTAGTTTCTAGACCAGCACTTTAACCACTAATCTACTCCAGAGGTTGTGAGGGCATGAGTGACCATGAGCAGGGCTCCATGGTCTAAGAACCCGCACAACTGTTGCACAATCTGAAGTTGTGCAAAGACTCCTGGTCAAGAGTCAGACATAACACTTAAAGAAAGGATGAAGGGGAAGGAAGAGAATTTAGTACTGGTTCCCTTTACATCTCTCTCTGTCTCTCTCTGTCTCCAGTTATCTAATGAAAATGACTTGAGGGATGAAGGGAATGAAAAACTGCAGGGATGGGATGTCACTACATTGTGTTAAAAAGTATCAGAAATAAGGAAGTACAACTCGAATTGGAAATAGGGTGCAAAACAAATCTCTCCCCAGTTATTTTACTGTAAAATATTGCTATTCACCTAAGCAGACTTAAATACAGCATTAATAGCAAGAGTTAATGGATTCCACTACTATCAATTATTCCTTGTTAGGGGCCTTTCTCAAAATGTATGTCTGTTCAGGAGGAAAAATGTAAACTAAACATATGTTAAGCCAGGCTTAGTGTTATATAAATCAAGTTTCTGTAAGGAAAATTGCTTAAAAATAAAAGCAGTATTACTGGAATAACTGGATACAAAGAACTATATATTGTGAAACCCATGAATCACATTAAATTATTCAGACCAAATTGATAGAGGAGCAACTAGAAATTTGCATTCAAAATCCCCCAAATGAATTAGAGAGTAGTTTGAATGGAATAATTTATATGGGAAGCCAACTTTTCTTCTGTCCAAATCAACAACTTAAGAGAGCCCTCTGCTTTCGAAATAGCATTAAGATATAGCATGCTTTGTTTAGTATGGACTTCATTTGAAGTGGTCAATCTAGATATTGTTGCTTGAAAAAAATGATTTCTTCCAAAGCAATGGCAACATTTGCAGGATCCGAGATTATAACTCTGCCTCCCAATCTTCTAGGAGGGTCCCAGGAGGCCATCTGATGATGAAATGAAAACCATAATTGCACTGTTGGGGAACTACAACTTCCCTGGCGGAGCAGAAAATGTACACCTACACAGTGTCTTAACATTTTAGCCTAGATTACTAAGTGAGCCCAGTCCATGTATTCATAGGTGGTCCACATGTGCCCAGAAACCATAAGCAACTTTTCCAGACAATATTACCACCACCCCCCGCCATTTGTATCTATCATCTATTTTTCTAATTAAAGTGAGGAGATGATTCAACATTAAGTATCCTGGGAAAGAATTTAAGAAACATCATTTTTTTAAAAAAACAGAATAGGTATATATTGCATATATTCAAGATAGATTTGATTTTGGTTTGTATAATAGGACTTTAGTGTGGAAAAGATCATATACACCAACACTGTAAGAGTGGTCAATAATATCCAATTGCTCAAAGTGTGTTCAGTGAGCTGAATTCCAGGTGTGTATGCGTGAGAGTGTATGTGTGTGTGTGTGTGTGTGTCAGTGTGCTGTTAGAATGCAAGCATAACAAGCAGAAGATGCTTATCAACAGCAAATAATGCACTTCACTCTAAAAATGTGATACATTTATTTCTGCCTTCAAATTCTATGGAAACACAATTGATTTTAGTTTCTTCAACCAACTTTAGTGAAAAACATTGCAATTCTTATTTAATGGTGATGATCTAAATACTTCAGGAATTTTGAGGTATTCCTATGTAAACAGTAATGGAAAGTGATTTATTTGCTGTCTTTTAGCAAAGATGTCAAAGAGAGCTCATGAAGGGAAAAATACCATCTGCTGTACAATAAATATATCAGGATTCACTATGATTCACATTCAATTAAGGCAGGTCATAAAGTACTTTGTATTGGAGAAAACCAGCATATACTGTTTTTTCAAGTCACTTTAATAAGTTCAGATATATTACAGGTAATCCTTGATTTACAACCCCAATTGTGACCAGAATTTCAGTCACTAAACAACATAGTATTAAAGAAATCAACATGTGTCTGGACCTAATTCAAGCACTGTCATTAAGCAATCAATGCAATTGTTAAGTTAACTTCATAGTTGTTAAGTGAATCCGTACATGTCAGCTGCCACCTTATGCTTACTTGTGCTTTGTTGCTATGTGGTGACAGACTGCACGGTAGGGAAACAAAGGAGGGAATGCTTGGGAAAATGAAAATAAGTACTGTACCTTCTTGAGATGTTGCCTCAAGGTCATCCAGCTGGAAGAAGAGAGTTGTTGAGGTAATTCCCCCTTAGGAGAATGAGCACATACAGGGAGACGTAGTGAGAGTGGTGAAGAATAATACACAAACAGCACACAGATACACTGTACAGTAAATGTAGGTGTTTTACTTCCAATAAACATTTAAACAAAGTTCAAACACAGTCCAAGTCATTCACGGTTAAATCAGTCAGTTTTCAGTCCAGGGATAATCCAGTAACAAAGTCCAGTATCAAAAACAGTTCAGTAACAGACGTACATCAAATCCAAGAATAACAGTCAATTAGGAGGAACGGCAAAACCCTCCAACAGAAGGAAACAGAGACTCACTCACACTCTCTTCTGAGACTAAACAGCCCAGGTTTCTGGCTCCATCTTATGACCATTTGCGGAACCACACCCAATTACAGATTTAGTATTGTCTTAAAGGCATAGTATTAAAATGTCTATCCTAGTTTATATATTTCCAACCCAAATAACTGTTAGGTGACTTACATTCCTAACATTCTCTCCTTTTGGGTAGGACAGTATATATAACCTTACATTCTAAGTCCATAATCTTCACAGCATGCCTTATGCTTTATAGAGCCTTGGGCCTTTGTAAAATGATCTGCTATGTTGTTTTCTAACATACAGTATTATAGCTTAATCATCTTACTTTGCACACATTGTCTCACATTTAAATATCTTAAATCTGTGTGTTTCATTCTTGTCTTAACAGCAATATTTATAGCCATCTGTATTGCTGATTGGTTATCTTTGTAAACAATAATAGAATCTGTTACATCAATTCCAATGTCAATTAGTAGTTGCTTATACAAAACTAAATCTGTACATAGTAAAGACAAACATGAGAATTCAGCCTCCATTGATTTTTTTAAACAAATTTTATTAATTTTCAAAGACAATACACAAACAAAACATAAAACGTAAGAACCTAAAACATCTTTTCTAAGAACTGCTTAACAAAACAAATAAAACATCTTATTTAAGTACAACATAATTCTAAATTATCACATTTCCATAGGAACACAATTTAATATGCATCTTATGTATTCATTTTCATATCTTATTACTCTTTATCCAACTTCTCACTGTTTCTTCCTTTACTTCTGTTCAATTTTATTCATTAAAAATATACTTTCATCTATTTCATATTACTATATTTCATATTATTACTGTTTCATATGTTCTTATCCAACATTATTAATTCTCAATAAACAAACATAAACAAACAAAATACATAACATAAAGACATACAACTTATTTTTAGAAAGTGGCTTAACCCCGGGTTACAACTTTTTGTACAGTCATAAATCAAATTAATGCTCACCTTATATACTATTTCATATCTTATTTAACATTCTATATTTTCCATATGTCTTTCTTTCTTTCACTTTCTTAATTCTATTTTATTTATTTAATCTCAATTTAAATCATTATACTTGTATCTTTTGTCCATTCTTTTTCAATTATCTATTTATTTTTTCTCTTTAATACAAACTTTTTCCTGTAATCACTGGTTGAAGTATGGAGTTCCTGTTTGTCAGGCTTCGGAGGCGGCAGGAATTCACGTTTGTGCATGATCCCTGCTGCACTCACTGCCGGAGTGCCTTTGAATCAATTGGATTGGGAGGCTATAGTTATCCTGTAGGGATAACTGAAGAGAGGGGAGATCCGGGCAGGGGTCTGGGGGCATCGCAACCCCCTTCCCCAGCCGGCCTAACTCCCTTTTCCAAAGGCGGTGGAGCGGTGGTCAGCAATGGCCACCACAAAGAACCTCTCAGCCAGACAAGTTTTGTGCAGGAGGAAGTTGAGAAAGTGAAAGCTTTTGGCTTAACTGGGGTGACAAGCAACATCTGAATACCCTGGAACTTTGGCTCTTTAAGTGATACATTCCCAGAAGATCATAAAGCTGCAGTTGAAAGTGAAAGGGAAAGCTCTTTTTTTTCTCCTCACTTTCCTTCCCTATGGAGACAGCAGATGGAAATGGGAAATACCCGCTTTGGCAGCATAAGGTACTAATTTTGAAAATTAAAGCCAAGGGGACATTAGATTTCTAAACACTGACATTTAAAAATTAAAATCTTTTTGCTATAAGTGGGAAGGAAAAGAGGTAAATGATTTATAACCAAGATTTGTTGAAGGAGACTGCTTGGACCTTATAAGATCAGAGATTAAATTGCAATAAAACTTCCAAAAATTACCTTGGAATTTGTAATTGAATTCTACCCCAGGAAGAGAAAGTATTAAAAGAAGAAAGTGCTAAATGAAACAGTTTGTGCTGATTTTGATTGCTTGATGACTTTGGGACTTTTGTAAACTATATCTTGAAAGATTAAAAAAACATTTGGATTGTTTAAAAAAAATTTCACAATGGAATCTGTTGAAGAATTGAAAATGGAATTTGAAAAGTTAAAAGAAGAGGAAGAAGAAGGCAAGGGCTCTTTTGGATCCATTTTTCGTTTCTTAGAAATGGCGATTTCTACTTATCAGGAAATGCAACAACAAGAAGGTTGGGATGAAGAAGAAGAAGCCATCTTTAATGGACATATAATTTTAATTGAGGAAGGAAAGGGTAAAAAGGAAAAGAAAATGGAGAATTTAAGTCCTAAAAAAACAACCAAGAAAGGGAAAAATAAGGTGAAAAATCGATATAATGTCAGAAAGCAACAGAAAAGAGGAATACAAAAAGAGGGGAGACCAAAAGGCTGGAGATTGAGGCGGGGGGGGGGGGGTAAAAAGGCTAGATTTGACAAGGAAGGAAGGGAAAAAGTGAAGAGAAGTTATAAAGGCTTAAAACAAGATGTTAAAAAACAGGTTTTTTTCAGAGACAAAGAGTAAAATATAATCTAAAAAGAGATTCTGCAAAAGTACATTAGATTGTATTGTGTTATTTGTATTTGAAATAGAGTTAGAAAATTGGAATAATATATGTGTTAATAGAACATTGTAGGGAATGTGTAAAATGTTTAAGATTTAACTAATAGAGTTTAATTAATTAATTTGTTATGGAACATTGTTCTTACCAAACTATAAGCTCATTATGTTTTTTACTTTAAAATGTTATGTAGAATGTACTAAGCAGAATCAGAATGGAAATTAGGTATGATTTTAAGTGTTAAATTTGGGGAAAAGATAGAAAGGTGTCATACTTCAACCAGAATTCAGCCTCCATTGTTGACAAACTTAGATGTTTCTGTCTAATAGACCTCCATCCAATCAACACTTTTCCCAATAATACTACAATACCCGATATAGATTTTCATGTATTTATGTCTGTAGCAAAACCTGCTTCAGCATATGCAGTTACACTCAGTTCATCTTTAGGCTCCAAATACAATGCATAATGCATTGTTTGTTTCAGATATCTTAACACATGTTTAGCAGCTTGCCAGTGCCTTTCAGTTGGCTCAGCATTAAATCTCACTAATTGATTAATAGGGTATGCTACATCTGGCCTTGACCAATTACTGAGATAAGACAAACTACCAATCAAGGACTGATAAATGTTCTTATCAAAAATAGGACTTCGAATATCACTATGGCAAAACTCCTGGCTCATTGGTGTTTTAGCCAGTTTACAAAATTCCATTTTAAAACTTTTTAGTAATTGGTTAATTTTATCTGCCTGTGAGATCTTGTATCTTCCCCTAGTTCTATCTATCTTTAAACCAAGATATTGTTTAATTTCTCCTAACTTTTTTATCTTAAATTTCTTCTCTAACAGTGATATTATTTTAGTAGCTTCTTGTTCAGTTTTGGTGATTAATGTTATGTCATCAGTAAACAATAGCAATAATGAAACTACACCATTACTTTCTCTTTTGAACAAACATGGATCAGCCATGCCAGCTACAAAACCTACCTTAGTTAATTCTTTAACTATACATTGGTTCCACTCATATCCTGATTGCTTCAAACCATAAAGACTCTTTTTCAATTTCCAGCAATCAATTGTATTATCATTTTTATGCCTAAAGGTTTCTTTAAATAATAGTGTGTTGCAACAGTGCATGCAGATAAGCTGTCTCTACATCTAAATGATTTATAATGTATTTCTCCTTAGCTGCCCACACTAATGCTTCCCTTAATGTAGTAGCCTTCAGACTAGGTGCAAACACCTCATCATAGTCATTTGCTGTCTGATTGAACCCTTGTGCTACTAACCTGGCTTTATGGGTAATAGTCCCATCTACACCTGTCTTCAGTTTATAAGTCCATTTACATCCTATGGCATGTTTACCTGGTGGTAACTTAACATTTTTGTATACCTCCAACTTTTTAAATGATTCCAGTTCTTTATCCATTGCTTCCTGCAAAGCAGCCTGATCCTTAGCAGGATACAGTTTTAGTTCACTATAGTTACTTGGAACTGTATTCACGTGGCATACAACACTAGCCTGATATCTATCAGGTGGTCATATTACTCGGGTTGAATGTCTTGGTAATACAGGGCTAACTGGTGGACTTTCCTGTGCCACCTGCTCCTGTTCTTCTACTTCTTCCTGTGCCTGTTCTACTACTTTCTCCTGTTCTTCCTCTTTAATGGCTATTTGTGGTTTACTTATTTTATCTTTAGGGACTATTTGGGTGTCAATAATAATATCATTGCTGGATTCCTGTTCCAGTTTATCCCACCCAAAATGCTCAAGAAATTTTGCACTAGCACTACAATACACATGAGCTGTGCCTTGATCCCAGAATCTAAATGATCTATGGTTGGCCTCATAACCTACAAAAAATAATTTCCTAGCTCTGTGTTGCCCTTTCAGTCTTACTTGTGAGGGAATATGCACCCATGCTGGAGCTCCAAATGTGTGTAGGTTACTTAAATTTGGCTTTCTGCCATGCCAATGAGTGAATGGCAATTCTCCAGTTGTTGTGTTAACTACATTGTTTAAAACATGGTTGCTACACATTATGGCCTCACCCCACAGTGTTTCAGGCAAACCTGAGTCAGATAACATAGTGCGAGCCATGGCTTGTAATGTTTGCCCTCTTCATTCTACAAACGAGTTATGTTGTGGTCTGTAAGGTGCAGAACGTTTATGCTCAACACCGGCCAATTTCAACATTGTTTGGAATCTTTTGTTAACAAACTCAATCCCATTATCAATAACCAAAGTAATTACTTTACTCCTCATTTTTCTCTCAGCTAACCTTAGCCAGTTAAAGAAATGTTGGAACATTTCTGTTTTGTTTTTCATGAGATAGCAGAAAACGTATGGTCCATAATACTCAAAATATAGCAGGCACCTCCCAAACTAGGTTTTTTAGGACCAATTATGTCAGCAAACACAACCTCTAAAGGTTCTTTGGTCTTAAACCCATTAAGTCTGTTTGCAAGAGTAACCTTACTCTTCTCTTGGCTACAAGCATTACAGTTTAAATACTTGCTACAGGGTTTCAATTTTACTCCCTCTGACAATTCAAAATGTTTAAGCATTTTGAAATTAATGTGTTCCAGATGTCTATGCAGTAAATGTATACATTCATCATGTGGCTTACATTGTTATAAACTGAGTTAGCCATCTTCAACTGGTCATCATGTATCACATATAAATCATTCTCTAAATTAGCAGTAACACTTTTACCCTCTTTCTCTATTATACAGTTACCTCCCCTAAAGGCTACTACATAAGCAAGATTAACTAAAGCCCTTACTGCTAGCAAATTAAATTTCACTTTAGTTACATATAACATAGTTAAATGTTTGTTTATACAAGAACAATATGCAGTACCTTCACCTGATGCTTTAATCTTCCATCCATTTGCCAATGATACATGTTGTTTACTCATAGAAATCTTTACAAACTTCTTTCTATCTTTAGTAATGCATTGCGATGCTCCACTATCAACAACCTACAAATCATGGTTTACAGTTGAATTGCTAGACATAGCTAAACTAACACTCTTCTTGGCCTTCTGATGATTATCAGTATTCTGTCTTTTTCCCTTCTTATAGAATCTAGCTATATGTCCTGTAACCCCACAAGAAAAACATTTCCTAACAGTATAGGCGGTTGAATACAAATCCTCTTCTTGTGGTCGTTCCTTTCTCAGTTGGTCCCTATCCAGTCATCTTCTTGCTTCTTCTAACAACCTTCCAGTTATGTCAGTCAATGTCAGTTTATCTTTGGTCAGGACTTCCAGTGAAGATACATAATCATCATAACTTTCATCCAATGAGGAAAGAATAATGTAAACTTGATGCAGCTCTGAAAATATCAGTTCCTTTTCATGTAGCTCTTGAAAAGTTCTTTTCATGAAGTTCAAATGAGCTAACATATCTCCACCATTCAGAAGACATGCTCTAAACAGTTTATGTGTAAGATGTATGTGTGTACCTACACTGTCATGAACATAAATCTTCTTCAAATTCTCCCAACACCTAGCAGCAGACTCTTCTCCATGAATATGGACTAGCTGCTGGTCACTCAGTGTTAGTCCAATTATACAAAGAGCTCGTTCGTTGTTCTGTTTAAAGTCAGCAAGCTTCTTGGCATCATCCTCATTTTCTGGATCCCAAGCATTTACATCCGGTGGGTCTTGAACTACATTCCATAAACCTTCTCTGTGCAGAAGTAGACTGCACTTCATAGACCAGGAAACATAGTTTGTTCCATCCAACTGGGTTATCAGTGATAGACTTGTTGAAGTGTCTTGTGCCATATTTACCAGGATAGTAACCCACAATTAAACAGTAAACAGCTGTCTGTATACAGTACTGTGCATTCACACTATCTCACAGTTATCTGAGCCTGGTGTGGCCTGGGCCCATAACCAGTGTTGAGGTAATTCCCCGTTAGGAGAATGAGCACATACAGGGAGACGTAGTGAGAGTGGTGAAGAATAATACACAAACAGCACACAGATACACTGTACAGTAAATGTAGGTGTTTTACTTCCAATAAACATTTAAACAAAGTTCAAACACAGTCCAAGTAGGTCATGGTTAAATTAGTCAGTTTTCAGTCCAGGGATAATCCAGTAACAAAGTCCAGTATCAAAAACAGTTCAGTAACAGACGTACATCAAATCCAAGAATAACAGTCAATTAGGAGGAACGGCAAAACCCTCCAACAGAAGGAAACAGAGACTCACTCACACTCTCTTCTGAGACTAAACAACCCAGGTTTCTGGCTCCATCTTATGGCCATTTGCAGAACCACACTCAATTACAGATTTAGTATTCTCTTAAAGGCATAATATTAAAATGTCTATCCTAGTTTATATATTTCCAACCCAAATAACTGTTAGGTGACTTACATTCCTAACAAGAGTCGCACACCAAACTGCACTTGAACTGACCATTATGAAAATATTTTGCCTGAACCTGATTGATTACCCTGGGGTGGTAAGGGAGGAAAAAGTAGAACTTTGGGATTTGGGAGTGTGATTCTCAGTTCTGGCTTTGCAATACTGCAATACACTTGGCTTCTAATAAAGCTTTTTCACCAAATGGAGCCAAGGATCATTTCTGTTTAGAGGTTTAAGTTGTGGCAAGTCTGACAGAGCTGTTGCCAAGCATGATTATGTGACAGCAAGGGGGCGCATGATAGTCAGAACTTCAAGGACAGGTCATAAGTCACTTTTTGTGAGGCTGTTGTAACTTTGAACCATTGTTAAGCAACCCGTTGTAAGTCAGGGACTACATATGCTTTCTTTTACTTAATGGAAATAATTATACTTTCTTATCCTGCATCTCCTGCTTCTATAGTCTCTTATTTGCCTGATATCTAAGAATGCACATGTATCCTGCTATATCTACAGAGGCATGTATATTATCTTACTATTTCTTGTTCTTTCACTACTCAAAATTAGAAATTCTTTTTTGCATTTCATTTTCTCTGACTCAAGGTCTGCAACACATTTATTCCACATCTTATAATTATTTTATATTCTTTTTCCACATCCTATAATTCTTATAATTGTTTTTTTCCTTTTACGTTTAACCTCCCTTATAATCATTCTGCCATCCAAACATTTGGGACATTATAAGTAGGTATGAAAATGTTGTTTTTGTAGCCCATCTCTCATTGAGTTCAAGATATAATCCATAGGACTCCCTCCAATTGTTTAGCATCACAACAGTCCTATAAAGAAGATTTGGTTGGGAGAACTTTTTAACTGACCCAAAATCACCCACTGGTTGAGAAATTCCCTGGTTGAGAAATGGAAAGAATATCTGCTCCTAAGATCTTCTAGTCCAATCCCCTGCTCAATCAGGAGATAAATTTGCAGACAAATGACTGTCCAGTCTCTTCTTAAAAACCTTCAGTGATTGAGCGCCTGCAACCTCTGGAGACAAGTCAGTCCACTGGTTAATTGTTCTCACTGTTAGGAAATTTTTCTTTACTTCTAGGTTGCTTCTATCCTTGATTAGTTTCCATCCATTGCTTCTTGTTCCGCCTGGAGGTGTGTTTTGTAAAATAGGTTGATTTCCTCTTGTTGTGGCAGCCACTTAGATATTGGAACACTGCTGGTCCTTTTCACTAGACTAGGCATACCCAATTCCTGCAACAGTTTTCGTATGTTTAAGCCTCCAGGCCCCTAATCATCTTTGTTACTCTTTTCTGCAATCTTTCCAGAGACTTAACATCTTTTTTATAATATAGTGACCAAAACTGGATGGAATAGTTTAAGTGTGGCCTTACTAAGCCTTTATTATGTATTTCCTGTACATAATGCATTTACCTAACAGAGTTATTTACCTAACAGAGTTATTTTCCAGAACAAATTATTTAAATGTATGTATACATTTTCTTGATTTATATCCACTTTTTATCTGTACTTTTGTTTAATGGGAACATTTTGTATACATATTTTTAGCTGCAACATATTTTTAGTTACAACCTGCGCTGCAGAGTTTGAAAAAGTGCATATTTGATACATTAATGTTCTTTCATTTGCAGTGAAATTCAAACATAATACATTTTAGGGCATGGCAAAGTACACATTTATTAAAGGGCAGTGTGTTGAGTTGGTGAAGCTTGTGAATTAAGCATGGGGAATTGTTTCCAAGCAGCAAATCACATCAGATGGCTGTAAACCACTTGGAAACTTTTTGAAGCATGTGCATTTTAGGACTTTTCTGTTGCTACTGGGATGGCTATAGGCAACATGTCCTGTTACAACTGCACTTCCAAATATAGAGAATCAAGCAGGTGGTAACATATAAGTTGATGATAAATAAAGGGAGTTTATATGACCACATTAAAATCTGTGCCTATAAGGATTCTTTTAAACTGATAGGAAGAGCTGAAACTGGCTAGAACTATTTCCATGCTTAAAAAGCATCTTCTGAAAGCATAATGTCTTTCAAGGCTAAGCACTCACTGGCTTAGAAAAATAGAAGAAGAAAAAACCAGTACTGCAGATATTTGTTTGTTTGTTTGTTTGTTTCCATTTATTATGCCGCCCATCTTGCAGTTTAAGGCAACTCTGGGAAGCTTACAATGTAAAAATATTCAGAAATGAAAACAATTATACATGTAAAAACAGATTAAAATTAAAATATATTAAGAACAAACTCAGAAAAGGGGGTTGCAGTGGAACAGTGGTGGGTTACTGCACCAGTCATCACCAGCCTACAGCTTCTCCTTCAGGTTCTCATGCCAAGATCATAGCCAAGGTTTAAGGCCAGAAGAGGGGGGACAGATCTCATCTCCAGGGGTTAGATGTTCCAGAGAGTGGGGGCCATAATAGAAAAGGTTCTTATCCTGGATCCCGCCAGCCAAAATTCCTTGGCTGGTGGGATTGGCAATTAGCCCCTTTCTGTCAGAAAGAGTGGAAAGGCTGATCCCATTGAACAAAGATGGCTTCTCAGATACCTGGACCCATTCCATATATAGAAAGAATCTGAATGTCTTCCTCTTTATTAGCAATTAAATGTTGACCTAAAGCTTCTTTATTATTTGAAATAGAACTCCTAATCTAGCCAAGTCACATCTGATAGTCACCTTCCAAATCTAATCAAGTTCTTCATAAAGGATTAAGTGTGTGAGGAATGATGATTTATGGCTAAGTCCTGCTAAGAGGCCCAGGTTAACATCTATACAAGAAGGTCAATTGGAGCTCGAGAATGGGTTCCCGTTTCAGTGGTAGCACCTCTCACTTTTTTACTTTTTTCTTTGTATTTAAGTTCATGTATAACTTCTCAGCTACATTTCCCAATATAGATCAATGATAGATCGATGATAGATAGATAGATAGATAGATAGATAGATAGATAGATAGATAGATAGATAGATAGATATAAAGATGATATAGTGATATAAAGTAATCTACCCTTCCTGATTGGCACTTTATATTTATTATTTAATTTGGATTGTGCTGTTTTGGGTAATATATTATTTGGCTTTATTGTCATTTATGTCATTTCCATTAATAGATAATTGTATGGTTGTTGCAATGCTGTTGGCAAAAGTTATTTTTGGGGTCGTGCACCTTGAAGTTGGTTTTAGTAACTTCAGAAAGTTGAAGGAACAAAGTATGCTGGTTTATGTTGGTTTATGAATGTAATAGAGATTTGCTCCGATCTGGTTAGATTTGATTTGAAGAAACAAAGAACCAAATGACATGCACTCCTGTTTGTATATTGTAAATCCTTTAGAGCCTACAGTAAAGAATTCTAAATGTTATGTGCCTTCAGTAGAGAAAATGCCCATCTTTTCTGGCAGCTGTCATGCCACAGCTTTTACATGTATTAATTCCATTGGATATCGTTCTATTGTCCACATAACATAATATGACATTATTTAATGAAGTATTTCTGAAATTAGCCAGACAGGTTTTTGGAGATGTGGATGAGGTCACCATGGAAACTTTAACAACCGAAATACCCTGTTAAGAGTTGCAAAACTCACTATGACAATCTGAATATTTTAGTGAATTTTGTTGTATGTATACTGTGTATATACATGCAATGACAATAAAGAATTCAATTCAATATTTTTATTTTTTCATTCCTGTTTTTTTAATAACATTTTAAACTGGGTAGTCTCCGACAAGTGTAGTTTCTTTCAAACTGTTTTTTTTTTCTAACAATAATCCCATCTATTATTCATCCATAACTTTATAGTCTAAAAATTATCTTAATCCCATGTGATGAGAAAAGGATTAGGGGGGACATGATAACTGTCTTCTAGTCCCCAACCTATGGGCTTCAGCCCAATACCGTTACCTATTCACAGTGGCAGGCCGATGCAGCCCTACTTGAAACGGAAGGTGCTGGTGCTCACAGCCCCACTTGGTGCATGCCTGCCACTCACACAAATGAAGCTGGGTGCATGCAGACATGCACTTGCCCCTCACACAAATCCATCCCCTCTTCCCCCTCTTCCTCATCTTCCCCCCCACCAGTCTGCTAACCCAGAAAGGTTGGGAAACGTTGTTCTAGTACTTGAGAGGCTGTCACAAAGAAGAGGGGATTGACTTATTCTCTAGGACACTAGAGCCGTGGTTGCCAACCAGTGGGCCGGGTCCGCGAGAAAAATTTGGTGGTCCGCAGAGAAATGTCACCCCACCAAAGCACCCCCCCAAAGCAATTAATCCAGGCTGTGCAGGAACAAGGCTGTGCTGCCCATATGGCCAGCAGGAACACAAGGCTTGCATCATCATCTGCCCTTGCAACAAGGGCAGCGTGGGGGACTTGCCCCATTTGCCCCATGCACTTTGCCTGGGCTGCTTCTTTCTGCTCTTTATTCTTCTGCTTTTGGCTGCATGCAGGGAAAGCAGCAAAAGTCTTTCTCTCCCTCAAACTCTGCCAGAAATGAGTCTTTGGGACCCTGCAAGGCATCCTACTCCAAGGGGCTGTACCGATGTGACAAATCTCACACTCATTTCTGGTGGAGTTTGGGGGAGAGAAAGAAAGACTTCTGCTGCTTTTTCATGAATCCAAAAGTCTCTCTCTTTCTCTCTCACCCTGAGAATGGAGCTGGAGACAGTACCCTGCGATCCCAGATACAGAATGATCAATCGGTAGGAAAATGGTGTGGGGAATTTTCCTGCAGACTTTTTGGGGGATTTTCCCAGGGTCTCTGGTCCTTGGGATTTAAAATTATGAGTTTGCTGGTTCCCGAGGTCGCAAAGATTGGTGACCCCTGCACTAGAGCACAGGACAGTAATGGGAGGAAGCTTTTTAAAGAGAGACCTCATCTAGAAGCAAAGATAAATTTTCTGACAGTAAGAACAATTAATCTGTCAACTCATAAAACATTTCTATGTCCGTTTTAGAGTTGCCAACAGAAAGGGAGGGGGGAAGTGGGTTTGAAAGAGCAGTGCGGCAGCTTGGAAATCAAAAGTGCATTCCATACATAGTTTTTCATAGATTATAACTAGATGACTGAAGTTTCTGCCATGCAAAAACTCTAACTAGAGAGCATGATTGATGACTCTTGGCTATGGATGCGTCTCATTGGATAATATGGATTATGATACACCCAGGGGGTAGGGGAAAACCAGGATCAAGGGTGACAGTGAATTATGTGTCTGACATAATCAGTGGAATAGCTTGACTCTTAAAGTTCTGGGTGCTTCATCATTGGAGATTTTCAAGAATAGACTGGACAACCATTTGATAGGGGTGATATAAAGCTCCTTCCTTCAGCAGAGGGTTGAACTAGAAGATCTATGAGGTCCCTACGAGGTCCCTATCCCTCTATGATAAGCTAAGTGTCCTGCCCAATCTTGGACAGAGACTGGTATGCAACTTGCTTCATGTTTTCTGAAAGAAAATTTTCATGTGGATAAATAATATTTTGCCAAATTTAGTCTGGTAAACATATGAGGCTGTACTTCTGCAGATGAATCCAAGCAAGGCCTTTAATATGGAGCTTCCTGGGGTGACATTTTGTTACAGATCATAAAGTAGAAGAAGCCTTTCCTAATGAGGTTCAGTAAACTTTAATGAATGACACGAATTATTCAAGGACTTCGTACATTCTAAGTTTTGACTAAGCTAAGAGGCAGAATACCAATTATTTTCACTACTAAAATATAAGAAAATAAGATGATAACAGAACAACTAGGCTAAAACTAGAAACCCCTTTGTGACTGAAAAATCATTTAAGTGAATAAACAAACAAGCAAAAACAAAAACCCTAATATTATAACTCCAAGATTTTTATTTAAAATATCTTCTTAGGATGAAGGTGGATAAGTTGACCATGGAGATAAAGGAAAGAGAGGAAACAGATATTACTTGATGTAGAATGTACTGTATGATTGGCTAAATAATAGATGTAGAGATGAATAGAGAAGACAATAGGATAATAAGGTAACAGTTATAGTGGAAAAGGATAGATTAAGGAATGTACAGATAGCTAAGATTTATGTAAAAGTATGTATACCATCACGGAAGCATTGTAATGAATGGAAATGATGTTGTATATAAGAAAAATTGTTTGATAAAAAATATTTTTTTAAATATATCTTTTTAGGCTGATAGCTGTGGACTGACAAATCCTCCCACTTAGATTTGCCAGACATTTTCATCCGTAAGAGCTATAAAAGTTATCAAAGGTGGGGTTTTGAGATTAAACTATAGCATGTACCAGGAAGGAGGACTCAGCTGGCTCATAAGAAAAGGAAAAGGAAAGACATAGCAGGATTGGGGTTTGGCATCATGTTTATGACTTCAGGGCCAATGTTGGTTGGCAAAGTGGAAACAAAACATATTCCAGGAACCAATACATTGACCAAATGATAAATAACTAAATATGTGGTGGTAGGGTCACTAGACCAGAATTTCAGATATCATAAATACTTTTCTATTTTATGTCCTGCTTTAATCTATAAATTATAGCCATGCATTGTGACATTGGTGTTTCTAATGTGTTCTATTCCAACCAAGCCTATGAGCTCAAGGTAGGAGGGGAAACATAGAGCTTTCTCCCACTTTTAAAAGTCTTTTTTTTCCTGTATATTCCAGGTACATGCCTTAGAATAGAATACATCTGATGGATTAATTGGCTTTTGTGAAAGAAGGGACTCTTCTGTTTATGAAGGCCCAAATTCTGTACCTGGAATATGGCTGTTCGGAAGAAATAGAATAGTTTCTTCAGTAAGAAAATGGCCTTGCATCCATCCATCCATCCATCCATCCATCCATCCATCCATCCATCCATCCATCCATCTATCCATCCATCCATCCATCCATCCATCCATCCATTCACCCTCTCTTTATCTCTATCTCTATCTATCTCTAATATCTATCATCTACCAATGTATATCTATCATTTATCTATTTATCTATCATCTATATCTCCATCTATGTCTATCAATATTTATCTATCATCTGCCTGCCTGCCTGCCTGCCTGCCTGCCTGCCTACCTACCTACCTACCTACCTATCCATCCATCCATTGCTTTACTCTGTATTACAAGACACCAGTGGGAACTGCTGTTTTTAAAGTGTGAGATTTCATCTCATAATAAGGGATAATGAAAGTCTCATTCCAGCTGTTCAGTATTTCTTCCCACTGACAGCAATCACTTTGTTTACTAAAGATAAAAGATAGGAAATTTTTTTTTTTAGGAACCAGCCATTCAAAACCAGCCTTTAACTTAAAACGTTCATACCTTCAAATGGAAAATCTAAAGACTGCGCTTAGCCCAGCAATTGAAAAATCAAAAGGCAATTCTCTTTTTCTCCATGAATAAAAATAACCTATTTGAAAACCATTGTTTTTTTCGAGTCATTGCAGTGATTTTTCCCTCCTCTTGAGAGGACATGTCAAACATACAGGAGATAAGAACATGATGCAATATATTAGAAGTTACAAATATATGAGGAAGCAAGGAGGGAGGTAATAAAAGATGCCAAAATAGTACAATAGATTCTCTTCGCTATCTGTCTTTCTTAAAATGATAAATGTTTTAGAGCAAATCTTCCTACAATTGGTAAGATGCCGTGCTTTACCAACCACTTTTTGAATCCAGCCTGCTAAACTATCCTAATAATTAATTATCTACATAATTATATGTCAATCATTCACATTGAGACCGTAGACTATTAAGAGTAGGGCCTTTCTCCCATCCATCATTCACCATACTTAATAATGTAGATTACAAGCAAGATCACTTCAAACAACAAACAAATTACTCCTAAAACTAAAATCTTACGGTATCTCTGGACACCTGCATAACTGGATAGAAGCATTCTTGTCAAACAGAAACAAATGGTCAAAATTGGGAGCATCCTATCAAATTCTGTACTTGTCAGCACTGGTGCCCCCTAAGGCAGTGTCCTAGGACCACCTCTTTTCATACTCTACATATATGACCTCTGTGATCATATCAAGAGCAACTGTGTTCTCTTCGCTGGTGATGTAAAGCTATTCAACACTACAGACAATACTGCTACCCTTCAAAAAGACCTTGACTATGTATCAAAATGGTCAAACAAATGGCAACTTCAAATCTCAACAAATAAATGCTCTGTCCTATATACTGGCAAAACAAATCAGAAAATAAAATACAGGCTGAATAGTCAAGACCTTGTTGATGATCCAAACTCTGTCAGGGATCTTGGAGTACTCATCTGTAATGATCTAAGTGCTAGAGCCCACTGTAACTACATAGCCAAAAAGGCACTAAGAGTTGTTAACCTAATCTTACGTAGCTTTTTCTCTGGTAATATTACACTAATAACTAGAGCATACAAAACATTTGCTAGACCAATACTCGAATACAGCTCATCAGTATGGAACCCACATTACATATCTGATATTAACACAGTTGAGAAAGTCCAGAAATATTTCACAAGAAGAGTTCTCCACTCCTCTACTCATTGCAGAATACCTTATGCCACCAAACTTGAAATTCTAGACCTAGAAAACCTAGAACTATGCCGCCTTCCATCCAATCTAAGTATAGTATATAAAATCATACATTGCAATGTCCTACCTGTCAATGAATACTTCAGCTTCAACCATAACAACACAAGAGCAAACAATAGATACAAACTCAAGGTTAATCGCACCAACCTTGATTGCAGGAAATACGACTTCAGCAACAGAGTGGTCAATGTCTGGAATATTCTACCTGACTCTGTGGTTTCTTCCCCAAACCCCAAAAACTTTAACCTTAGACTTTCTACTATTGACCTCACCCCTTTCCTAAGAGGTCTGTAGGGGGCATGCATAAGCACATGAACGTGCCTACTGTCCCTGTCCTATTCTTTTATTTTTTTATTTTTCTTATATGTATCCATGTATTCATAAGTATGTTTTTACTTATACCTATTATCTTGTTAGCAATTGACAAAATTAAATAAATAAATAAAAAATAAAACAAAAGGGCTGGAGACTTGCCGTATTCATTTTCAAAGATTGCTGCTTCCTATTTTGATTTAAGTACACTAGTCAAGTTGGTTGGACAGCACTGATTAAATTTATTCTATGTCTAGCTTGACAGTGGGTTTACCACTTTAATTTTCTGCTCCAGCTATCAAAATGTCTTATGTTACCTTGGTAACAAAAGTGGTAGCTGTCGGGATGACATAAAGGAATACTTTAAATGCTTTAGAGTTTAAAATATAAAACATAATCGTAATGCAGAACAACAGTTAAAAACAATTAATGAAAATAAATAGCTGTAGTCATCATCATAAAACAGAGGCTTAAAGCCGATGAGCAACATTTGGGCATACTGTTAATATGGAAGTTGCTGAAAACATCTATCTAAATGAGAGTCTCTCTCTTTTATGACTAAATGGAACCAGACAAAATTTGCAGGCAGCCTTCAGATGTGAGTATACATACATATGTAGTCAATTGTGCAAGTAATCAGCACCAAAATGCTTGTATCCCCAAATGATCTTAGAAAGTATATGTTCTGACCAAGGCTTCCTGAGACCCTAATTAAGCACACGCTTAGTTAAAACAACTTTTGTTTTGTTTCAATGCTAGGAATTACGTTCATTCCCAGCCAGTAATGAGTCCCAAACAGTC
Source organism: Pseudonaja textilis (assembly GCF_049901715.1). Taxonomy (NCBI): domain Eukaryota; kingdom Metazoa; phylum Chordata; class Lepidosauria; order Squamata; family Elapidae; genus Pseudonaja; species Pseudonaja textilis. The sequence continues at coordinate 120,160,937 of NC_141990.1, forward strand.
CCTTCGTGATAAGCACCCACCTTTCTTTCCCTTGAATTGCTGCCAACAACAACAGTGCCGAACAGAATGAACGACTTTGCTTCCTACAAAGGTTTCTTCACTTTTGCCTGTCCTTTATACCTTACGGGAAGCACAATCACCTCCAAGCCTTAATCCTGAGTTGCCCCTTTTTTGTCAGCTGCTTTTGCCTTCTAGCAGTTCTGCGCACATGTGCACTGGGAACAGGCTCCCCTTGTTCCTCTGTCTTGCTGCTGTCAGACTGCTACCCACCATTCCCAGATGGTCCTGGCCCTATCTCTGCATTGGATGCAGGACCCTTGTCTGAGTCCTCTCCAGACTCCTGGACTGGTCCCTGTTCTTCTCCACTGTCCAATTCCACTGCTGTCTGCACAGGCTGCCGGCGAACCACAACAGTATAAAATATAGGTAGTCCTCAACTTACAACCACAATTGAGCCCAATACTTCTGTTGTTAAGTGAGACATTTATTAGGTGAATTTTACCCCATTTTATGATATTTCTTGCCACATTGTTGAGTGAATCCCTGCAGCTGATAAATTAGTAACCTAGTTGTTAAGTGAAACTGGCTTCCCCATTGATTTTGCTTGTCAGAAGGTCACAAAAGGGGATCAAAGGACCTTGGGACACAGCACGGTCATAAATATGAACCAGTTGCCAAGCATCTGAACTTTGATCACATGACCATGAGGACACTGCAAAAATGGTAACTTTGAAAAACAGTCATAAGTCACATATTTAGTGCCATTGTATCTTTGAACATTCACTAAATGAACTGTTGTAAGTTGAGGACTACCTGTACAAATAAGAAACCTGCAATCTCTGTTATTGTCTTAGCTACCTATGTTGTCAGTTGGACAGCATTTCTTCTGCTGTTGTCATTAATTATGCACTTAAAACTGTCCAAGTCTACAAAGGACAGGAAGTAATTAGCTACTTTGGTCAACCAAGCTAGAGACCAAGAAACTGTCTTAGCTATGAGAGCCAGCTGGCTCTCTCGGCCCAACTCATCTTGCAGGGTTCTTGTTGTGTGGAAAACACTAGGAGGAAGGTGTGTTGGATGTATTCACTGCCTTGAGTTATTTGTAAAAGCAATGAAGGCAGGGTACAAATACATAAATAGTACTATCTCCATTTTGTTCTATATTAGTTGGGCTTTGCTTTGATTTAGGGATAGCATCTGCAAAAAACAATACAGACCAGGGTAATGGAAGACTGTTTTCAAAACAGAAACTAGAGTACTAGAGCAAAAGACTGAAGTAACTGGGAATTATTATTCTTGAAATGAAAAATAGAGTGAGACACTTCAAGAGCATCAAAGGAGAATTCAGCTAAGAAGGTGAATGTGTGCCCTGTATTTTCCAAGAGTGCAGGATACAGATAATAGTCTCCAGTTATAGAAAGACAGATTGTAAGAAATGGTTCCTAATAAAACGTGCAGTTGATAATGATACTGGTTACTTAGTCAAGTGCAACAAAACTGGATGCATCCATGTAAAACTAGACAGCTATTCTGTTGAGGATGCTTTAATTTGAATTTCTACACTGAACAGAAGCTTTATGATTTCCTGAACAAGAGACAGTCTGGCCAGTGTCATATATATATATAAATTCTCCTTCAGCACTTCACAGTGTGATTCTCTGAAGGCAGAGTTAGGTTAATACTTCATTGCTTTCCTGACACGCAGTTTTGAGACATTGTGACTGGTTTGGGTTGCCATAATTCTTTTGTGTGAAAAATTTCAATCTGTTTTTGAAATGCAATTATCTGCACTTATTGCTGTTTATCAGAATCAGTGCTAAATAAAAAGCCCTTTCAGCATGAGATTCAATCTCTGGAATTCAAACAATCTCGATGTTATCCGACATTCTGTTTCTAATAGCAGCCAAGACAATGTTCTTGGGCAGAGATAAGCAGGCTAAAAGGCATCCAGAAAGTAACTAAATAAAGACTCTTCCATGGATATTTGCCACATGGATATCAACTTTATGAACAAATAGCATTTAATTTTGCTTTAAATAAGGCATTCTGAACTACTAACCTCCACCTACTATATACTAATATAAGCTGATTCCTTTCTTTTCATGAGCAATACAGGGCATGATTTTTGTTTATAGTTGTTCTGATTTAAATTGCAGGAGAAAGCTTATATGCAATTAAAAAACTAGCACATTAACCAGGGGTGGGATTCAAATTTCTTAACAACTGGTTCTGTGGGCATGGCCTAATTTGTGGATGTGGCTTGGTGGTCCTGTGACTGGGTGGGTGTGGCTTGCTGACTGGGGGTGACTTGGTGGTCATGTAACTGGGTGGGTGTGGCTTGTACATAATGTGTGTGTGCGTGTGTGTATTCATTCTTGTTTCCGCGGGTACTTACATGTATGGTATTCAGCTTTGTTCAGGTAAACAACAAACAACAGGATCACAGCTCACCAGCTCAAATCCCCCAGCAACTAAGACTAACCTGAGCACAACCAAGCCCCCACCTGAACAGAACACACCCCCAGCCAATCAGAACACAGCCAACCCCCCAACCTATCAGAACACAGCCAAACCCCCAACCAATGAGAACACACCCCCAGCCAGTCAGAACACAGCCAAGCCTCCCCATTAAGTCACACCCCCACTAGCAGTTAAAAGGAAGAAGCAGCTGCAAGCTCACATTACTCTGAGAAGCACAAAGCTGAAGACACAAACCTGAAGATGATGAATGAGATTTCATCAAAACGTCGCCTAGATACTTCCAATTTTATGCGGGAGAAAACCCGAATAACCAAAGATCCACATACAAATACCCATGAAAACCTCAGAATATATATATATATATATATATATATATATATATATATATATATATATATATATATATATATATATATATATATATATATATGAAAAACTTGAAGTCCAAAGAGCCTCCATTTTATGTGACCTTGCATTCCTATGCAACTGCCGAGATCAAAATTTAATTCCCACAAGCTTCCAATTGAAATTCCACACCAACACAGCAGCCACCAAACGCATCCTTAAAAGAACAGAACTGGCCCTAATTAGAAATGAACTTCACACAAAAAGGTTTCTCCTAGACCAAATCAACAAAGATCTCCTCACACTCCACCTCAGACTCAGCAACAAGATTCACCCTCTACTTTGGGACAAATCCAACAACTCGCTGTCTGGAGAGCCAAAACACAGACCACCCTCAAGACAGACACACACACCAACAAACTCAGGAAACTACAACAACCCCAGAAACCAACTCCTCCCCCCCACAGCCACACATGAAACAAACAGTGCACAACATCTCAGACAAGATCCTCACTGAAGCTGAAACCAAGGTCCTTTCAAAAGGATTCAACTTTGCTGTCGCCTCCCAAACACATCCCCACAGAAACCATCATATGCGGAGTTGAAACCAGCCTGACCAAAACCAACCCTGATGATGCTAACAAAATCAGACTCGAAATCACCAACATCCTCTGCACTAGCAAACCACCCAAAAGCAACTTATCCAAAGAAGAACAAACTGCACTACTTAACCTGAAAGAAGACACCAGCATAATAATCCTACCAGCAGACAAGGGCAACGCGACAGTGGTAATGAACACATCCGACTACCAAACCAAGTTAACCAACCTACTCCAAGACCCCACATACAAACCCCCTAAAGACAGACCCCACCATCTACCTAGAAAAAACTACCAAATCCAAAATAAAAGCCTCCCCATCAGTGAAGAAATCCAGCAAGGAATCATACCCAGAGAGAAATCATCCAGATGCCCCAAGCTTTATGGTCTCCCAAAATACACAAAGAAGGAACCCCACTCAGACCAATAGTCAGCTCCATAGGCTCACCTCTACAAAACCTAGCCAAATTTCTCGTAAACAACTACAACCTATGCAGAATCCATCAACTCACACGTAAGAAACTCATTCCAGTTCATCGAGATCATAAAAAACAAAACTTACAACCTAGCGACCTACTAGTAAGCTTCGATGTCATATCCCTCTTCACCCAAGTGCCAATAAAAGAAGCCTTGACAGCCATCCAAGACAAATACAACCCCCCAAGCACATCCTACATCTAACCAACCACTGCCTATCCAATACATACTTCACCTACAATGGACAAAAATACAAACAAATAGAAGGAGCACCCATGGGATCACCCCTGTCACCTGTCATCGCAAACCTCTACATGGAACACTTTGAAACACAAGCTCTAGAAAAATACGACCACAAACCCAAACTCTGGCTCAGATACGTGATGACACCTTCATAATCTGGCCACACGGAAAGAAAAACTGAACAATTTCCTCACACACCTCAACAGCCTACACCCCAAAATACAATTCACCATGGAAACAGAAGCCAACAACCAACTTCCCTTCCTAGATGTCTTGGTATACAAAAGATCCAATGGCTCCCTAGGACACACCATCTACCAGAAGAAAACACATACTAACCGCTATCTACATGCACTCTCACACCACCACCCAGCACAGATCAATTCCAGTAGCCAAGACACTCATCTCCAGAACAAAATGCTTAGCCGATGAACAACACCAAAAACCGAACTACACACTCTCACCAACGTATTTACAGCCAATGGATTCCAAAGAAAGAAGATTACCCACCTAATCCAAAAGAAACCCCAACCAAAATCCAAGACAGAGAACAAGAAAACGGCAAAGCCCTCCTCCCATATATAAAAGGCACTACAGACAAAATTAGCAAGATCCTCCAAAACACAACATCAAAACAGCATTCTGCACAAACAGAAAAATATCCACCATCCTAAGAAACCCCAAAGACAAAATCGAATTAGAAAACCAAGGAGTATACGAAATCCCTGCACTGCCTGCCCTACCACATACATTGGACAAACTAACAGAAGAATAAGTGCACGCATTGAAGAACATAAGAACTCAATCAAAAAGACGAAACGACCTCTTCCCTGGTCCAACACCTCAAAGCCACAGGACATGAGATTGATTTTGAAAATACCAGAACTATCGCCAAAACCGAACACTTCAACAGCAGAATAATCAGAGAAGCCATAGAGATGAAAACGCCCACACAGCATGAACAAACGAGATGACACCTCCCGCCTTCCAGCCATTTGGAAACCCGCCCTCATGAACAGACAAGTACCTAACATGAAGAAGGACACCAGACCCACACCCATGAGAGCCACACAAGATGCCACCACCACACTTCCATGTAGAAAACAGACTCCCACCCACTCAGAAGATGAGACACGACCATGGACCAGAAGCTGCACTGCAGCTGCATCACTACCCACTTCAAACCCCTCTGAGCCATACATGAAGCAAACCGACACCCACTATGAAGATGCAGCAGGACCACGAACTAGAAGCCAAACAGCAAGATCACAACTCACCAGCTCAAATCCCCAGCAACTAAGACTAACCTGAGCACAACCAAGCCCCCACCTGAACAGAACACGCCTCCAACCAATCAGAACATGGCTAACCCCCAACCAATCAGAACACAGCCAAACCCCTACCAATGAGAACACCCCCACCCAATCAGAACACAGCCAAGCCCCACCCAATCAAGTCCCACCCCCACTGGCAGTTAAAAGGAGGAAGCAGCTGCAATCTCACATTACTCTGAGAAGCACAGAGCCGGAGACAGAAGCCTGAAGATGATGAATGAGACTTCATCGAAACGCTGCCTAGATACTTCGAATCTTACGCGGGAGAAAACCCAACAACCAAAGATCCACATATATATATATATATGTATGTATGTATGTATGTATGTATGTATATGTATATGTATATGTATATATGTATATATGTATGTATGTATGTATGTATGTATGTATGTATATATGTATATGTGTCTATCTATCTATCTATCTATCTATCTATCTATCTATATCTTTTGTTGTTCGGGTTTTCTCCGTGTAAGATTCGAAATATCTAGGCAACGCTTCGATGAAGTCTCATTCATCATCTTCAGGCTTCTGTCTTCGGCTCTGTGCTTCTCAGCTGCAAGCTCACATTACTCTGAGAAGCACAGAGCCGAAGAAGCCTGAAGATGTTGAATGAGACTTCATCGAAACGTTGCCTAGATACTTGAATCTTATGCGGAGAAAACCCAAACAACCAAAGATCCACACACAAATACCAGCGAGAACCTCAGAAACAATATATATATATATATATATATATATATATATATATATATATATATATATATATATTCTTAAATTTTCACGGGTACTTACATGTATGGCATTCAGCTTTGTTCGGTATTTTCCCACGTCATTGTAGTTGTGCTTTTAAAGTTGTAGCAACGTTTCGGCAGAATCTCATCTGCCATCATCAGGCTTTTGTATTCTGTGAGTCTGTGAGTCAGACTGTTACAGTTGTTTCAGTTTTAAATTTGGGGCTAGCCTACTGCTGTGCCAGAATGTTTTTTTTCTTCATATTGATTGGTTGGGAGTCTTGGTCTATGTTTATTGGTCTTGGAGTTTGCTGTGTTCTGCTTGATTGGTATTTCTAATATCTTGTCTGTTTTGTGGCTTTTTTTGGTGTCTTGATTGGCTGGCAACATTGTGTTCCTGTATTGGAGGCTTTTAGTGCAGCTTGGCTCCGAGTAAATGGACGGCTATAATTTGTTAGGAAGCTAGGTTTCATCTGGGTGCCTGGTTGGGGTGTGTTTGAGCTGGAGGTATCGGGGGGATCTGTTTGTGCCTAGGTGTTTTTTGTTTGTGAGTACAGGCTTCCAAATAATTGACAGTGTGGTGGAATCATCTCTTCTATACATGCTTTCAGGTCTTTTTTCAATCTTTATGGCTTCTCTGATAATTCTGTGGCTGGGGTTTTGTATAGTGGCTAGGGTTTTGGTGCCATTGAAGTTGATGCTATGACCTGTGGCTTTCATGTGTTGGACTAGTGAGGAAGTGTGTTCCAGCTTTTTTACTGCATTTTTGTGTTCATCCAGGTGGGCACTTATTCTTCTATTGGTCTGTCCAATGTATGTGGCAGGGCATGATGCACAGGGGACTTCATATATGCCTTGGTTTTCCAGGTCAATTTTATCTTTGGAGTTTCTAAGGATGGCTGCTATTTTTCTTCTGTTTTGAAGGCAGTCTTGATGTGATGCCTGTGTAATATCTTACTGATTTTGTCTGTAGTATCTCTTATGTAGGCCAGGATAGCTGTTCCATAGGTCTGTTCATCTTCTAGGTTTCCATTACGTCTCAGTGTGTTTTTGTGGATCAAGCCGTTGATTTTGCTTTTGTCGAAGCCGTCGGCTGTCAATACTTTAGTTGGGGTGCATAGTTCAGACTTTATGTGTGTCTTGTCTGCCAGGCGTTTGGTTCTAGCAATTAGTGTTTTGGCCATGGAGTTTATCTGTGCTGGGTGGTGGTGGGATTGGGCATTGAGGTAGCAGTTGGTGTGTTTTCTTCTGGTATATGGTGTGTCCTAGTGTGCTATCTGTTTTTTTTTTTTTTGTAGATTAGTACATCTAGGAATGGTAGTTGTTTGTTTGTTTCCATTTCCATGGTGAACTTGATTTTGGGGGGTGTGCTGTTTAGGTGTGTTAGGAAATTGTTTAGGTTTTCTTTTCCTTGGGGCCAAATCACAAATGTGTCATCGATGTATCTTAACCATAGTTTGGGTTTGTGGGTGGCATTAGACAGGGCTCTGGATTCGAATTCTTCCATGGACAGGTTTGCAATGACAGGTGACAGTGGTAATCCCATAGGGGCTCCTTCAATTTGTTTGTATCTTTGTCCTTTGTATATGAAATATGTGTTGGTTAATCAGTGTTCTGTTAGTTCCATGAGGTGTTTAGCTGGTTGGTATTAATTTTTGATGATTTCAAGAGTGTCTTTTATTGGGACTTGAGTGAATAGTGAAACCACATCAAAACTTACAAGCAGATTTTTTTGTTCCATGTGTAGATCTTTGATCATTTCCAAGAAGTGGTATGAATTTTGTACATGTGAAGCTGCTGTTTCAGCATGGGGCTGTAGCTGTTTTGCTAAGTGTTTAGCTAGGTTTTGTAGTGGTGCTCCTCTGGAGTTGACTATGGGTCTGAGAGGTATGCCTTCTTTGTGTATTTTTGGGAGGCTGTATAGTTTGGGGCATCTGGAAGATTTTTCTCTTGGGATGATTGTCTGTTGGATCTCTTTGCTCATGTGGCTGGTTATAATTTTCTTCTTGGTTAATTTTTCCAGATATGTGGTTGGGTCCGTGTTTATGGGTTTGTGTGTGGAGTCTTGGTTTGTCAATTTTGTTTCGTAGTCTTTTCTATCCATTACTACTGTGACGTTCCCTTTGTCTGCTGGAAGTATGATTATACTGCTATCCCTTTTTAGGGCTTGCAGCACTTTTAGTTCTTCTTTGTGCAAGTTGCTTTTGGGTGGTTTGCTTGTGCATAGGATGTTAGTAACTTGGTGTCTTAAAAAGCCCACAAAACAGACAGAAGATATTAGAAACACCAATCAAGCAGAACACAGCAATGACCAATAAACACAGACCAAGACTCCCAACCAATCAGGATGAAGAAAAAACCATTCTGGCACAGCAGTTGGCTAGCCCATAGACAAACACAATACAGAAGCCTGATGATGGCAGATGAGATTCTGCTGAAACGTTGCTACAACTTTAAAAGCACAACTATAATGATGTGGGAAAATACCCAAACAAAGCTGAATACCATACATGTAAGTGCCCGCGAAAACTATATATATATATATGTGTGTGTGTGTGTGTGTGTGTGTGTGTGTGTGTGTGTGTGTGTGTGTGTGTGTATGCAGGTCTTGGCATGTTCGGGTCTTTTCCCGTGTAAGGTTGAGAGCATCTTGGCAACATTTTGACGAGGTCCCACTCGCCATCTTCAGGTTGATGCTTTCGGCTTTGTGCTTGTATGAGCAAAGTGTGATCGGAGCTGCCATCTTCCTATATATACTGGTGGGGAGGTTGGCTGTTTTGTCCTTTCTGAGTTGATGTTTGCAGATTGGCTGGCTTTTTCGTAAAAACATGTGTGGCTGAGGTATTGACTGTGTGTCTATCAGCCTCTTGTGTTGTAACAACCTGGATAATTGTCTGTGTGATGTCCTTCTGAGTTCTACTGTTTTGACATCCTGGGTCTTGTGCTGTAACATCCTAGGTCATAATGACCTGGGTCATGGGCTGTGTAATGACCTTCTGAGTTCTATTGTTGTGACATTCTGGGCCTTGTGCTGGGATTGCAAATTTCCCCTGAGTCCTATGTACCCATTGTCTAATGCAGAACATGATTAGTTATTGATATACTGGCCTTCTCCAGAACACCATCAACCTAAACTACCCTTTGTGTAAGATGGAACCATATTAACCCCAGATATCAAACACTTTATTGTAGGTTGGGCAAGGAAATAAGCCAGCAATAGTCTGTGTCCCTTTGTATCCTTAAACATTTATAGGCTGCTTCAGCCTGCTGCTTTACTTAGCCTCATACCACTTGCTTCTCTGAGCTCAAGTGCAGCTGCATACACTGCAATCCTTTTAAACCGTCCCTGTCATAAATAATAGGAAATAAAATAAACCCTCTTTTCATATTGCCAATGATCACAGATCAGGGTTGCTTAATAGAAGTTGATTATGATATGGTTTTGATCAATAGAACTTGAAAAAAAAGAATGAGACAGATGGGTAGTTTGCTCAAAGACCGTACAATTCTCAAATAATACAATGGTTTTGATTAAGGAAAGGTCTCCTTAGGCATGAACCCATCTCATCCAAGACATAAAAATATATAATTATAAGTAATACATTAATTATGTGAAGTATTTTCTATTTCATAATAATAATAATTGTATATTTTTCCTTATGTATGCAAAATGGAGTATATATAAAACTACTGTAGATCATTTGCATCTGGAAGTGTTTCTAGATGTGTTGGGAGTAAAACTCCCAGAATCCCAAGCCATTGTTATCATTGGCTGTGCTGGATGTGAATTTTAATCTCAACCTATCTGGAAACTATTATTCATCCATCATTGTCAATGAAGTCCTCTACACTGTTTTATTTTTTTAATCACATCAAAACTAAATCTGGTGCATCCAAAATGACTGATCAGGCCAATTTGGGCACATAATGTTCTCACACATGTTGGACAGATAGGTCTAGGCACTGCAGTTGTGGTAGTGGCTCTGAGCTTGTGCAGCTCAAGCTTACAATGTGCTTCAACAGCATACCTTGCTTCATAAGCTGGTTGGCCTTTGTGGATGAAGCCACACTAGGTAGGATAGTTTGTGCCAGCATTGTGCCTGGAGCTTATATCTATATCAAGCAACTTGAAAGAGGCCTTTGTGTGCCTTTGAAATATTTCTTCTGTCCTCCATGCAAGTGTCTTCCAGCAGAGAGTTCCCTAAAAAGGAACTGCTTAGGTATACGCTTGTCTGGCATACATCATAAGTACATGATCTGCTGTAATGGAACGTATGGATGACTTAGGGCAGGGGTAGGGAAACTTGGCTCTTTTATCACTTATGGACTTCAACTCTCAGAATTCCTAAGTGAGCCATAAAAGTTTCTATATCCCTGGCCTACATATTGACCTACATTTGTATATTAAACAGTCCTATTGAACTCAAAAATTGATTTCCCCCACAACTAAAAAACCAATAGGCCAGGGATGGGGAACCTTTTATGGCTCACTCAGGAATTCTGGGAGTTGAAGTCCATAAGTGATAAAACAGCTAAGTTTCCCTACCCCTGACCTAGGGGAACCAGTTGAAGAGGTGCCCCCTAGGAAACAATCAAACAAGAGGAAAATTAGTACTTCCCAATTTGCAAGGGTCTGTTAATGTAGCCTTATAATAAAATAGGATTAGTTCATCTAATCATGTTTCCTGTCTGGAAGACTGACATCAATCTTGCAAATCTGAAAGTATAAACATCCCACCACCACTGTAACTTGTCTGAACAATTAGAATGGGTCCTTCCTAACTATCTCTTTCTGACTGCTCAGCCACTAGAGGCTCCTACTTCTTTTGTCTGATTGTTCCTAGGTATCATCTCTTTAACCCATTCACAAGGTCATCCTCTCAATCCATTACATCCACCTACCAGGTCTGTGCTATCAGCAGCAGTGTGTAGACATGCTCTAGAAAAAATACCTTTAGTATCAGGGACTTTGTCTTGCTATTTGATGCCTAATATCCTGTAAAAATAAGTCATGTGGAAATGATTAAATTTCCTTCAATATTCAGTCCATGTTTCACAGGTATACAGAAGGACAGCAGGTACCATAGCCCTGTAGACCTTCATTTTTGTTACTGAGCAGATTCCACAATGTTTCCATAGAGTGAAGAGCAGTTTATTGAAAGCAGAGCTTGTCTTTGCAATTCTGCAGTTACCTTCTGCTTCAATCTCTGCTTGGGAAAAAGTATTGCCAGGATAATTAAATAAGTTCACAGTTTCTTTCACTTGGTAATAGCTTGAAATCTCCTCAGGTCAAAGAGTTTCCCACCCAGTATGTGCTTGAGGCTGATTCCAGCATCATTATCCTGGAAGGTATCATTAAACATGGCAGTAAGTATCATGCTGAACATTAGGATTCTCCACCATCTAACACCCTAGTCAGTATGCCATCAGGAACCTGGCAATATATGATCTGAGTGAATTTGCTGCTACAATCAAATATCGACACAATTCTTCACAGGCCTTACTCTTCCCCTAAAGTTAACAAAGAAAAAAAATCATGTCAATTTTCCCAAGATCTCTGTGGAAGCAACACTGTGACTCAGGCCCAGCTCCAGTTGACTAGCCACTTGATTTAGCTCAAGTTTTTCAAGGGTTGTTCCTGAAAAGGAGAACAATAAGATTTCTTTTTTTAAATAATTTTTTTATTAATTTTCAATAAATAAACATACACAAACAAAACACAAAACATGAAAACATAAAACTTCTTTTTGGAAAGCGGCTTAATCCTGGGTTACATCTTTTTGTACAGACATAAATCAAATTCATGCTTACTTTATATACCATTTCATATCTTATTTACCATTCTACATTTTCTATATAGCTTCTCCCCTCTTTTCACTCTCTTAATTCTATTTTATTTATTTCATCTCAATTTAAATCATTATGCTAGCATCTTTTGTCTGTTCTATTTCAATTATCTATTATCTTTTCTCATTAACACAAAATTTCTTCTGTAATCACTGATTGAAGTATGACACCTTTATATCTTTCCCCTAAATTTAACACTTAAAATAATATGTAATTTTCATTCTGATTCTGCTTAGTACATTCTAAAGCTACGTACCATATTTTAAAATAGGAAAATAATAAGTTTATAATATAATTAAAACAATAACCCATAGCAAATTAAACTCTATCGTTAAATCTTAAGCATTTTACACATTCCTTTTAATACTTTATCCCATTTTATAATCATATAATTTTCCAGTTTTCTAAAATTATTTCAAATACAAATACAATAATACAGTCTTATGTACTTTTGTAGAATCTCTTTTTTTAAATTATATTTTTACCCATTATCTCTGAATAAATCCTGTTTCTTTACATTTTGTTTCAAACCTTTGTAACTTCTATTCCCCTTTTCCCTTCCTTTCTTCTCCAATCTAGCCTTTTTAACCCCCCCATCTCTTGATCTCCACCCTCTTAATCTCCACCCTCTTCTGTATTCCTCTTTTCTGTTGCTTTCTGACATTGCATCGATTTTTCACCTTATTTTTCCCTTTTTTGGTTGTTTTTTTAAGTCTTAAATTCTCCATTCTCTTTTCCCTCTTTCTCTTTTCTTCCCCAGCTAGAGTTGTTTGTTCATTAAAGATGGCTTCTTCTTCATCCCAATCTTCTTGTTCTTGTAGTTTCTGATAGGTAGAAATCGCCATTTCTAAGAAATGAAAAACAGATCCAGAAGAGCCCTTCCCTTCTTGTTCCTCTTTTAGTTTTTTAAATTCCATTTTCAGTTCATCAACAAGTAATGCCATTGTGAAAAAAAATTTAAACAACCCAAATGTTTTTAGTCTTTCAAATAATAATTTCCAAAGGTCCCAAAGTCACCAAGCAATCCAAATACACACAAACTGTTTCATTTAGCACTTTCTTCTTTTTATACTTTCTCTTCCTGGGGTACAGTTCAGTTGCAAAGTTCCAAAATATATCTTTCAATTTTCAAATTTTCAATTTTAATTACCTGCTGATGCCAAAACAGGTTTTTCCAATTTCCATCTGCTATCACCGTAAGGAAGGGGAGTGAGAAAAAACAAACTTTCCCTTTTTACTTTCATTCGCCGCTTTTTCCGATCTTCTTTGGGAGCGATGTATCTTTCATGAAATTTAAAATCCAGGGTATTCCAATGTTACTTATTATCCTGGTCAGCCAAAAACTTTCACTTCTTATCCAGATGAAAGTTTCTTTGTAGCGGCCATTGCTGACCGCCGCTCCACTGCTTTCGGAAAAGGGAGTTAAGTCAGCTGAGGAGGGGGATTGCCCCAGACCCCTGCCAGATCTCCCCTGTCTTCAGTTACCTCTACGGGGTAACTATTAGTCCCCAAATCCGGCTGGATCGGGGGCACTCCAGCGGGGAGCGCAGCAGAAACTGCGCATGATCGCGGATTCCTGTCACCGCTGAAGCCTTGCAAACCGGAAGTCCTCAACAATAAGATTTCTTGATAGTTGTCATATACTTGTTGATTTCTCTCCCTCTTGTAGAGGTGTATGATAGATGCATCTTTATGCAGTTCCTGAGGAAAGGATCTGTGCTTTCAGAAAGACTGAACAACTTGGTAATTTCCTCTCTAAATAAAGAACTGCCAGCTTGTTCTTCAAGTATGTCTACCCCTGGAGCTTTACTGCTAGTTAGCTGGCTGACAACTTTTGTGACCATTGGCAATGCTGGCTGTAAATTTTAATCTCAGCTCATCTGGAAGTACATAGTTGGGGAAGTATAGTCTAGGAAACACCCTAGCCTTTTCTTCTGGAAAATTCAAAAGTAGTTTGGCAAAGTTGTTGCAATCAGATAATAAATTTTTTTCTTTTCTTTAGGTCTAGGGTATAGCATTGTACAAGGTTAATGTACTGTCCTTGCTCTTATGGGCCACATATTCTGTGGGCTGAGAGGAGCTCTAATGCATGTTTCTTATCATTATCCAGTCAAATTGAAGCACATTTTAAATCCCATTAGTTGGAACAAAATTGTTCACGTATTTAATAATGACCCACCATAATTGAAATGTCTTAACTGCTCTTAATTTTTTTTTTGATCATTTACAATAATTATTTCCTATATGTTTAAATATCAAAGAAGAAACAAATTGTACTGACTTTTGTCTAACAATTTCATAACTCTCTGATTAAATTTTATGTAGCATAATCATTCCCTGACAAAGAATGATATTGTCATGTCTCCAATGTTAATCAAATAGTAATGGCTAAACTTGTGAGAAGGAGGAATGGCATTCCTGACTTGAAGTTGAAACATTTACCATGATTAAACTTTCAAAAATATTGTTAAGATTATTAGTTTCCCTGATAGTTATGCTTCTTGAAATTCTGTTATGCTGCCTGAAAATTTGAGGTTCCATATTTTATCTAAAGGATCACACTTCCATTCCATATCACTCTATTAGATATCTGTTCATTTCTGCACTATTTTTTAAAAGCTATACATTATATGAAAGAGAAGAATTTTTCTTTTTTTCTTTTTCAGAAGAAGTAAGAATTGCATTTTGCTTTTCTTTATAAACCTTGAAATGTTATGATCTGCTTTTCAGATGAAAATGATCTGTTTTGCTATTGTCTTCATGCTCACCCTAAAGATCAGCATAAAGAACAGAAACACACTCTGGTAAGCTGACATTATGGAGAGCAAATCTGTGTCAGCGGAATGATGAGTTCAGGCTGATTAGGCTTTGCAGACAGGCAATATAGGAAATTATGCATTTCATTATCTTTTTAAGGATGGCTTGCTTTGCAGCCTGTAATAGTGTAGCTTTAAATAATATGCTCTCCAGTAGATGAAGCTGACTTCTATGCTTGGTCACTTTTTATTATTGTTATTGTTGTTCCAATCTTTAAACCTGCATGGTATGATTTAAAAGTTCAAGAACTGTTTATATACAGAGTTAGAATACCTTTTTATAATAAACTGTAATTTTGGGCTCAATGTATGACTGCGTATGCAAAGAGGAGATACAAATTGTTTTGCCCAGTTCCTTGATTCAAATGCTTATTGGTTTGTCAGTATAGCTGCCCAGAGTTACCTTGAGGGAAGATGGGCAGCCTATAAATTTTATATATGAATGAATGAGTGAATGAATGATAAAAGAATTACTCTTGTGGGCAATGGGGGTAGGGTTAAGGTTAGATTTTAGACTTTTATTTCTGTAATCCCCGAGTTTGTTCTCTGTATCTTCCAAAATATTTCTTAATATTTTTTCTGCAGTCCATCCACTAATGCCCAGATCAAAATCATACTTTAAAATAACTTGAGAGATTTGTGATATGTTCCTTTTGATTAATGGAGCACTATGTATTTAAATGTTTGTTCTTTAGCAAAGTCTAGTGTACTGGCTTTGAGTAATTCCTTCAAATCCATTTAATTAACCAGTTGTAGTATGGTACTGCAATTTTTGTCATTAATTCTGTAAATCTTAATAAGATCATCCACATTGGTTCATGATGTAGTATGTAATTCAGAATGAAATGTTTCATTATTGGGGCAATATCAACATTGGCCAGCCACTGGGACTACGAATTTCAGTGATATATTCTGCAGGGATACCTTTAGAAGATGGTAAACTCTCAAAACATCCTTGGGAGATAGATACTAAATGAACCCATTTTTTTCCTTTGGAATATTTTTTTTCCTAAAGAAGGAGTGCCAAATTGTGTCAGAACGTTTTCACATGAATAAACATGGAGAGATGGCATGATTGAATAAGCTTCTCTCAGATATCCCAGGAGGTAATGACAGTTAAGAAGACCACCAAAGGATACTGACAACACTGATTTATACTTTGGTGATATGTTGGGCTGTCAAAAAGGCAATGGCAAGAATCCTAAGTTAACTGAAAAAGTTCGTGAATTAAAATAGTTATTTCTACTACGCTTCCAAAATGTTATACTGGATAGTCTTTCCTCATGGAAGACTTTAGAAAAAGAAGCAATGAAGATTAACCTCTTAAAGCCCAGGTTAACTTTCTTAAAGTTGGAGTTGTGATTTCACCCAGCATAGACTTTTCTAAATGATGGGAGTAAATTGTAAAGAAAAACATTTGAAGTGAAGGATCAGTGCCATGAATGATCTGGTATCTTCCTGGTGGGTTCCTAAATTTTTATTTAACTTAATGCTGGGCAATAGGAAAATTAGTCTAGGATAGGGGTCTCCAAACTTGACAATTTTAGAATGGTTGGCTGAGGAATTCTGGGAGTTGAAGCCCACAAGTCTTAAAGTTGCCAACTTTAGGAAATGGATTAGGATAGGCTTTGGTCTGGCATACCTGGTTGATTATGTCCTTTGGCCAGAGGAACAATCTAGCACAGGGATGGGCAAATAATTTCCCCAAGGGGCCACATGAGAAACTGGACCATTGTGGAGTGGCCAAACAAGAGGGTTGTGAAGGTACTTAGGCTTTCATGCATGACATATGTAAACTGAAAAAAAAACCCCCAGTAATAGTCACCTTCAAAATAAAAGCAATTCAGGTGGGACAGACAAAAATAGCCAAGCAGCAGATGCTGGTGATCCCAAAAGGTCTGATCTAGAAAATAGAAAGTGTATCTTGACCTTATATTTATGCTATTTGAATGAGAGGAGGGTTTACAGAAATAAATATTCTGTATATTAAAACATGTTTAATTTTCTGTTGGGATGGAAATATTATTTATAAAATGACTAAACATTTCATAACACCTGAAGTACTGTAATACTAGCCAAACCAATCTCATTCAAGTACTTGGTCAAAATGGTCAAAAGGGCACCAGGCTTTTCATGCACAAGAATAAATTAAATGACAATTGTGCTGCTTCCCAAATAGACCATTGAATGTTTTCCAAAGGGAGAATGGCTCACTGCACAGGGACACCTTTTTGTTCACTCTTAAAGAAAGAAAATTGGAAAACAGCACACAAAGGAGAACAGCTCTAAAGGTTAGGAACAGTATTAGAACTTTTTCTCCTTAACATATTTCATCCGAATGTCCCCATGATAGTGCACAAATGTTCTGAAATTTACAGACATAAAATGACAATCATTTTATATTATGGAACCTATTTGAAATGATTAGGACTCTTTTAATAAACTGTCAGCAAATTGATTTTACAATGTTGCTGTGATAAAAATAGAAGTAGGGAAATTGGTATTTTTGTTCATATTATCTCTTTTCAGTAATATCTCAATTATCTCTTTTCAGTAAGGGCTTATCAAGAAATCTTTGTCTTCATACTATTAGAGGTCTTCCTTTGAAAACTATAATGTATCATGTGATAATAAATTTATAGCAAATTTATGCAAAGAGTATAAAGAATTTTATCATGACTAATAATTATGTTGTAATTGTTTTTTCCTTTTCAACGCTTGCCCTTTTCTTCTCACTGCCAGTAGTTTAGCTATCATTTCTTAACATTCTTAGAATTTTGAATACCCCTAATACAAATTCCAGCTAAAGTAAAATTTTATTACAAGTGGCCAGAGAAGATTAGGTTTCTTTTGCTACTTTACCCTTCAAAAAGATTAGGTTTTTTTTTATTCTTCCAGCTCAGAATTTCCTAGTTCTTTAAACAATCCTGAACAATTAAAGGATGAACTCTTTACAGATCTTGAGTTCTGGATAAAGCAGTATTTCTTACAAACTTCAAATTGTGAGAGTTCTTCAAATTTGACAGATGCACAAAAAACAAAGCAGAAAGCTATATTTTTATCTGCTTTGATAGGCTTTGCATGAACATTTATTTATATAGTAATACAAAATGCATCTGAAGGCTAACACTGCAATTTTGTGTAGGACATAAGCCAACTGCAGTTGTCTTAATAACTATTAATGAAGGAAAAGTTTTGTTATTAATATATTGAAATGATAATTTCAGTTACAAATGCATGAGGTAAATAATAACATCCACAGTATTGTGGATTTGACAAGAGGTCAAAACCTGATTTGTGACAGATAAAATCATTGATCAGTTATTTAAATAAAATCACATCCGGGATAAACTATACTTACTTAAAAATGTTGGGTCTAAAAAGAAGGTCAGATAAGCCCCCTGAGGAAACTTGGAAAACAATATAAATATATAGTTTTTAGTTAAAGTTTACATTTTTGTACGATGGAAAAATACAACTCAAGAAAAAAAAATCTCCATTTGATGCCTCTGAAAAGTGATATTTTGAATGCCACTTTCACATCTACATTTTTGCTCTGCTATCTTTGATTGATTACATCGCACACATTAAAAAGTATAATTATTTCTCGGAGCAGAATGTTGTTTTGTTTATATTCCTTATTAATAGAACCAATCATGGTAACAGGGTATTTTATTCTTATGTCATGCTGAGCTAATATTGTTACTTTGCTACCATAGCTTCTCCTAATTGTAGGCTTTAGTTTACTCATCTATGAAACTCGCATAATAATGTACTTATCTCCTTCACAGGGGTATTGTGAAGCTTAATGAATTAATTTTGGAGAGTGCTTGAGATCTGCAGATTATAGGTGTGCTGCTAGCGGAAGCAAATAATTATTACTTTCATTCCTACTCTTTCTTTCTGAAGATATTATAAACTATGAATCAGTCATGGTATTGAAAGTTACATTTGTTATGTCCTCGGGGCTGACACCAGTTCCCCATCAGGTCCGCAATTCCTGCGGGGGCGTTCTTAGTCCCCATTGGCTGGCTCCCTTCGACAGTCGGCTATAAAAGCCGGCTGCTAGGTTGAGCCAGCTGCTGTTCGCTGGCAGGTCTGCTGTTAGCTGCAGACGCGACAGCCCCTTTATTCCCTGAATAAAGCGTGTTATGAGTAATGCTCTGGTGTGGCCTCCCTCCTTTTCCGAACTTAACATTGGCGACGAGGATGGGATTTGGCCAACCAGCAGCAATACAAGAGCTGAATGTCATGAACCTGAAGCGCTGAGCCGTAGCCGCGTCGCTGAGAGCTCGGTCAGCCATTTCAAATGAAAGCGAAGCGGAGCGTGTAGCCGCTCAAGAACACAAATGAGCTACAAGAGAGTAGGGCACTGAGAGCCTCAGTCGCCCAACGGTAATCTAGCAATTGCGCCAGAATTCCGTGTAGCGAAGCCCCAGCGCGACGCTCACGACCGCTGAAATCTAGGCGCGAAATTCAAATCGCTGTCAGCGTGCAGCTGCAGCCATTGCCGCCTTCGCCCTTGTAAGGGCGCGAATTTCAAACAGACGTCAGTTATAACGTCTGTTCCCAGCCACCAAGGGCTGCAGAGAGCGAGAAACCCAGAGAGATTCCACGAGCTGAATCACTAGACCGAAATAGCACTGCGAGCCGCAGCTGCTACCTGTACAACCCAGAGAGAATTCAAAAGCTGAACACTCGTCAAATAGCACTACGAACTGTAGCTGCTATCTTGCCCAGGGCCTGTATTCCCAGTGAAACTTGTTTTGCCTGCCGCAAGCTGAACCAGACATGAATGCAAATCCGGCGTTCCCGCCATTTAAGCCAGACGAAGATAAATGGGACTCTTACAAAAACCGATTTAACCATTATATTGACGCTGTGGGTCTGGCCGACGCTACAGACAACAAAAAGAAGTCATTCTTCCTGAGCTATTGTGGGGCCACTGTATTTGACACAGCAACAGCACTGTTCGCCCCAAGAGAACTCAAGAATGTCCCATGGTCTGAGCTGCTGGAGACCCTCTCCAATCATTATTCTCCGAAACCGTCGCAGATTGCGAGACGCTTCGCCTTTCGCATGAGGAAGCAAGCGGATGGAGAAACCATAAACCAATATATGGCAGCCCTCAGAACCGCAGCCCTGCACTGCGAATTTAAAGGCTACCTTGATGACATGCTCCTGGACCAACTTGTTTGTGGGGTCAAAGATACGAGGCTTCAGAGGCGATAGTTGGCAAGGAAGGACCTCAACCTCGCACAAGCCATCGAAGAAGCCCTGGCTGCAGAATTGGCAATACAGTCAGCGGCTGAAATACAGGGAAACACCCCCAAAGGTAATCCAGTCACTGTGCATTCTGAGGAGGCAGTGAACGAAGAAGAGCCCATCGAGCAATCTGAGGTGCACCGCCTCAAACCATTCAAGCAGCCACAGGTAGGAATGAGACCGAGAGAAGGCAACATACCTAGGCACACCCCGCTGTGCCTCTCCTGTGGGGGTCCCCATGCCAGAGCAACGTGCAGGTTCAAAACTGCCACCTGCAACAACTGCAGCAGAAGAGGACACATCACCAGGGTGTGCCAGGCAGCGCATGTGGCTCCACAAAAGCCACCATCTTACGCCCCCTCGGGGCCATCCAGGCAAGTAGAAAATTGTTTTACATGCTATCAAGCTAACCATACCTTCTTAACACCCAATAAAATTAAACTCTCCATTCATTTAGAAGGTAAACCCTGCCTAATGGAGGTCGATACCGGGTCAGTGCTCTCGATTATTTCATGGAGCACACTCAAGAAAATACGTCCCAGCCTGTCCAGAAAACAGCTGCAGAAGAGTCGCCTATCCTTGCGAGACTACCAAGGGAAGAACATTCCAGTAATCGGAACAGGCAAGTTCCTAGTAAAATTCAGAGCCTTTAAAGGCCATCTGCCATTAGTGGTAGTTGATGGTGCCCTTCCCAGTCTTTTGGGGTTGGATTGGTTCCCCTTTCTTGGCCTTAGCTTAACGGGGGTACATACTGTCTCGTCCTCCGACACCGACTCACTTTTCTCTGATTACGCTGACGTTTTCAGCGATGAATTAGGGTGCTACCAGGGCACACCTATTTCTTTCTCAGTAGACCCCCAGGCAGTTCCCATCCGCTTGAAGCCGCGAAGAGTGCCGTTCGCTCTGCGTTCTAAGCTGGATGCGGAACTGGACAAATTGTTAAAACAAGGGGTAATCGAACCCACGGATTTTGCTAAGTGGGAGACACCTATTGTCACACCCCTTAAAAAAGACGGTAGTATAAGAATGTGTTCGGACTACAAGACCACAATAAATCGCTATCTACAGACTAGCGCATACCCAGTGCCAGTAATCCAGCACTTACTGCACACATTCGAACCGGAGCGATATTCGCCAAATTGGATATGTCACAGGCATACCAACAGTTTCCTGTGGACAACCAAAGCGGCCGAATTACAAACCATTGTTACCCACAGAGGGGCCTTCCGATGCAAGCGCCTCCAATTTGGTGTGAGTGTCGCCCCGGGCATATTCCAGTCGTTAATGGAACGGATCCTGCAGGGTCTCCCTGGCGTGGTTCCGTACTTTGATGACATCTTGGTTTCAGCCGGGACAGAACACAGCTTTTTCTCAGAGTTAGAGGGGTGTTGGACAGATTCAGACAGCATGGCCTCAAACTAAAAAAAGAAAAATGCACCATAGCCACTGGGCAGGTGGACTTTCTTGGGTACCGAATAGACGCCTCTGGCATCCACCCAGTAGAATCGAAGGTTAAAGCCATTCACGAGGCACCCACTCCTTCTTCCAAACCAGAACTACAAGCCTTCCTAGGCCTGCTGAATTTCTATGCGTCATTTCTGCGCACAAGGCATCAGTGGCAGAACCACTGCATAGACTCTTAGATAAAAATGTTCCATGGCACTGGGGACCCAAAGAGGAATACGCTTTCAGGGCAGTCAAGACACTCCTCACTTCAGACGCTGTACTGATCCAATTCAACCAGAATCTACCGCTAGTTTTGGCAGCAGATGCTTCACCTTTTGGGATTGGGGCCGTATTAAGTCATAGACTACCCAACGGGTCCGAAGCCCCAATCGCGTTCTTCTCTAGAACATTTTCAACGACAGAACGCAATTATAGCCAAATCGACAAAGAGGCCCTAGCTGCCGTAGCCGCGGTTAAAAAATTCCATGAATTTCTGTTCGGGCACAACTTCGAACTGGTTACAGATCACAAACCGCTGTTGGGACTTCTTTCCGGAGAGAAGCAAACACCGCAAATCTTGTCCCCCCAAATGACAAGATGGACCTTATTCCTGGCAGCATATTCATACAAGTTAGTTCACCGTCCAGGAAAAAGTCTCAGCCATGCCAACGCCCTCAGCCGATGCCCGCTACCAACACCCATGGAGGATCCGGCCCTGGTCCACGCCATTTTTGACACCAGTGAGTTCAGAATTCCAGTCACTGCGAGAGACATTGCCTTCCAATCCAGGAAGGACGGACTGATCGCCCAGGTCCTGGACTGGGTACGTAGAGGGTGGCTGGGTAGTAACCCTTCTAACGAATTTTCACCCTTTAAAGTCCGCCAACAGGAACTTTCCAGTTTACAGGGTTGTCTGCTATGGGGGACCAGAGTTGTCATTCCACAATCACTGCGCAGACCCGTCCTGAAGGCATTGCACGAGGGGCACCCCGGCATTGTACGAATGAAGGCGTTGGCACGGAGCTATGTATGGTGGCCGGGCATGGACGACGAAATTGCGAAATGGGTAAGCTCCTGCCGTCCCTGTCAAGAATCCCGGCCAGCGCCCCCAGTCACCCCTCCCACCAAATGGGAAAGCGCCAACGCACCATGGTCTCGTCTACATGTTGATCTGGCCGGCCCATTCCATGGCAAGACGTTCCTAATAGTAGTAGATTCATTTTCTAAATGGATCGATGTGGCACTCCTACTCTCAACCACCATGCGAGCGATCGCCCAAGCACTGACTCGTTTGTTTGTCACACACGGTCTCCCGGACACTATTGTGTCAGATAACGGTCCTCAATTTACGTCTACAGACTTCAGCCGGTATGTCACCAACCTGGGCATCCGGCACATCCTAACGGCTCCCTTTCACCCCTCGAGCAATGGGTTGGCTGAAAGAGCGGTCAGGACAACCAAAGAGGCCCTCGCCAGGTTCACCCAAGATGATTGGCACTCCAGACTCTCTAGATTCCTCATTAGCCAACACTCGACCCCTTGCACAGTCACAAACAAGTCTCCGGCAGAGTTACTGATGGGCAGATGCTTAAGGACAATACTAGACAGGCTGCACCCTCACTATTGCCCAGACACACCAATTGGGTCTAACAGTAGGGTCAGGAGTTTTGTCTTACAGGATCGAGTCTTCACCAGGAATTATGCGGGAGACCCGTTATGGGTACCTGGCAGGATCGTGGCCATCACGGGGCCCAGATCGTACCACGTCCAGTTAGAAGACGGGCGCATTTGGCGGAGACACCTGGACCAGTTGAGGAGCCGGCAAGATGAGCACGCCACCACCGATCCAGAGGCCACGGCAACATTCCAGGCACCGCATCCAGCACCTGGCTGGGACACTCAGAGTGACCGGTCTCCACCAACCGAACCGAGGGAGCAGACGGCTGACCGTGACCATCCTCCAGAGCCACCAACCGTCCCCAGCAGTTCCTCTACCGCACCTGGAGACCGAAGCGATTCGACAACCCAGCCGGCGACCTGCGAGCAAGATCGGGTGGCTGGACAGCTCCCAATGGACCAAACCCCCGCTGTCCCGAACTCCGTGCCACCCAATCCTGCACCCGAACTACGGCGGTCAGAGCGGCAACACAAACCGCCTTCATACCTTAAAGACTATTCATGTTCGTATCTGGGGGGAAGGGGTGTTATGTCCTCGGGGCTGACACCAGTTCCCCATCAGGTCCGCAATTCCTGCGGGGGCGTTCTTAGTCCCCATTGGCTGGCTCCCTTCAACAGTCGGCTATAAAAGCCGGCTGCTAGGTTGAGCCAGCTGCTGTTCGCTGGCAGGTCTGCTGTTAGCTGCAGACGCGACAGCCCCTTTATTCCCTGAATAAAGCGTGTTATGAGTAATGCTCTGGTGTGGCCTCCCTCCTTTTCCGAACTTAACAACATTTATTTTAGATTTGCCGCAGGAGACCTATATGTTTGTAATTGATGCATTGGATACATGCATCAAGATGTATCAATAATTTTGCAGTCTTTTATTTGTTTGTTTCTTTTGGAAGACCTCTCAATAGCTCTGTTTTACATGGCATACATAGGTTGGGAAGATGGGCAAGAGAAAAATCACAATATTATAGCCTATGTAACATGATTTGTGTCATTTACCATATTTTTCGTACTATAAGACACTCTGAAGTATAAGATGCACCTAGGTTTTGGGGAGGAAAACAAGAAAAAAAATCTGCCTCTGCCTCCCAGCAATTTGCCTCCTTGCAGCAAACAACCTGGTCAGCTTCAGCACAGCCTGATTAGTACAAGTAGCTGATTGTCGATTGAATCAGCCTCCAGATGATCAGCTGTTTCAGGCTGCAGGGATCACCATTGCTTATTGCCGCTTCCACACGCCCCCTATTTTCGGCCTCTGCATCCTGTTTTCAGCTCCTGCGTGTCCCATTTTTGGCCTCCTTGTGCCCCATTTTTGGCCCGTTCCAGGTGGCGGGGATCAGAATAGGCAAAAAATGGGGCATGTGGAAGCTGAAAATGGGGCATGCGGAGGCAGCAATAAGTGATGGCAATCCCTGAAGCCTGAAATAGCTGATCATTGGGAGGCAGATCCAACTGACAATCAGCTGCCTGTGCTAATCAGGCTGTGCTGAAAGCTGACTAGGCTGTTTTGTTTGCTACAAGGAAGCAAATTGCTGGGAGACAGAGGTTAAAGGGTGGGGACCAGCAGGTGGGCGGGGCTTTGGCAACATTCTCTGTATAAGATGCCCAGACATTTCCACCCACTTGGGGGTGGGGGGGTGGGATGTACATCTTATACATCTAAAAATACGATACACCGTGATGTTGTAATAAATGCAATGTCCCTGTGGTTCTCACCAACGGCCTATACTGCCTGATATAACATTAGGGTGATGCCAATAAAATGAGAATTATCTAAAAGCTTCAAGTATAATTTTCTAGATTTCAATAGACTAAGCATTGCATTCTTAAATTAAAGGCACATTAAAATAAAATAGGGGTTTACATTTTGAATATAACAGAGAATAAATATCTGTTAAGTTGGTCTGCCCCAAACACTATTGGGTTTCAGATAAACTTTTAATTGTCCCTGATTTCAACATTTTTGACTTTCCATTGCTTAAAATGGGTAGTTATAGGGGCCATAGACTGTATCACATTTTTATGGATTCCACTTGTCTGAGAATCCTGGAGACACTTCAAATGTTCTCTGAGATATCAAAATGAACAAAGAGGCACCTAGCACAGCAGTGAAGGAAATTGAGGAATTAATCCAGCCAAGCATACATAATAATTTTTGTTAAAGATCACCAGCTAGCTATCAGAGCAATGAAATATGAATATTTCTCTACTGTATTTGCAGATTGCTTGCCAGCAAAAATAGGCTCCCCTAGACTGCCAGCGACTAACTTTATTTAAGGTGACTCTTTTCAAATTTTGGAAAGGAAGGAGTAGGAGAGGACCTGCAAAGCCACTGGAATGATTATTTTTGGCATAGGATAAAGTTGCTCAGATTTGCTCTGAACTGTTTGCCAGTTGTAAAGGTCCCATAGCTACAGCTAAGTCATGGTCTTGCCCTGTTATTTGGGAAGGGATTGAGCTTCTTAGAGTTCTGAAGAAGTGGATAGTTCTTGGGATTGTAAGTGTGCTCACCCATACTTAGATCCAAACTGAACTGCCTGCAACATGCACGGAGAGTAGAGGCTACAGAGCAAATGATTGAGCTGATGAAACAAGATAAACTAATCTCACAGGATAGTGCAAAGACAGAATTTTAAAATGCAGATGTAGTAATTTGGGAGAGATAAAAAAATGTGTGATGCTTCCAAATACAATGAATTAAAGATATATGTTGAATGCTGCACTGAAAGGAACTTCCTAAAGCAGGGATGTCAGCACCTGCAAGGTGGCAAGGAGTTTTCCAATGGAAGCTCTACCCCCATTATATATGGGCATTGATCCAATGGCATATGGTACCAATATCTTGTAAATTTTGTCTCCCCTTGTAGAAACTTCTGTCCAAAGGTCAGACTATGGAGATGGGTGGTAAATAAATAAATGAATGAATAAATAAATAAATAAATACCGTGTTTCTCCAACAATACGGCCTCCACCAATAGGAAGGCCCAGCATGATTTCTAGGCATGAGGTGAAATTAAGCCCCATACCCTAAATTTAGTCCTATTAAAACCATACGTTTCCCCGCCATTTCTTACGTTGTTCGTTAGAACTACACGAGGTGAAGAGAAATAGGGGGAAAGGGCAGGGGTGGGGGGGAAGGGTGGGGGTGGGGGGGAGAAAACTTGCCTTTAGGAGTGCCCTGCAGGTAGCCTAGGCTAGAATACCCTGATAGCCTGGGGCGAGCGCACACACACACTCCCCTCACCGCGAGGCCACTTCTATCGGCTGATCGAAAGCTCCCTTGAAGACAGAGTCTCCAGCTGCTTTGGGGCGTGGCATGGCTGCCCCTGTCCCCTCGCCTTTAGGGCAGTCTCTTTCAGGCGATGGAAGCTCCCCAAGTGCAGTCAACAGCCACTTTGATCAGCTGGTAGAAGCGGCCTGGGGTGAGCTGCACACACACACACTCCCCTCGCTGCGAGGCCGCTTCTATCGACCGATCGAAAGCTCCCTTGAAGACAGAGTCCCCAGCTGCTTTGGGGTGTGGCATGGCTGCCCCTGTCCCCTCGCCTTTAGGGCAGTCTCTTTCGGGCGATGGAAGCTCCTCAAGTGCAGTCAACAGCCACTTCGATTGGCCGGTAGAAGCGGCCCGGGGTGAGGGGAGAGTGTATGTGCGCTCGCCCCAGGCCGCTTCTACCGGCCGATCGAAGTGGCTGTTGACTGCATTTGGGGAGCTTCCATCGCCCGAAAGAGACTGCCCTAAAGGCAAGGGGACAGAGGCAGCCACGCCATGCCCTGAAGCGGCTGGGGACTCTGTCTTCAAGGGAGCTTTCGATCGGCCAATAGAAATGGCCTCATGGAGAGGTACGTGCGTATGGGCTGCTCTAGGTGGGGGAGGAAATTAAGTCACCCCCGAAAAGATGGCCTAGCTGTTTTTTCAGGGGTCAAAAAAAAATAAGGCCCAGCCTTATTATGTGAGAAACATGGTAAATAATAAATAAATAAATAAATAAATAATCTTGGGTTCATGGTGTGTTTGGGTATTACTATGATAGTATATAATGCATTTTTAAACTTATTCTTTAATGTATACTTTTAACCTGCTCCAGTGATTTTTTTTTAAGTGCTTTGTGTGTCTTTCAGTAGGAGACTGGTGTGTGGGTATGAATGAATGTGTATGATAGTTCCATATTATAATACTATTTTCATTCTCTTTTAGATCAGCTAAAACTGTTTATACAGTATAATTTTTGAAATACTTCATCAATCTTTTCTCAAAAATGTGCCTCCTGTTATCTTAGACACACATCTTTATCTTCAAATTATTATTTGGGTAAAAGTATCGTTTGTTTTTCTGCTAAAACCTTAAGCCGTAATAGGTTAAATGGGGAAAATAATCTCCAAATATTACAGAAAGCCTAGCATAGTATCCTCATAATCCAACTGCTACCATTTCTTTATTAAAACTTGGAAAGCAAATTGCCCACTAGGACTTCACTCAATTGAACCTTCATTCAATGTTGCTTCTTTCTAAAACTATGTAATCCTCTCTGGTTCTTTTTTCTTATGTTTAAAGTTTTCTTGTGGCCTAGCATGACTATAATGAGAGATGCCTCAGGCGCTCTAAGCAGGATTTCCTTTGCAGATATGTAGCTGTAAGGCCTGCAATAGAAATTGTTCAAATCAATAGAGTATCTCAATTACTTCAAAGGAACTTGAACAGATAGAAGAGAGTGCCACCTTCTTTTCATCCAAAGTGAATGTTTTTCAAGATGATTTGATATTTTTAAATCTGGGCAATATGGAAAATCTTTTCCTGTAGTTGTCTATTGCTCTGATCAGATTGAACCAGTGTCAAAAGTTAAGTGAATATAGCAACTGGTAGTCTTTTTAGCAGTTATGCTACCAAGATAAATTAGAATGACATTGTTGTGAAAGCATTGAAACCGTTTTTCTGAAAGCCATCCAGATCAGTGTTTTCAAGCATGGCAATTTTAGGATGGGTAGATTTCAACTTCCACAATTCTGCAGCCAGCATGCTGGAAGATGATGTTCACACATCTTACAGTTGCCGTGCTTGCCAAGTTTGAAAAAATGCTGCTGTCTCTCTCTATATTTCAAAGTAAAAAAAGAGACAATTACTTTTGCTTTCATATCATTCACAAGGTTTCTATGAAGACCCCATTGACAGTTTGATATAAGACAGAGGCTACCCATTGATATCTTTGAAAGTCACAATAACCAGAACAAAGAAAGAATAAGGAGTAGGGAGAAGTAAGGGGGGGTTACAAGACAGATTGAAAATCTAATTATAAGAGTTGTGTATTTAAATGTTGCTTGTTTCATATCACATGTACTGAACTGCATGCTTTTCAAAATAGTAAAATCCTGAGCCAAGGGTTCCTAACAAAAATACATATGGGTGTGATGAGTGGCAGCAATATCTCATCCCTACAGGCAACAAAGCAAAAATGTTACTTTGTTTATTTTTATTTATTTATTTTGTCAAGTGATTATTAGATAACAGGTATACGTATAAACATGGTTATGAATACATGAAATGGATACGAATAAGAAAAAAAGGAACAATAGGACAGGTACAGTAGGCACGTTGGTGCACTTATGCATGCCCCCTACAGACCTCTTTGGAAAGGGGTGAGGTCAATAGTAGATAGCCTAAGGTTTTGTTTATATTCGTAGATATTTTACTCTCAAATTGCAAATGGAGACGTGGGTACTCTATTTTTCTTATCTTCATTTTTAAGTGCTTTGGTTTTATTGTATTGCAAACAGTTGCTGGGGTGCACCCACAGTTTTGTTGTACTTGTACAATGACAATAAAGTTCTTCTAATTCTAATTCTAAAGTTTTTGGGGTTTGGGGAAGAAACCACAGAGTCAGGTAGAGTATTCCAGACATTGACCACTCTGTTGCTGAAGTCGTATTTCCTGCAATCAAGTTTGGTGTGGTTTGCCTTCAGTTTGTATCTATTGTGTGCTTTTGTATTGTTGTGGTTGAAGCTGAAGTATTCATTGATAGGTAGGACATTGCAATATATAATTTTATGCACTATACTTAGATCGGACTGAAGGCAGCATAGTTCTAGGTTGTATAGGTCTAAGATTTCAATTCTGGTGGTATAAGGTATTCTGCTATGAGTAGAGGAGTGGAGAATTGTGATTATTCTAATCATAATTTATTAACAATTGTGTGATAATCAACTATAACAGTAGTTGCAAGTTTCTGTTATTGACATATACTTTATTTTTCATAAGAGCAAAATACCTTTTCATTATTTCATTTATTAGTGCATTATTTTAAACAGATTTTAAGTCTAGGGAATGTGGGCTATAAATATTCAACTGTTTCGTTTAAAATAAATGCCTGTTTTATATGAAATGTTTCCTTCCAAAACTGCTTTTCTTTTCTTAGCAGATGTTCATTATTTTTAAATTTCAAGATGAAAATGTTCTTTATAGTGAATTTTTTTTGATACTTCAGATGTTCTAATATTTTATATATAGTTTTTCTGTTATAATTTGGGTGTCTGAAAACAGAAAAGTACTCAGATGATTTTGGCTACCTTTTTTGAGTATGTACAAATTGTTGTGGCTTATTTCTCATTAATTTATAAATGATAATTGTGATCCAGAGTTTGATTATCAGTAAGAATATGTGTAGAATTTTTGTTTAGTAAAACTTCACTATTTTTTCTACCAGCATATGATTCAGAACTACACCTATTTCTGCATCATCTCTTCTTCTAATTCTCATCTATGTTATAATCTTGTAACAAATCAGATAAAATGTTTATTTTTATATACTATGCTCTATTTCATTTATGTCCCTGGGCAAATATCATATGTCTATTCAATCTAATTGTTATTTTAATGTATTTACCTTTTGACAATTAGAGTAAAAGTATTTTATTTCAAAATGTGTTTGTGCTCTAAAGAATAATCTTTTCAGTTTGATCAACAGTCATAAACACATAAATATTACTTAAAGTTGGTGATACTAACTGAATTCTTGAAATAATGAAATATATATATCTTCTGTATTTCTAGATGTTGCTTTTTGACTCTTTTACTAAGAACAAGGGGAAATTTAAATGATTGATCTCCAAGATAAGAGTTAATAGCATGGAATAGCATAGAGTTACATTCTTCATAAAAGCCAGCTTAAATGTTTTCTTCTGCTGGTACCTCCATTCCAACATAATTATTTCTAATTAAATATTTGAGAAGAAGTTTGTTTTAGAAAAGAGCCTGTAGCTTCTTTAAAGGTATCCCAATCTTAGTACATGCAAGACTCCCCTGTGCTGTGTGTAGTTTTTAAGGTGCTATGTTAGCTTTCCAGAGGACATGGGTACTTTAAAATATTGAGGTCTGGCTTTCACACCAACTGTGAACACTTATTTTGCATGATTTGCAGAGCCCTAATATAGATGAGTTGGAAATGAGAGAAAAAAATGGAAGAAGTTGGATAAAACTTCGTGCAGAAATGAGTCTGAGATGGGCTTTAAACATGCAACTTCAGGGTTACTTTCTTATTTGTCAAAATACAGCTGAAATAAAGGATTTCTCAAAGTCATTGATGAAATCTTTGTCGGCTGATCCTTGTGAAGTGTACATTGATAGCATTGAGTTTGAAAGCTCTGCGATTAGGTTGTCCCTACAGAACTGTGGATACTAATCAATAGATAAACTAAATGTTCAAGCAAAAAATCAACATCTCTGCAGTCCATCCTCAATCATTTGCTAACATGACACCTGATAAAGTTTGTCTTCTGCCCTCATAAAGTATATGTGTTTATATGTGCATACCTTCATGCACATTATGTAATATTATTGAATGGATTTCAAAAAAGGTAGAGGGTTTTTATCAATTTGCCAACCAATACTAATTATATAAACAAGCTAGAGGAATATTAATTTTCTCACCATCACCCTCCCCACACAGTCATGATATGTCACTTGATAACAATATGACATTGCAAGTTTGACAACTGTGCTCTAGGATATCAGTCAAACTGAGTGTGTGTACCATAGTTTGGAGGGTGACTCTAACCAACAGGCAGATGACAGTGAAAGTCCAGATTAGTTTTATGATAAGCAGAAGCTAATGCCCCAAATCCACCACAGAGGACTCGTTCTGAATTGCCCAAACTTTGTTGCAATAAACCAGTTTGCAGCAAACCAGTAAACCATGGCAGCTCATCTCAAGCTGTTTAGGTTGAATCTGTCTGTATAAAAGAAAGCATTTGGCCTTATTAAATGCAACATTTTAATTAGATTATTAAGGATGTGCAAGTGTATTACAGACTTCTCTTCTCACATACAGACACCAGCTTTCGTTAGTTCTCTGGAATATTAATAATAATACCCCAATAATACCTCTTGCAACATAATTAACATCCATGTTAGGTTTATAGTCTATTGAGGTTGGGAAGAGAAACAATAGTTCTGCCTTGGATGAAAGAAGAAGGGATCTGAAAAAGAGTGGGAAACAGGGGAGTTTTACTTTCTGCGTTAAGAAGTGTGAACTTTCTGGATAAAGAAATAAAGGGGAAGAGGAAAACAAGGCAGAGAATAAGTTAAATAAGAGAACACCAAAATGAACTTTGTTAATTAAATTATTTCCAGAAAAAGCTAACTTTGGAAAGTTGGAGAATAGAATTGTTCTAGTTTGGTTCTGCAATCCAGCAGGACAGACACAGACTTCAAAGGATAATTAGGACTGCAGAAAAAAACAATTACTACCAACCTGCCTTCAATCAAGGACCTGTATACTGCATGAGTCAAAAAGAGGGCTGTGAAAATATTTACAGACCCCTCACATCCCGGACATAAACTGTTTCAACTCCTTTCCTCAAAATGATGCTATAGAGCACTGCACCCAGAACATCACTCTGCTAAACAAATAATTTTCTCAACACTGTTCAACTATTTACAAAGTCTGAGCTACTATTACTATTAATCTTCCCATCACTCCTTATCACCCATCCCCTCCCACTTGTGACTGCATGACTGTAACTTTGTTGCTTGTATCCTTATGATTTATATTGACCATTTCCTAGGATGATTTGATTGCTTATTGTATCTATGACTATCAGTAAGTGTTGTACCTTACGATTTTTGACTCTTAATGAATGTATCTTTTCTTTTATGTATACTGACAGCATTTGCACCAGGACAAATTCCTTGTATGTCCAATCACACTTGGTCAATAAGGAATTCTAAACTAATTCTAATTCTCCTTGAAATCTGGGGAAAGAAGTCTTCCTCTGATATAGGAGTATACTTGTCTTGAATTCAATCAGGGCTTTTGAAGCGCTGTCACTTTCTGTTTCTGTTTCTGTTCCTGTTTCTCTCCCTCTCTCTCTGTGTGTGTCTCTGTCTCTCTCTGTATGCATGTGCGTGCATGTGTGTGTGTGTGCGTGCGTGTGTGTGTTATATGTATATGTATATGTATATGTATATGTTATGACTCCCCTTCAAAATTCAAACGAACAAAACAGAAAGCAGCCGTTTCACAATTAAATCAAACGGAAAGAAGTCTTACAAGATAACGGCTGGCAGAAATCTCAATCCACAGCATAAATCTTTACTCTGTCCGGCAAACCAGTCCTGGCAATAAATCTCCAGTCTCAGAGCTTCTTGCTGTAACATCCTCACTCAATAAATCACTTTGTTCCTGGCAAATTGTACCAGCCCAGCTGTGTCCTTTTATACTCATTGAGGCAACTTGCTAATTTACTGACTCGCTCTCCTCATTCGCTCCAGCTGATTTTGCCTTCTCAACCGTCTTCTGTTCCTTACATTTAACCACAAATTTTCCAAGTTCTCATCTCCACTAGAAGACTCTCTCAAAACTTCCCTGTCAGCCATTCCCGGCTGTTGATCAGATAAGGAACCAGAGGAGGTCAAAGGTCCTGACAATTCTAATACATCAGTTCTGTCGTCCTTTGTCACGTCCATCTCCTCATCCTGGTTACCAGTCCAATCACTGAGCCATGCTGGCTCATATTTTTCTGCCATGTCCTCCTCACTTGAACTCATATCAGTCACAGGAGCTGAATCCAAGCCTGGAGCCACAACATGTATATGTATGTAAGTCTAGGTGTATTCAGGTCTTTTCCCATGTAAGATTAAGAGTATCTTGGCGAGGTCCCACTCGCCATCCTCAGGCTAGTGCTTTCTGCTTGTGCCAGTGCAAGAAGTGTGTGATCGGAGCTGCCGTCTCTCTATAAATCCTGGTGGTGGGGGCTGGTGTGCTGGGCTGGTTGGCTGCGCTGCTGCCTCTTGATTGGTTGATGGGGTTGATGTTGGTATAATGGGCTG
The DNA here is from genome assembly GCF_049901715.1 of Pseudonaja textilis. NCBI lineage: Eukaryota > Metazoa > Chordata > Lepidosauria > Squamata > Elapidae > Pseudonaja > Pseudonaja textilis. The sequence goes on from NC_141990.1 coordinate 120,194,513, forward strand.
TGTGATGGCCTTGTGAGTTTTGTTGTGGAGATATCCAGGATCTTGTGCTGTAATCTCCTGGGTGTTTGTTTTGTAGTGATCTTTTTTCCATTAGCCATTAGTGTTTTAACGGCTTGGGTAATGGGTTGTGTGATGGGCTTGCGAGTTCTTTTGTTGTGTTACCCTGGCTCCTGCGTTGTAATCTCCTGGGTCGTTTGTGTTTGATCTCTTTTCCATTAGCCTCCTGTGTTGTAACAGCTTGGGTAATGGGTTGTGTGATGACCTTGTGAGATTTACTGCTGTGGTATCCTTGGTCTTGTGCTGTGATTTCCTGGGTCGGTTGCTGTGTTGCAACTTCTTGAGTTCTTGTGGTGTAATTTCCTGAGCTTTCTGATGTGATATCCTGAGTGGGTGGCTGTGATGTAGCATTCTGGGTTTTGGTCTAGCTTCGAGTTTGGGATCTGGGTCTGTGTTCTTGGCGTGTGTCAGCTTGTTTGGTTTTGGGGTCGGGGGTGCGACAGCTGATGAAGCAGCCATGGTCTGGTTTCTAGATGGTGGTTGTCCTTCATTTATAGAATGGGTTTGGGCCTGGGTCTGATGAGGGGGATTGGTGCTGGTGTCCCGTGTTGTTTTGGGTTTGGTGTTGGTTTTTGTGGCTGGGACTCATTTGTTGGTGAGGGGTAGTTTCCAGATGTCTTTGTGAGATTTCCAATGGAAACATATAATTCATTATTATAGCAATTACATAGACAAATAAGAATTCCTTCAACTTTTAATTTATTGTTTCTCTCTACTTAGAGAGCAAATGAGGAAATATAACATTTCTTATAATTCTGCCTTTTGTACTTCCATTTACAGTATTACAGATTTTATCTCCATGCCTAGAATATCTATCTGTCTGTCTGTCTGTCTGTCTGTCTGTCTCTCTCTCTCTCTCTCTCTCTTTCTGTCTCTCTCTCCCTCCCTTAAATACTGTGTCTCTGAAATTGAGCTTTTTTTGCTCAATAATCCTTTGACCCAAAATCTTATCATTTGACCTTATAACATCTGGAAATCTGTCTCCATAACTATATAACTCGACAGAGTAATCTTACATAAATTTATTCAAAGGTAACTTACTTAAAGTTAAAAGAAGTTCTTTCTAAATTAGTAAAGGTGTGGTTATAACTCTGGATTAATGAATTTAAAGCATGGTTCAATTAAATATTGTGTCTATATAATTCCCTTTTTTCAAATTTATTCCACTAATTCCAATTTGTAATTTGATATTTCTAGCAAATATATTTTCTCATGTTTGTACTTTGATAATGGTTGAGTGGACTAGAGGAAACAAATTAAACAACATTAATATGTTTGCACAGTTTTTAGATATCTGTATTTATAGTTTAATACCTTAATAATTTTATGAAAGATATCATAAATGCTTTAAATCATTAAATAGGAAAGGTGCTGCATTTATTTAAATAAATAAGATCAGTTTGTCTTATTTGTCTAACATTGTATATTATAACACCAAAAGTAAGCTTTGCCTTAAGCTTCTGTTCTTTCAGAGAATTTAAGATTTGATTTTAAAGCAAAAAAGCATCATTTGGTAGCATACAAATCAAACATAAATAAACACAATAAAAATAGTATTATGCAAACATAATTATTAACTTTTAAGGAATCAAATTATTTTACATTTAAATAATTATCAGCCTAAAGAACAAATATACTATGAAAAAAGTTTTTCAGACTATAATTTTCTAGAGCAAATAAAGTTTTGTTTTCTTCTGTATCTGACTTGATCAATTTCTAGAACCACCCAATTCATGACTTGAAACAGCAAGTCTTCTGAGAAGATAACTCCAACAATCTTTATTATAGATTATTATGGATTCCCCAGGCTCTGAATTTGTAGAGAAGAAATTCTTTCTTTGCCAGAATTCATTAGAGGAGCCATTGGATTGTTGGCTGTCTGAGGCAGGTTTTGTTATTAAAAAAATAGATTTAGTAAATACAGACGTAGACTTGGAAAATGGAGATATCAGATTCATACTTGGCTGAGTGCCAAGATTAAAACAAGATGGCTGTTAAAGAGAGGTAATCATTGGAGATTGGTGCAACTCCTTGTGAAGAAAAGGTATCACGCTACCTAACAAAGCTGGAGACTCCCCCACTCTCTGTCCTATTAAAAATAATTTACTGCTTTTTGACCTATATCTTTATGACTGTGTAAATCTTTGTCTAGTAATGTCCATTGAGAATTCAGTGTGCTAGTATGCTGTAATTACTACTTTCTCTGTGTAGGCATATACTGTATGTTTTTTTGCAGACAATCAGCTGAGTAAGAAAAATATCACTTTTGAGGAATGTAAAGGTTTAGTACAATAAAGACCAAAGATATATTGAATCTTACTATTTCCCTTACTAATTGATTATATGTCCACAAGTCATTCTTGACTTATAGGAACCTTTTTTTTTTTTTTTGGTCTATGGCAATCTGTTTGTAATGTGATCTTACATGTTTTCCAATAGTGTTCTCATTGCCTCTAGAATTTACTTCATCCATCTTATTGCTGCTTGCTGTTTTATTTGTTTCTACCTTACCCAGTATTAGAACCTTCCCCAGAGAACTAACACTTCACATAATCTGTCTGAAGTAAGATAATCAGAGCTTGGTATTTGTGCTTTAAGTGACAACTTTGTTTTGATTTGTTTAATTACCAGTATCAGGAGTCTTCTCCAAATCAAAGTTCAAAAAGGTCAATATTCTTCCTATCCTGCTTCTTTAAAATCTAAGATTTGCTTCCACAGAGTATCATAGGGAATACTATTTTTTGCAAAATTCTAATATTTGTAGGTGTAGATACATCAAGACAGCTTAATATTGTTCTGAAGTCTGCTTTATCATGTTTTAGTTTGCAAATATCTGATAATGAGGTTCTTCATGAAGTGATACATTTCAATTTGTTTAAGAATCTGAAAGAAAAATCATGGAATAATATGGAAGTGTTAAACAGAAATATTAGAGAAAAAAAGGATATAAAAGGCATGAAAATTAAAAAGGAAGAATTTAAGTTACAAGCATTCGCAGATGATCTGGTTTTCATTTTAGAAGACCCACTAGAAACAGTATCAAAATTGATGGAAAAGATAGACATATATGGAAAGGTGGCTGGTTTGAAAATAAATAAAGATAAAACAAAGATTTTGACAAAGAATATGCTATCAAGACAAAAGGAAGAACTGGCGGATGTATTGAAAATTCAGGTCACGAATTAGATCAAGTACTTGGGGATACATTTGACAGCAAGATGTAGTACACTAAAAGAGAATAATTATATCAAACTTAAGCAGTAGATAGCGCTATATTTGGTGACATGGGAAAATTTACAACTGTCATTAATAGGGAGAATATCAACAATCAAGATGAATATACTACCCAGAATTTTATATTTGTTCCAAACAATTCCAGTTAGGCTTGGAAAAAATTACTTTGAAGATTTAAATAAAATTGTGTTGAAATATATATGGCAAAGTAAGAAAGCGAGAATAAAGTTAAAAATTTGCAAGATGCCAGAATAAGAGGAGTATTTGGTTTGCCTAATTGGGAGTTGTATTACCAAGCTACAAATCTGATGTGGGTTAAGGAATGGATAACATTAAGAAATACTAGATTGTTGACATTAAAAGGACATGATCTGTTGTTGGGGTGGCATGCTTTTTTATGGTATAAAGGAACTAAAACACCGGGGTATTTTCGAAGACATTATATATGGGAGTCTCTGTGATTAAACTGGGAGAAGACAAAAAGACAATGTTATTTGAAAATTCCAGTCTGGCTATCAACTATTGAAGCATTTTCTTATCCTATAATATATAAAAAGGAACAAACAGTTAGATATGGTGAAATATTGAATGAAAAGGTTGAACTTAAATCTGTGCAAAAATTAGAGGAACAAGGTATAAAGATGAACTGGTTTTCATATGCGCAAATACATACAAGGTATGACAAAGATTCTAAAACAGAAGGTTTCTATGACTGACTTAGGTAAGATTTTGACAGGTGCTGATGAAAAGGTGATTAAAAAATTGTATGGATATTTATTAGAAATTAAACTAGAAGAAGAACAAGTTAAAGAAACTATGATTGCTTGGGGGAAGAATTTTGGATATGGGATTGATTTAGAGAAATGGCAAAAATTGTGGTCTCAAAATTATAAAATGACAATGTCAACAGCATATAAAGAAAATTTGTATAAGATGTTTTACATTTGGCATTCTCCCCTGACAAGAATAGCAAGAATGTTCAAGAACAAAGGCAGACCCGACATACGTGGTAGACAGAGAGGTGTGGAAGCAGTACTTAAGGACATTAGCGGACCTCGCCCGAGCGCGAGACAAACGCTGAAGAAAAAGAAGAAGAAGAAGAAGAAGAAGTTCAAGAACAAATCTGAATAATGTTGGAAATGTCATCAGATACCTGGCTCATATTACCATATGTGGTGGACTTGTGCGGATGCCAAAAAATATTGGACTAAAATCCACATGTGGTTGGAAAAAATGACAAAAAAGCATATAGACTTGAAACCAGAAATATTTTTATTGGGAATCTTACCTGAAATATATAGTAAAGAATTGAAATATCTGATTGTAAATGTATTAACAGCGGCTAGGATTGTATTTGCCAAAAACTGGAAAAATGAGAAAATACCATTACAGGAGGAAATCATTAAGAAAATATTGGAATGTGCTGAAATGAGTAGATTGACATTTGAAATCAGAGAACAAGAGGATAAACAATTTTATAAAATTTGGGATCTATTCTATCAATCATTAGACAATAAAATATGGTAATGAAATATGTAGACTCTTAGAAAATAATAAATATATAAAGAAGTATCTACAAAATGATTGTAGGATAGATTTGAGATGATAATATGAACTGTCATAAAACAAATTAAGTAAAATATGGATTATTTTGTAAAACATGAATGAATAAAAGTATAGTCAAATGATTGATTAACAATAATATTAACATATTTAATATTTGATTGAAAATATTGAAAATAAATACAATATAATTGTAACTGAAGAATACGAAATGGAGGCACAACAGAATTTGTAAACCAACTGACACACTGTATGTATATATATATATATAAAAGATGTATATATATAAAAGATGGCTTGATGTTTTTATGTTTTGTTTGTTTATGTTTGTCTTAAAACATAAAAATTTTTAAAAAAAGAATCTGAAAGAAAAATCATGGAATAATAACATCAGTGAAGAGAAGGGTAATTTGCTAGCACACCAGAAGTTTTCATTGCAAAAAAGTGTGCTTCGTTCTCAACTATAAAAACCTGTATATTTCAACATTTTTACAATGCAGACTTAAGTAGAATTTATTCATTGGAACCTGTGGACTAAATAAAGGATCAACAGAGCCAAGGCAACACCGACAGAGATTCTACTTGTACAATATAATTTCAGACAACTTTGTACTTTCTTGTAAAGACATTTATGCCTTATTGAAGAAGAGAATACATGTTGCTCACGGTTGAATTGTACGGTTCTTGATGCCATCTAAGCTCAATTGCTTACTTGTAGATATTCCATTACCCAACTAACACACATCAGTATGTTAATGAAACATCTAAAATATACACTTTTGGGGGGAAAGGTGATCATTATAGAATTAGAGAGTTGGAAGGAACTATTTAATCTGTTTGGTCCAGGCCACTGCTCTATACAGGCACTTAAATTAAAGCATTTCCAACAGATAGTTTGAGCAGATTCAATGGACAGCTCACCAGTTCAAAATGTACCTGATTCCATTATTAGAAAATTCTTCCTTGTTTTCGCTTCAGCTTTCTGTAGACGTTATTATTCTGGACAATTTATTTTGTCAAAAGAAGTGTTTAAAGAATATTTATCTAACCAACCTCAGAAAATAACATTGTCCTTGCAATAAATATTAAGCTACTCTTTGAAAACACCACCTAAAGACTAAGAAGCTTTTGAGAACTAAGAACAACTGCAGGAATGTAAATCTCTCAGCATTTGCTTGCTTTTCTTCTGTAAATATGTGTTTAAAAAATTAAAAGACAGAGCAATTGGTTTTTACTTACTCAGCCTATGCACAACTTGGACTCAACCTTTAACATAGGAAGTTGGGTTATGTACTTCACAACACAAATAACTAAAAAGTATTACTTTTATCTCCTAAGAGACTATGAATAAATATTAGATCAAGAATACTGAAGTTATATTTATATTTCATGGCAGTTTCTTAGGCCTAGCCCAATTTTTTAGTGAGAAGTTGTTCTTAACTGGGTTTTATAGTCTACTTGACAGAACACTGCTACCTCCCACAGATGTGATACCAATTTATCTACTCCCATTTGCGAGACAAAGAAGCTTAAAGGAATTTTACCTGAATGGGGAAAAGAAGGAAGAGACAGCACTCTGCAGCAAAGAGTTTATCCAAGCCTTTGAAGCAGCAGAAAATGGAAGATTATATTGCAAACAGACAGTCTGTTCCAGTGAGTAACTCATTCACAGGAACCTTGTCAATCAAACCTAATTTATGTGATTCATTGGAATAGGACTTACAAACCGAACTGGAAGATAAGCAGTGTGTAGAGCTGTCCTCCCTCTCGGAGGGTGTCTCCTGTTCTTGGAGCCCAGCAGCAGCCTTCTTTACTCAGGGGGGAGATGTAACAAATTTTAAAAAGGAAAATGTGACAAACTTCCTCTCTAGACAATGTTTGCTTACAGCTCAAACTGTAAACTCAATATATGATCTTTTGTCAATTGTCATAAATAAGGTCGATTTCCTGAAAGAATCTTTTGCAACATTTGTTAGGAGCCACTCAAATACTGTAGGACTTGGGAGGATAACCATGGATAGATATGGGATGGCTAATTCAGAAAATGAAACTAGCAAAGGACCTCATTTTCCTCCCAAAAATTTGAACACACTCGATCAGGTAAAGGCCTAAGAGATGACCAACATAACTACAGTCTGCAAACTGACCAGGTTACCTTGCAAATTATGAGAGTAAATTGAGGGTGTTGGAGTAATAGAAGAGCTATTAGGCTGTCCCTGAGCCAGCTGCTCCATTGTGAACTCACTCTGATAGATCTACTACGTGCAGAGTGGCTGCCAGCAAGAATGCAATGTATGAGAAGTCTCCTATTGTTCAAGCAACTCATAATACCCTCTGTTATAACTCGGAACAAAGGGGAGGCCACACCAGAGCATCTCAATAACACACTTTATTCAGGGGAATAAAGGGGGCTGTCGCGGCCTGTAAGCTAACAACAGACCTTCCAGCGAACAGCGGCTGGTTTCGACCTAGCAGCCGGCTTTTATAGCCGGCTGTCGAAGGAGCCAGCCAATGGGGCTGCAAACGCCCGCAGTATGAACGGACCTGAGGGGGAACTTGTGTCAGTCCCGAGGACATAACACCCCTTCCCTAGATACGAACACGAATAGTCCTTTAAGTAAGCGGGTGGTTTGTGTGAGCGCCCCGACCGGCGCAGTTCTGGCGATGCACAAAGTGGCATAGAGTTCTAGGAGTCAGGAACTGGCCTTGCCGGGCAACAGGGTCGATCTGGGGTCCGGACTGGAGTCTGGGAGTGGTCACAGTCCTCGGGTTGGATTGTTAAATTGTCATTGCCACGCAACCCGGTGGTGTCGTCGGCTGGTACGGCTGATGACTCTGTAGGACGGTCCCGGTCTACCGTCCGTTCTCGACTCGGCTGGTGGCGACTGGTCACTCTGGAGGTCCCAGCTAGGATTCGGGTGCAGCGATTGGAGGGTCACTGAAGTCCCTGGGTCAGCGGCGGCATGTTCGCCCTGGCGACTTCTTATCTGGTCCAGATGCCTCCGCCAGATACGCCCATCCCCCAACTGGATGCGGTATGACCTTGGCCCGGTGATGGCCACGATCTTCCCAGGTACCCACAGGGGATCGCCTGCGTAGTTCCTGACAAAAACTTGGTCCTGTAATACAAAACTCCTGACCCTAGTGTTAGAGCCCAATGGTGTGTCTGGGCAATAGTGGGGATGCAGTCTATCTAGCACTGTCCTTAGATGTCTGCCCATCAGTAATTCGGCTGGGGATTTGTTTGTGACAGTACATGGGGTCGAGTGTTGGCTTAAGAGAAAACGAGAGAGTCTGGAGTGCCAGTCGTCTTGAGTGAATCTTGCCAACGCCTCTTTGCTGACCTAACGGCTCTTTCCGCCAACCCATTGCTGGCGGGATGAAAAGGGGCTGTTAGGATATGCCGGATGCCCAGGTTGGTGGCATACCGCTGAATTCTGTAGACGTAAATTGGGGGCCATTGTCTGAGACTATGGTGTCAGGCAGACCGTGTGTAACAAATAAGCGGGTCAGAGCCTAGGCAATTGCTCGGGTGGTGGTTGTGGGTAGGAGGGCCACATCGATCCATTTGGAGAACGAATCCACGACCACCAGGAAGGTCTTGCCGTGGAAGGGCCCGGCTAAGTCAATGTGCAGCCATGACCACGGTGTGTTGGTACTTTCCCATTTGGTTGGGGTGGTGATCGGTGGTGCTGGCCTGGATTCTTGACAGGGGCGGCAGGAGCTTACCCATTTCGTGATCTCGTCGTCCATGCCCGGCCACCAGATGTAACTCCGAGCCAACGCTTTCATCCGGACGATGCCAGGGTGCCCTCGTGTAACGCCTTCAGGACGGGTGTGCGCAGCGGTTTTGGAATGACAACTCTGGTCCCCCATAACAGGCAGCCCTGTAAACTGGAAAGTTCTTGCTGGCGGGTTTTGAACGGTGAGAATTCAGTTGAGAGATTACCGCCCGGCCACCCCCTCCGTACCCAGTCCAGAACCTGGGCGATAAGTTTATCTTTTTTTGGAGTGGAGAGCGATGTCGCCAGCGGTGACTGGGATGTCGAACTCACTGGCATCGAAAATGGCATGGACCGGGGCCGGGTCCTCCACGGGTGCTGGCAACGGGCAGCGGCTGAGGGCGTCGGCGTGGCTGAGGTTTTTTCCTGGGCGGTGAACCAGTTTGTACGAGTAGGCCGCCAGGAATAGGGTCCACCTAGTCATCCTGGGGGACAAGACTTGCGGTGTTTGTTTTTCTCCTGAGAGGAGCCCCAGCAGTGGTTTGTGATCTGTGACAAGTTCGAAGTTGTGACCAAAAAGAAATTCATGGAATTTTTTGACCGCAGCAACGGCGGCTAGGGCCTCTTTGTCAATTTGGCTATAATTACGCTCGGTTGTTGACAAGGTTCTAGAAAAGAATGTGATTGGCGCTCGGAGCCGTTGGGCAGTCTGTGGCTTAAGACAGCCCCAATCCCGAAAGGTGAGGCATCTGCAGCTAAGACTAGAGGAAGACGCTGGTCAAATTGTATTAGGACAGCGTCCGAAGTGAGTAGCGATTTGACTGCCTTAAAGGCGTATTCCTCTTTGGGACCCCAATGCCACGGAGAGTTTTTGTCTAGAAGTCTATGCAACGGTTCAGCTACTGACGCTTTGTGGGGTAGGAATGACGCATAGAAGTTTAGCAAACCCAGGAAAGCTTGTAATTCTGACTTGGAAGACGGAGTGGGTGCCTCGTGAATGGCTTTGACTTTAGACTCCACGGGGTGGATGCCAGAGGCATCTATTTTATACCCAAGAAAGTCCACCTGCCTAGTGGCGATGGCACACTTCTCCCTTTTTAGTTTGAGGCCATGCTGCCTGAACCTATCCAATACCGCTCTGACTCTGATAAAAAGTTGGGGCCTGTCCCTGGCTGAAATCAAAATGTCATCAAAGTACAGAACTACGCCAGGGAGGCCTTGCAGTATCCGTTCCATTAATGACTGGAAGATTCCTGGGGCGACGCTAACGCCAAATTGGAGGTGCTTGCATCGAAATGCCCCTCTGTGGGTGACAATAGTTTGTAGTTCGGCCATTTGGTTATCCACAGGAAATTGCTGATAAGCCTGTGACATATCCAATTTGGCGAATATGGTTCCCGGTTCAAATGTGTGTAGTAAGTGTTGGATTACTGGGACTGGGTATGCGCTAGTCTGTAGATAGCGGTTAATTGTGGTCTTATAGTCAGAACACATTCTTATACTACCATCTTTTTAAGGGTGTGACAATTGGAGTCTCCCATTTAGCAAAATCCGTGGGCTCAATCACCCCTTGTTTGAGCAATTTGTCCAGTTCTGCATCCAGCTTAGCGCAGAGCAAATGGTACTCTGCGGTTTTAAACGGACGGAACTGCTTGGGGTCCACCGAAAAGGAAATGGGCGTACCATTATAACAACCCAATTCATTGCTGAACACATCAGCATAGTCTGAAAGTAGTGAGTCGATATCGGAAGGTGAGACAGCATGTACTCCCGTTAAGCTAAGGCCGAGATAGGGGAACCAATCCAACCCCAAAAGGCTAGGGGAGGGCACCATCTACCACCACTAGAGGCAGATGGCCTTTAAAGGATTTGAATCTAACGAGGAACTTGCCTGTTCCGAGTACTGGAATATTCTTCCCTGGTAATCCCTCAAGGTGAGACGACTCTTCTGGAGTTGCTTCCTGGACAGGCTGGGTCGTATTTTCTTAAGTGTGCTCCAAGAGATGATCGATAGTGCCGATCCGGTATCGACTTCCATAAGACAGGGTTTACCTTCTAAATGAATAGAGAGGGTAATTTTATTAGGTGTCAAAAAGTGTGGTTAGCTTGGTAGCACGTATAACAATTTTCTACTTGCCTGGGTGGCCCCGGAGGGAGTAAGGGACGATGACTTTTGTGGAGCCGCGTGCGTTGCCTGGCAGGCCCTGGCGATGTGGCCTTTCTTGTCGCAATTGTTGCAGGTGGCGTTCCTGAACCTGCAAGTCGTTCTGGCATGGGACCCCCGCAGGAGAGGCACAACAGAATGTGTTTAGGCACGTTGCCGTTTTTGGCCTAGCTCCTACCTGTGGCTGTTTGAAGGGTTTGAGGCGATGCACTTCTAAGTGTTCGGTGGGGTCTTCTTCACTCACTGCTTCCTCGGAATGAACAGTGACCGGACTGGGTTTGGCTGCGCTTCCTTGTATTTCAGCGGCCGACTGTGTCGCTAGTTCAGCGCCAAAGCTTCCTCGATTGCCTGGGTGAGGTTGAGATCTTTTCTGGTCAGCAACCGCCTCTGTAACCTTACATCTCTGACTCCACAGACGAGTTGATCCAGGAGCATGTCGTCTAGGTAATTTTTAAATTTGCAGTGGAGAGCTGCAGTTCTCAGGGCGGCCATATACTGATTTATAGATTTTCCATCTGTTTGTTTCCTCATACGAAAGGCAAAACGTCTCGCTATCTGCGATGGCTTTGGGGAATAATGGTTAGAGAGTGTCTCCAACAGCTCGGACCACGGAACGTTCTTTAATTCCCTTGGAGCGAGTAGCGCTGTAGTAACTCAGGAAGTACGATTTCTTCCTTTCTCTGTAGCATCGGCTAGACCGATGGCATCAAGGTAGTGATTGAAGCGGTTTCTGTAAGAGTCCCACTTGTCTTCATCTGGCTTAAATGGCGGAAACGCCGGATTTGAATTCATATTGGGTGTTCAGTCTGTTGGTAGACTGACCAATCTCTCTCTGGGAATACAAGGCCCTGATAAGAGTGGCAGCTTCAGCTCTAGAGGATCTCTCTGGGTTACACGCTCTGTGTGACTATGGCGGCTATTGCTGTAGCGCCGTAACTGACTTCCGTTTGAATTTCGCGCCCTTACAAGGGCGTAGGCGGCTATAGCTGTAGCGTCGTGCTGACAGCTATTCAAATCGCGCACCTATGTGTTCTGGTGGCTGTGAGCGCAGCGCCGAAAGCTTCGCTAACAAGCAGAATCCGAACAGCAGCGGTTGGATTCTGTGCTCAATGCTGGGCGGCTGAGGTTCTCAGTGCCCCACTTCTCTCACGTAGCTTTTTTTGAACTGAGCGGCTACACGCTCCACTTTCACTTCCGCAATCACGACTGACTGAGCTCTCAAACGGCGCGGCTTCGGTTCAGCGTTTTGGTGTGTGTTTCAGCTCTTTTGGTATTGCTGCTGGTTGGCCAGATCCCACCTTCGTCGCCAATGTTATAACTCAGAACAAAGGGGAGGCCACACCAGAGCATCTCAATAACACACTTTATTCAGGGGAATAAAGGGGGCTGTCGCGTCTGTAAGCTAACAACAGACCTTCCAGCGAACAGCGGCTGGCTCGACCTAGCAGCCGGCTTTTATAGCCAGCTGTCGAAGGGAGGCAGCCAATGGGGGCTGCAAACGCCCCCGCAGTATGAATGGACCTGAGGGGGAACTTGTGTCAGTCCCGAGGACATAACACCCTCCATGCTTTTCAGAATGAAAAGTGCCTTCTCAATATTTCCAATAAGGGCTTTTTGCTCAGAAAAAGTGTTCCCACTCCTGAAACAGCATCACCAAGTGGGAACGGTTGCTTTAAATCTAGGTTGCAACAGCTCTCACATTGCTAAACCTGAGGCTGCTGCAACTGAACTGACCTCAAGAAGGCAAAGAAGCAATATACAAACTGTGTTACCCACAGCTGTAGAAACTGCTGAGGATGTGCCAGAGGAAACATTGACTTATTCAGTGCATTGACAGAACCTGAGCAAGTTAACCTCATTCAAAGATTGGATGACCTAAAAGAGGCATTGGCAACAGCTCAATCTACAGCAAAGCTTCTATTTAATTTGGCTCCACTAACCACGCAATCTTGTGACAATGTATTTAATCAACAAACTGCCTGTACCTTAACAGTAAAAGAACATACTGTCATACAGGCTGACTGTACCTCTGAGAAACAACTGAAAGACAAAGGGCTTCATCACACAGTGCCCCCTAAACTGATAAACACTAAGGAGATAATCCATCTTCCATCTTCAATTGATTTAGAAGCTCCCAAACAGCTTTCCACAAGATGAATCCTCAGCTATGCCACTCCAAAAATGGACATGAATCTACATTCATAGATTTAAACCAGAGTACCTGCCCATTGGGAAAAAATCATTCTTGGAGCAAGAGCAAAGGCATACTGGCAACTGAGATATAGAAGAGCAACAACAAGTTCTGCAACCCATGAGGAGAAATATTCAATGTCACAACAATTGTGTTTATATGGGAAGCTTAGATGATATTGATCTGGATCCAATGTCAAGTTGATATCTGACATCTTTACCATCCAGACAATTAACCAAGCCAGATCATCTTGCTTCTGAGAACCCCATACAGTTGGTGACCTGGAACATAGCGGGCTGGAAAGGGATAGTTGATAGTGGACTAATGAGCTTTTTCTCTAGATTTGACATAATAGCCCTTCAAGAAACTTGGCGAACCGAAGTGGACGAACCAGTACAACTGCCAGGCTTTCAGGGATGGGCTTCCCCAGCCCAAAAAACAAAGAACAAAGGGAGACCCTCTGGTGGATTATGCATTCTTATAAAGCAAGAGTTGCAATGGCAGGGAGAGAAATTATATAATGAAGATAAGTATCCATACTTTCTAGCTGTCAAATTTGAATATGACCAGTTTGAGTTAATATTGGTAAATGTGTATATTCCCCCAAGCACATCCCAGCACTATAATTCCAAATATTGGATGTGCTTGGAAGTTATCCTAGAAGATATAGCAATACTGTATCCTCAGTCCATAGTGGTTTTATTAGGAGATTTGAACGCTAGACTGGGTCCCTCTTTGTATGAGCTTGCCCAGAAGAAGGGAATCCCGGGAAGTGCTTTGAAAACCATCCTCAGTGGCTCTCGAGAGATTGTAAAAGTAATGCTGCTGGTTTGCTCCTAGTCTCCTTAATTTTTCAGGGTAATCTCCAAATTTTGGGAGGTAAGGATAAGAATTACATATACCCTTATATACACCACTCAACTAATTCAAGTAGTGTACTGGATCTCTTTTGTGTGTCTAGAGATAAGGCTGACCTCTTCTCAGAGGTCCCAGTACACCTTAGCGACAATAGCGACCATCAGCCTATAATTGTGAAATTGTGAGGCCGCTCAGATTTAAGACTATATAACATGGTTGACAGATGGCTTACTAAAAAGGTAGAAGTGACTCAAAATAAAAGGTTAATTTGGGCTAAGGTTGATACTAAGGCAATATTAGAATGCCTTAAAACAAAGAATGCTATTAAGTGGGTGAGAACAATCCAGTCATTTACTACTGACTGAATGTCAGCCTACAATGCATTCTCCAATCTTGGTAACATACTGAAGAAACATCTAACAACTAAACCTGCTACAGAAAGAGCCCAAGTGGGTAGACCTCGCTGGTTTGATTTGGATTGCCAGCGACTGAAAAAGAAATTGAAGGCAACCATGAGGCTTGCTCAGAGGAACCCTACTGCCTATATACAAGCTAAGATGTTGCACACAAGAAGGGAATATAAAAAAACTATAACATTAAAGAAAAAAAGTTTTGCCATTTCAATCTGATCAGAGCTTGAGTTGGCTGCCAGAAGTCATAACTCAGTATTATTTTGGCATTCTGTAGCAGGTATCCTGAAGGAACAGAGATTTGCCTTTGACATACCAATCTCTGCTGAGGATTGGGAGAATTATTATCAGTGCTTGTTTGCCTCCACCAAACTGGTAAAGAAATTATTTTTAAACAGTGATTTAATAAACCCTAGTATCCCCCCGACCTTGGCCACTAGTCTCAGAAAAGGAGATACAGTCCATCATTAAAAGTTTAAAGAGCAATAAAGCCCCAGGAGAGGATTTTCTACCAGAAGAACTATTTAAGAAATTTCCCAACTGGTGGGGACCTGTATTAGTAGGCCTTTTTACACACATAAATAACACCTGCCATATACCAGATGGGTGGAAGGTGGCAATAGTTGTCCCCATATATAAAAAAGGGAATAAGATGGATCCTAGTAATTATAGGCCCATCAGCCTGATTGACATTGTAGCGATTATATGCTAGGTACCTTTTGAACAGAATTGAAATCTGGGTAGAGGAAAACAACATCCTCACAAAAGAACAAGCAGGTTTTAGACAAGGCAGATCTACTATTGATAGCTGCTTTGTCTTGAATCATCTAACTGCCAAATATGCCTATAAGAGAAGACCCCTGTTTGCTGCTTTCATAGACCTTACAGCAGCATTTGATATGGTAAATAGAGAAGTACTATGGAGTAAACTGACATCTCTTAAAATAGAACCCAGACTCCTGGCTTTGATTAAAGCCCTTTATACAAATACCTGTTTGAGGGTGTGGTATGGGATTAACAGGGCCCTGACTAACAGGATTTGCACAAATAAAGGGATAAGGCAAGGGTGTATCCTGGCCCCATTATTATTTAATTTATACATCAATGACTTGCCAGGATTAATGAAGGATACCATGGTACACATGCCGATGATCTTAAATACTTACTGTAACAGCTTGCTTTATGCTGATGATGTGATTTTATTATCATACACTCAAGTAGGATTACGTAGGCTATTAATCATTAGTAAAGCTAAATCAAAAATAATGGTGTTTGGAAAAAACCATCAGAGACATAGATGACAATTGGATGGTGAACCAATTGAACAGGTTAATTCCTTTGTATATTTGGGCATAACTTTTTCCAAGACTGGATCTTGGGCCTGCCATCATCAATGGAGTATATTTAGAGCAAAAGCCCATTTATTCTCAAACTAAAAAACCATAGTTATCCAGGGTCCCTAGTCCCATTAATCATGGTTTATAAAGCTAAGGTTACCACAATGCTCTTGTATGGAGCAGAAATTTGGGGTCTTTACTCAACCACAGTCCTAGAACAAACACAGTCCCAGCATTTGAGATGTATTTTGGGTGTAGACCCAAGAACATCTGCTGCAGCAGTTAGAGCTGAATTGGGAATTTATACAATTCAGGCATTATCTAAAATTAGAGCTTATAACTACTGGTGCAAAGCTAATGAAATGGAGACTGACAGACTACCCAAATTATGCCTACTAGAGCAAATAAAACTACAATCACAAATCTCCTGGATCATTAAACTAACACATTTTTTTAAGAAGCTGTGGTCTTCCTATCTCTTGTGTAACAGGAGAACAATCTAAAAAAAAAGAGTTGCCCAAAGAATTAAGGATATAGATGCACAAACTGATATAGCTATCCTTAGTAAGGTAGGTAACTTGAAATGGTTGAGTAAATAAAAATGTACTTTCCAAGTAGATAGCTACTTGAAGTCACAACTCCCAAAACATCTTAGGGAGATATTTACGAGAGTGAGAGTTGAACAGCTTGATACAATGGTTAGATACGGGAGATTTCATGCAATACCGTACAATGAGCGTCTCTGCATTTGCGGAGCGGCAGAGATAGAGGACCCAGCTCACATCCTATTTGGCTGTTGCCTATATAAGAGGATGAGAGACAGGTATTTTGGTCTATATATCAGACGAATGACCCATTGGGATACCCATATCAAAATAACTTACCTTATGTCCAGCCAGAACTTGAAAATAACATTTAAAGTAGAACAGTATTTAAACAAAATGATTTGGTTGAGATCTGCATATGTGGGATTGATTGGGGTAGATTGCAAGGGCGACTCCAAAATATAATGTTATTATATTTTATCTACAACTTAAATTATTGTACATATTACAATTTTATTTTGGATTGTATTTTCTTACTATTTCACCTTAAATTGTATTTTGTATAGATTCCATTTTAAATTGTATTTTATCAAGTTCCATTTTAAATAGTATTTTATCAAATTTCATTTTGAATTGCTTTTATGAAATTTTAGTAACAAATTGTTGCTGGAATTTTGCACTTCGATATGGGCCAAGGGCTAATCAATAAAGACATATTATTACTAGCAAGAAGTTGAAGAAACTGGCATGAATCTTGCTAAAGAACTCATTTTTGTTGACGCATCATTGTCAGCAAACTCTGTCAAAAATAAGGAAGTTCATGGAGATGGGAGGAGCTTGCGCCGTGGCGAGCACGGTCTGCAATCGAGCTCCTCGATTGCAGCCGATATCTCCGCCACTGGCCGGTCCAACGGACTCCACGCTGTCCCGTAGGGACAGCCATCGTGAAGAGCATATCCTGAGGATTCCGGGATACCGCAAAATCCCTGGAGAGCCCGGGTGAAGCTCTTCTTGCCAGCGGCGGAGAGGCAGCCCCCATGCTGCTGAGGCCGGGCGACTCCAGACGGAAAGAGTTTGAGAAAGAGTTTGTCGGTTGGGTGAGAACTTCTTTTTTATTTAATTTTTTGAATTTGGAAAGTTTACTCTAATTATCTGAAGAAACCTGTGTGATTTTTGTTTTGTTTTTTGACAAAATTGATTTAGCGGCGTTTTTTTAGGGAAACGTCAAAGAGAGAATCCATTTTTTTCTTTTCTTTGCTTCCGGACTCTATTGTTACTTATTGGATAACTGGACTGTTTTCTTTTTCTATATATTCATATGTTTTATTCTTCTTCTGGACTTTTTTTTTTTTTTTTTTCTGGGCTAGAGGCTTCTCTTGATTTTGTTTGATTTTTCGGTTTTTGTTTTGTGTATTGCAAGTCGGCTTTCCCTTAAGAGAGGAGGGGGAAAGTGAGAATTATGATACTTTGTAACACTGCCACCTAGAGGCTCGGAAATATTTAAAAAAAGAAAATAGACTCTTCTTCTCAAGGACATCCCCTGATAAGATAGAGGAAAGCACTTTGTGGAATATTATTACAGGTGTCTTTCTGATATACATGGCTCAGCTTTGAAGCTTGTGGGAAAGAGAAGGAGTTATAATTAGAGCCTTGATAATTAAATAGAGTGCAGTGTTGTTGTTTTTTTTGAGTTCTGCCAACCCCTTCACTAACATCAAGGTCCTGACTTTAAGCTTGATTTATTTGCAAAGGAAGCCTCTGAATTTCTTTTTCTACTTATATTTTATTTTGATTTAACTGATTTTATTTTTCTTTTGCCTATTTGGATCCTGTTTTCTCTTTTTCCTTTTTTTTTTTTTTTTAATGTACATTAGCGGACTATTTCTTTTCCTTTTTTAATTGAGGTTTTTTCTTTTTCTTTCTTTTTTTTTTTTCTGGCTGGACTAAGGTGTGGAATCTGAAGAAACTTATTTTTCTTGGTTTTTGTTTTGTTTTTTGTTTTTCTCTTTTCTTCTTCCCTTCTTCCTTTTTGGCTTTGTCTTGTTTATTATTATTATTGGGTTTTTATTTTTACTGTTACTTTTTTTTATGGTTTTTTTTTTCTTTTTATTGGACTAAGGTCAGGAAGAATTTGAAGAATTTTTTTTTTTTTTTTCTTTTTTTCTCTCACTTTTGGCTTTTTTATTGTTGGCCTTTTTACCTTGGATTAAAATTTCATATTTTTTTTCTTTTTTGTGGATTAAAATTTGAAAAACTTGAAGAGTTGGAACCACTTAAAATGAGTAAGAAATTTATATCTTCGGGTGCCTCTATGTCTGCTTCTGCCTCCCACCATCTGGACAGCTGCTCAATTCAGACATTGTTAAAGCAAGATAAAGAGAAAGAAAAAGAACAAGAAAGAGTATCCTTCCAGATGATTATGCAAGGAATTCAAGATCTTAAGGTAAAAATGGATACTATTGAACAAAGAACAGGTAGGATGGAACAGATGATGGAAAAATATGAAGAGAGACTCCAAAATGTTGAAGAGGGAGGCAAACAAAGAGAGGAGAAAATTGGAAATATCGACAATAGATTAACAGCGATTGAACAAGAAAAAGTGAGATGTTGAAGTGGGAGTTGGATAGATCAGAATTTTATCTTAGATTCCAAAATATAGAAGAAGAAAAGGACAAGATTTGGTTGCGATAATGGTAGGAATCTTGGCGGAGGCGCTCGAGAGATAACAGAAGAGAAGATGATGGATGGAATTGATGAGATATATCGAGTTTTTACAAGATATGCGATGAGAAATAACCTACCCAGAGAAGTTCATATTAGATTTATTAAAAATCTTTGAAGACACAAATATTGCAAGTAGCAAGAGAGAAGCCACTGAAATACAAAAGTAAAGAAATTTTGGTTTTAAAACAAATACCTAGAAGAGTGAGAGAGATGAGAAGAGAATACCGATTCCTGACTAAAAGGTTATTGGAAAAAGAGGTGTCTTACAGGTGGTTGATTCCAGAAGGATTGATGTTTACGTGGCAGGAACAGAGACATAGAATTGATTCAATTGAGAAAGCAGAACTGTTTTGCGCAGAGGTTTTTGGAGGCAGAGAAGGAGGAGCAGGAAAGGAGGTCCCATCAATTGAATCTCAAGAGGAACAAATGGAGGTTGGAAAAGAAGAAGGTGCAGTAGGTGGACAAGTGGATATTAAAGATCAACGTGAGGCAAGACCCACGAGAGTGGTTAAATCTAAATATAAAACATAATTATGGAAGAAAAAAATTGATTACAATGAATATAAATGGACTGAACTCAGCTGCTAAGAGAAGGAAGATTTTCCATAAATTAATGAAATTAAGGTTCGACATAATTTGTTTACAAGAAGTTCATATTAAAAAGCAACATGAACAATTGTTATTACAACCAAAATTAGGGAAATTGTTTACCTCTTTGACACAATCCAAGAAAAGAGGGTGGTTTTATATATTAAAGAGGCCATTCCAGCAAAAATGATTTATACAGATGATGATGGGAGAATATTAATGGTAGAAATAATGGACAATAATAGAAAGATACTTTTGATTGCAATTTATGCAATCAATGATAAACAGGAAGAATTCTATAGAAAATTACATACTAAGACTGCCGAACTTGACTATGCTAATGTAATTATGATGGGAGACTTTAATGGAATTGTGGATAATAGACTTGACTATATTGCAACAACAGTAAAGCATAACAGGAAAACTCTTCCTAAATCCTTTTTAAAATGATAGATGAATTAACTTTAAAAGACATATGGAGAGAAAGAAATGATAAATCTAAGCAATTTACGTTCTATTCAAATAGGCATCTATCATGGTCCAGACTGGATATGATTTGGATCTCAACAGATTTAATGTCTAGTATTCAAGAAGTAAATATTGAAACAAGTACTTGGGCTGACCATAACCCATTGACAATTGAATGGAAGGGACAAAGGAAAAGATCGAGATGGACATTAAATAATTCTATTTTAAAGGATAAGGAATTTATACAATGGATGGAGAAAGAATTGGCCTTCTTCTTTAAAGAGAACAGAAAAGAAGACACCTCAATACAGAATGTTTGGGACACAATGAAGGCCTATGTTAGAGGCTTGATAATAGACTATACAAGAAAAAGAACAACAGGAAAAGGCGAACTCTTAAAGCCTTGGATGATGAATATAAGGGACTTGAAAAGAATTACAGAAAATGCCACACAGAAAAGATGTTAAAATGAAACTGGATATAACTAAACATAAAATGGATTTAATAGAGAAAGAAGAACTGGCACAGAAAATTAGGAATGCTAAACAGAATTATTTTGAGGATGCAAATAAGCCAGGTAGATGGCTAGCATACAAATTGAGAAAGGAGAAAGAGTCGAGGAAAATACCGCAGTTAATAGACTGACCAAGGTAAAATTTGTTATGGCAGCAAAGAAAAAAAAGAGATTATTTATGATTTTTATAAGCATTTGTATAAGAAAGAAGACATTGATGAGGAGAAAGTTAAACAATACCTACAGAATGCAAATCTACCTAAGATACCTAAAGAGATTGAAGAAATGCTAGAAAGTAATATAACAATGATGGAGTTAAGTCAAGCACTTAAGAAACAAAATAATGGAAAGGCACCAGGTCCAGACGGGTTTCCTGTAGAATTTTATAAAATCTTTCAAGAATCACTGTGTATTCCACTGTTAGAAGTTATGAATGAAGTTATGTTAAAAAGATGATACCTAAAACATGGTCAGAGGCTTATATTACACTTATTCCAAAAGAGGAGGCGGACCTACTGCAAATCAAGAATTATAGACCGATTTCTTTACTAAATGCAGATTATAAAATTTTTGCTTTAATATTAGCAGAAAGACTTAAAAAGTACTTGAATAACTTTATCCACCCAGACCAAAATGGGTTTTTGCCAAAGCGACAAATCAGAGACAATATGATAGTAATTCTGGACACCCTGGAATACTATGAGGCACATCCTGAAAAGCAAATGGCTTTGATATTTTTAGATGCTCAAAAGGCATTTGATAACGTGAATTGGAGATTTATGTTACTTTTAATGGAACAGATGGGCTTTGCTAGAAGATTTATTCAGGCAATAGAAGCAATTTATAATGAACAAACAGCTAAGGTAATGATGGAGGGAGAATTTACAGATCCTATTAATATAAGAAAAGGCACAAGACAAGGTTGTCCTCTTTCTCCCTTGATATTTGTATTGACTTTGGAAGTGTTGAATAGAAATATCAGAGAAGATAAAACTATAAAAGGAATGAAAATTAAAAGGAAGAATTTAAACTACAAGCCTTTGCAGATGACCTAGTCTTTATCTTGGAAGACCCTATAGAAACAGCCTCGAAACTGTTGGAAAAGATAGAGGTCTATGGGGAGGTGGCTGGTTTGAAAATAAATAGAGATAAAACAAAGATTTTGTCAAAGAATATGTTGCTGAAACAAAGGGAAGAGTTGGCAGAACTGTTAAAAATTCAAGTTACAAACAAGGTTAAGTATCTGGGGATATATTTGACATCAAGATGTAGTACATTGAAGGAGAATAATTATATTAAACTTAAACAACAGATAGCTCAAGACTTGAAAAAATGGGAGAACTTACAATTGTCATTAATAGGAAGGATTTCAACAATTAAGATGAACATTTTACCCAGAGTCTTATTTTTGTTTCAAACAATACCAATTAGGCTTGGAAAAGAATATTTTGAGGATTTAAATAAAATTGTTTTGAAGTATATATGGCAAGGTAAGAAAGCAAGAATAAAGTTAAAGCTTTTACAGGATGCTAGATTTAGAGGAGGGTTTGGACTGCCTAATTGGGAGTTGTACTACCAAGCTGCAAACTTGACGTGGGTTAAAGAATGGATAACATTAAGGAAAACCAGATTGTTGACATTAGAAGGTCATGATTTGTTGTTGGGCTGGCATGCTTTTTTATGGTACAAGGAACTAAAACACAGGGGTATTTTAGAAGGCATTATATACGGGAGTCTCTGTGGTTGAATTGGGAGAAGATAAAAAACAGTGTTATTTGAAAATTCCAGTTTGGTTATCGACGATAGAAGCGTTTTCTTATCCTATAATCTATAAAAAGGAACAAACAGTTAACTATGGGGAATTATTAGATGAAAAGGGTGAACTTAAATCGATGCAAAAATTGGAAGAACAAGGTATACGGATGAATTGGTTTTCATATTTGCAAATATATTCAAAGTACTATGAGGATTCCAAAGCAGAGGGATTTTATGATAAGCAAACTGACTTGGATAAGATTTTGATGGGTACTGATGAAAAGGTGATTAAAAAAATTGTATGGTTATTTATTGCAAATTAAGCTTGAGGAAGAACAAGTTAAAGAAACTATGATTGCGTGGGGGAGGAATTTTGGATATGGGATTGATTTAGAGAAATGGCAGAAATTATGGTCGCAAAATTATAAAATGACAATGTCTACAGCCTATAAAGAAAACTTGTATAAGATGTTTTACAGGTGGCATTTTCCCCGACAAGGATAGCAAGAATGTTTAAGAACAAATCCGAAAAATGCTGGAAATGTCATCAGAAACCTGGTTCATACTATCACATGTGGTGGACTTGTGAGGATGCTAGAAAATATTGGACTAAAATCCACATGTGGCTGGAAAAAATGACAAAGAAGCATATAGACTTGAAACCGGAGTTTTTTCTATTGGGAATACTACCAGATACTTATAGTAAAGAGTTGAAATATTTGATTGTAAATGTATTGACTGCTGCTAGGATTGTATTTGCAAAAATTGGAAAAATGAAGAAAATTCCATTGCAAGAAGAAGTTGTAAAGAAAATTTTGGAATGTGCTGAGATGAGTAGATTGACTTTTGAAATTAGAGAGCAAGAAGATAAACAATTTTATTTAGTTTGGGATCTTTTCTATCAATGGTTGAATGATGAAATATTAAAATATAAAAGTTAGATAATAAGGAATAATAATGACTTTATTTTCCTTTCCTTTTATTGGTTTTTGATACTATATTTATATAATAGTTTTCTTTGTTTCTTTCTTTTTCATATTTGGGATAGAATTGGTATGATTATAAGATTTGTTTTAGAATAAAATATTTAAAATATAGTTATCTCATAAAGGCATGACCGAATAAAAGTTTAGTCAATTTTTTTTTTTTCTTTAATAGAGATACTAGGATTTATAAATTTGTATTGATAAGAGTATTATATAAAGTAACTGTAATTGTGACTATGAGGTGAATGCACAAAACCGATGGACCAACCGACTTACGGTGTGTACAAAAATATGGGGGAGCTGATACTTTTATGTTTTGTTGTTGTGTTTTTTATGTTAAAAAAATAATAAAAATTTATATATAAAAAAAAAAAAAAATAAGGAAGTTCGTGTTTTGGGCAGAAACTGACCATAGAACAAATAAAAGGAGTTTAGCTTATGACAATGTATCCTCATCAAATATTTTTAGTACAGAGCAGAAGATAATCCTACACTCATTTTTAATTATTTTAGAACAGGATTCTCCAAACTTGTCAACTTTAAGACTTGTGGACTTCAACTCCCAGAACTGCCCAGCTAGCATGACTAGTTTAGGAATTCTGGGAGTTGAAGTCCACAAATCTTAAAGTTGCCAAGTTTGGAGATGCTTATTTTAGAACAATAGCAGCATTCTATTATTAAGTTAGGTATGGAATGGAGAACTCTCCTTGTTATTATTTTTAAATTGAATGCAAAATGCTTTTTTTTTTTTTTATAAATTAGCACAATAAAGAGTCAAAGTTGAGACACATGATCCAGCAAATAGGTCAGAGAACAGAAATAACTCTGCAATGCCCAATGCTAGGAAGCAAATCAGCAACTTCCAGTGAATAAAGTTCAAACTGTAATGATTTTGATACAAAGAAATTACTTTAAAAGTCCAAATGAGCCGTAAAAAAAGGAATTGTAAAAAAACTGCAAATTAAGTAAATCACCTAAAATTTTAGCACTTTAATATTATTGATGTACCTAATGATAAAACCCTGTGACAAGGAAAGGGGCAGTTGTTTATCAAGCCAAATGACTGCTGAAGTAGAACAATTCTCATTTCCCCTAATGTCTGAAGATAAAATTATGGCTTACCGTAGAATAGAATAGAATACTTTATTGGCCAAGTGTGATTGGACATACAAGGAATTTGTCTTGGTGTAAATACTCTCAGTATACATAAAAAAAAGGTACATTCGTTAAGAATCAAGAAGCATAACGTACAACACTTAATGATAGTCATCGGGTACAATCAACAATCAAATCATACTAGGAAACAGTCAAGTGGGAGGGGATGGGTGATAAGGAGTGGTGAGAAGATTAACAGTAATAATAGTGTACACTTTGTAAATAGTTGAACAGTGTTGAGGGAATTATTTGTTTAGCAGAGTGATGGCTTTCGGGAAAAAAACTGTTCTTGTGTCTAGTTGTTCTGGTGTGCAGTGCTCTATAGTGTCGTTTTGAGGGAAGGAGTTGGAACAGTTTATGTCCGGGATGTGAGGAGTCTGTAAATATTTTCACAGCCCCTTTTTTGACTCGTGCAGTATACAGGTCCTCAATTGAAGGCAGGTTCGTAGTAATTGTTTTTTTTTCTGCAGTCCTAATTATCTTCTGAAGTCTGTGTCTGTCCTGTTGGGCTGCAGAACCAAACCAGACAGTTATAGAGGTGCAGATGATAGACTCAATAATTCCTCTGTAGAACTGTATCAGCAGCTCCTTGGGCAGTTTGAGCTTTCTGAGTTGGCGCAGAAAGAACATTCTTTATTGTGCTTTTTTGATGATGTTTTTGATGTTAGGTGTCCATTTTAGGTCATGTGATATAGTAGAACCTGTAAATGTAAATGTAAATGTAAAAACTTTGCTATTAAGTTGTTTAGTAAAACTGACAACCCTAAATCTGTTCCTAACAAATTTATTTTTATAATTTACCCCAAATCCAGATAAATATTAGTTTAGTTTTTATTAGAAATTGCATTTGTTGAAACACTGCATCATCAAATTATGTCAATTCTTATAAATAACCTTTGTTGAGCTTAAGTATTTGGGGTTTTGTACAGTAAGAACAATTATTACATTGAAAACAATATAGATACCAGATAGTATATTTAATCTTTATAAATAATATTAAGAGGCTCACTTTTTACAAAATTCAATACATCAGTTATGAAAATCCATCCAGTCAAACTACTGGAAAAAGAAATTAATCAGTCAAACCCAGCTTTAAGGTCTGAAAATAAATATATATATCTCTTCTACTAAATCAAATTACTCAGCAAGAGAAATAGACATCAAGAATGAAAATAGTGAAGACTTAGTACTTCCTCTTTCAACTGCTCTAAAAGCAGTTCTCCTTGGTAAATTTCTAGAAACAATATGCTATCACTGTCCTATTAAAATTAAAATATTTAACTTAATTATCATAAATATTTTTTTTCACCAGCTAAAATAGACTATAACATTAATTAAATTTGGGTGAGAATTAGAACAATATTGCCTGCTTCTAAAAATTCCACATATAGAACATACTTTGAATTCTGGGTGACTTAAATGCGAAAATTAACATTGATAATGATGGTGTAGTAACCAAGTAAGATCAGAGCATCAATCAGAGCAAAGTTTGGTATGATCACTTAGGCTGTGATCTTGCTTTTTCTCAGCCACCAATTCCTGCTAACTAAGAGTCTGATTTGTGAAATTTTAACTCAGGAGCAGAGATATTGCCATGTTTGTATTTAAATATAGGACTCTTTGAAAAAAGATGGCATGTAAATTATTCTTATTTCTTTGAGTAGAAAACTGTTTTGGATCTTCTTTTTTAATTCAATATGAAACTGGGATTGAAATTTAAATCTCGTGATTTCCTTTCTCCACATTGAACAGCATAATTAGGAATATAAGAATTGTGCTGAACAAAAATGTTTAATAATATTTCATTTTAGAAAAACACAGTAGGCTGTAAATTAATGTTTCTTTCTCTCCCTTATCTCTAAAGTAGGATCCCGGTAAAGAATGAAGACACTATCATTTCTACAAATGAAGAAGGATAATTTTATTTAATGAAATAATCCTTTGAACTTTTATTGTCCTTTTGTTCTGATGGGATTTACATTGATAGCTGGTCATTCAGATACTGAAGAGCCATATGTAATGCAATCAAAGATTATGACAAAAAACATAATTTTTGATCCTAGGGTAACTTTTAAAAGATGATTTAGGGAATCATTTTGTTTTGAAATTAAGAAATAATACCTATCCTATAGGTTTTCTTGGTGCAAATAATATTGGCAGTATGTTTCAGTCATATTATCATGATTATAGTATAGACCTTGACATAAACTATACATAGAATAAAGTGTCAGGGGGGACTGGAATTCTCAACAGCCAATTTTCATTTATAAAGTACAAATAGAGTCTGAACCTATTAATTTGGTATGCTGTTCAAGTAAATACATTATAGAAGCAATTTATGTTAGCGATGAAATAAGAGAGCTATATTTTCTCTATGTATGCAAAATAAAATAATTTTCTTTTATTGACTTGATAATTGGAAGCAGTCAGAAGAAAGATGAGGTAACTCTATCTAGGTAGGTGCCAATGACCAGAACCTTTAAGAGTAGCAACACCAGGCAAATGCTAAAAATTCCTGATTCTTCTCTCGATTGCATTGCATGGAGACATTACATGCCTACTGTTTTCATTTGAAACCAAGTCTCATTTTAGCCTAGAGTATGAACTCAGCCTGTATATTTAGTTTATGGTTCATGTGCCATGCCACCTTAGGAAATTGGATTAATTAAGTAAACATTGATTACATTGAGTTAACTGCGTGTTAATTTTCCTTGCTGGCTTGATGAAACCAGGAAGATTCCTGCAGGACTCTCTAGGCTTATGTCGATCTGCAACAGAAGTGTTTAAGCATGGAGGGCGCAGAGGTGAATGACAGATCAATGGATTGTGTAATCTGGTGTCAAGGAGAGCTGGGTTTCAATTGGTTACTTGACCATGTGTTGATTTTGTTGGTAGTTAATCAGGCACAAACCAGGTGAGGGATACCAAATGGGTGATTCATTATATTTCTTCATTTGCTGGTAATCCTGAAAAATCTGCTGCTCAGATTTTCACAATAATGTTGAGAATTGGAACAGCATTTCTATTTGGGACATTTCTGAATTTACTTTGCAAACAGACTTTATGGACAAGGAGGTTTATGAATGCAGATTCAATTCAAGATTTTAAAATTTTATTTGGATTTGCATCTGAAAGGGACAGTGCAAGGATATTTCAATATCCAGTAAAATTTACTTTGATGTAGCTGACATATTTATATACTATATATCACTCTTGAATGTCATGCTAATTCAGCAATGAGTTATAGGTGGTCACCAAACTTAGGACCAAAACTTTCTGTTGCTAAGTGAGACAGTTGTTAAGTCAGATTTGCCCCAAAATCAAAGACAGAAAACAAGACAATGGCAAAGCCCTCCTCCCATATATAAAAGGCACTACAGGCAAAATCAGCAAGATCCTCCAAAAACACAACATTAAGACAGCATTCTGCACAAACAGAAAGATATCCACCATCCCAAGAAACCCTAAAGACAAAATCGAGTTAGAAAACCAAGGAGTATATGAAATCCCTTGCACTGCCTGCCCCACCACATACATTGGACAAACTAACAGAAGAATAAGTGCACGCATTGAAGAACATAAGAACTCAATCAAAAAAGAAGAAATGACCTCTTCCCTGGTCCAACACCTCAAAGCCACAGGACATGAGATTGACTTTAAAAATACCAGAACTATCGCCAAAACCGAACACTTCAACAGCAGAATAATCAGAGAAGCCATAGAGATAGAAAAACGCCCACACAGCATGAACAAACGAGATGACACCTCCCGCCTTCCAGCCATTTGGAAACCCGCCCTCATGAACAGACGAGTACCTAACATGAAGAAGGACACCAGACCCACACCCATGAGAGCCACACAAGATGCCACCACCGCACTTCCATGTAGAAAACAGACTCACACCCACTCAGAAGATGAGACATGACCATGGACCAGAAGCTGCACTGCAGCTGCATCACTACCCACTTCAAACCCCTCCGAGCCATACATGAAGCAAACCGACACCCACTATGAAGATGCAGCATGACCACGAACTCGAAGCCAAACAGCAAGATCACAGCTCACCAACTCAAATCCCCCAGCAACTAAGACTAACCTGAGCACAAACAAGCCCCCACCTGAACAGAACACGCCTCCAACCAATCAGAACACGGCCAACCCCCAACCAATCAGAACACAGCCAAACCCCTACCAATGAGAACACACCCCACCCAATCAGAACACAGCCAAGCCCCCACCCAATCAAGTCACACCCCCACTAGCAGTTAAAGGAAGAAGCAGCTGCAATCTCACATACTCTGAGAAGCACAGAGCCGAAGACAGAAGCCTGAAGATGATGAATGAGACTTCATCGAAACATTGCCTAGATACTTGAATCTTACGCGAGAAAACCCGAACAACCAAAGATCCATATATATATATATATATATATATATATATATATATATATATATATATATATATATATATATATATATATATATATATATATATATATATATATATACATATATATATATATATATATATATATATATATATATATGTGGATCTTTGGTTGTTCGGGTTTTCTCCCCGTAAGATTCAAGTATCTAGGCAACGTTTCGATGAAGTCTCATTCATCATCTTCAGGCTTCTGTCTCCGGCTCTGTGCTTTTCAGAGTAATGTGAGATTGCAGCTGCTTCCTCCTTTAACTGCCAGTGGGGGTGGGACTTGATTGGGTGGGGCTTGGCTGTGTTCTGATTGGGTGGGGTGTGTTCTCATTGGTAGGGGGTTTGGTTGTGTTCTGATTGGTTGGGGGTTAGCCGTGTTCTGATTGGTTGGAGGCGTGTTCTGTTCAGGTGGGGGCTTGGCTGTGCTCAGGTTAGTCTTAGTTGCTGGGGGATTTGAGCTGGTGAGTTGTGATCTTGCTGTTTGGCTTCTAGTTCGTGGTCCTGTTGCATCTTCATAGTGGGTGTCGGTTTGCTTCATGTATGGCTCGGAGGGGTTTGAAGTGGGTAGTGATGCAGCTGTAGTGCAGCTTCTGGTCCATGGTCGTGTCTCATCTTCTGAGTGGGTGAGAGTCTGTTTTCTACATGGAAGTGTGGTGGTGGCATCTTGTGTGGCTCTCATGGGTGTGGGTCTGGTGTCCTTCTTCATGTTAGGTACTGCCTGTTCATGAGGGCGGGTTTCCAAATGGCTGGAAGGCGGAGGTGTCATCTCGCTTGTTCATGCTGTGTGGGCGTTTTTCTATCTCTATGGCTTCTCTGATTATTCTGCTGTTGAAGTGTTCGGTTTTGGCGATAGTTCTGGTATTTTTAAAATCAATTTCATGTCCTGTGGCTTTGAGGTGTTGGACCAGGGAAGAGGTCGCTTTCTTCTTTTTGATTGAGTTCTTATGTTCTTCAATGCGTGCATTTATTCTTCTGTTAGTTTGTCCAATGTATGTGGTAGGGCAGGCAGTGCAGGGGATTTCAGATACTCCTTGGTTTTCTAATTCGATTTTGTCTTTGGGGTTTCTTAGGATGGTGGATATTTTTCTGTTTGTGCAGAATGCTGTTTTGATGTTGTGTTTTTGGAGGATCTTGCTGATTTTGTCTGTAGTGCCTTTTATATATGGGAGGAGGGCTTTGCTGCTTTTCTTGTTCTCTGTCTTGGATTTTGGTTGGGGTTTCTTTTGGATTAGGTGGGTAATCTTCTTTCTTTGAATCCATTGGCTGTAAGCACGTTGGTGAGAGTGTGTAGTTCGTTTTTTGGTGTTGTTCATCGGCTAAGCATTTTGTTCTGGAGATGAGTGTCTTGGCTACGGAATTGATCTGTGCTGGGTGGTGGTGTGAGAGTGCATGTAGATAGCGGTTAGTGTGTGTTTTCTTCTGGTAGATGGTGTCCTAGGAGCCATTGGATCTTTTGTATACCAAGACATCTAGGAAGGAAGTTGGTTGTTGGCTTCTGTTTCCATGGTGAATTGTATTTGGGGTGTAGGCTGTTGAGGTGTGTGAGGAAGTTGTTCAGTTTTTCTTTCCCATGTGGCCAGATTATGAAGGTGTCATCTACACATCCCCACAGAAACCATCATATGTGGAGTTGAAACCAGCCTGACCAAAACCAACCCTGATGATGCTAACAAAATCAGACTCGAAATCACCAACATCCTCTGCACTAGCAAACCACCCAAAAGCAACTTATCCAAAGAAGAACAAACTGCACTACTTAACCTGAAAGAAGACACCAGCATAATAATCCTACCAGCAGACAAGGGCAATGTGACAGTGGTTATGAACACATCTGACTACCAAACCAAGCTAACCAACCTACTCCAAGACCCCACATACAAACCCCTAAAGACAGACCCCACCACCTACCTAGAAAAACTACCAAATCCAAAATAAAAGCCTCCCCATCAGTGAAGAAATCCAGCAACGAATCATACCCAGAGAAAAATCATCCAGATGCCCCAAGCTTTATGGTCTCCCCAAAATACACAAAGAAGGAACCCCACTCAGACCAATAGTCAGCTCCATAGGCTCACCTCTACAAAACCTAGCCAAATTTCTCGCCAAACAACTACAACCTTATGCAGAATCCATCAACTCACATGTAAGAAACTCATTCCAGTTCATCGAGATCATAAAGAAACAAAACTTACAACCTAGCGACCTACTAGTAAGCTTCATGTCACATCCCTCTTCACCCAAGTGCTAATAAAAGAAGCCTTGACAGCCATCCAAAACAAATACAACCCCCAAGCACATCCTAGATCTAACCAACCACTGCCTATCCAATACATACTTCACCCACAATGGACAAAAATACAAACAAATAGAAGGAGCACCCATGGGATCACCCTCTCACCTGTCATCGCCAACCTCTACATGGAACACTTTGAAACACAAGCTCTAGAAAAATACGACCACAAACCCAAACTCTGGCTAAGATACGTAGATGACACCTTCATAATCTGGCCACATGGGAAAGAAAACTGAACAACTTCCTCACACACCTCAACAGCCTCACACCCCAAAATACAATTCACCATGGAAACAGAAGCCAACAACCAACTTCCCTTCCTAGATGTCTTGGTATACAAAAGATCCAATGGCTCCCTAGGACACACCATCTACCAGAAGAAAACACACACTAACCGCTATCTACATGCACTCTCACACCACCACCCAGCACAGATCAATTCCGTAGCCAAGACACTCATCTCCAGAACAAAATGCTTAGCCGATGAACAACACCAAAAAACCGAACTACACACTCTCACCAACGTACTTTACAGCCAATGGATTCCAAAGAAAGAAGATTACCCACCTAATCCAAAAAGAAACCCCAACCAAAATCCAAGACAGAGAACAAGAAAACGGCAAAGCCCTCCTCCCATATATAAAAGGCACTACAGACAAAATCAGCAAGATCCTCCAAAACACAACATCAAACAGCATTCTGCACAAACAGAAAAATATCCACCATCCTAAGAAACCCCAAAGACAAAATCGAATTAGAAAACCAAGGAGTATACTAAATCCCCTGCACTGCCTGCCCTACCACATACATTGGACAAACTAACAGAAGAATAAATGCACGCATTGAAGAACATAAGAACTCAATCAAAAAGAAGAAACGACCTCTTCCCTGGTCCAACACCTCAAAGCCACAGGACATGAAATTGATTTTTAAAATACCAGAACTATCGCCAAAACCGAACACTTCAACAGCAGAATAATCAGAGAAGCCATAGAGATAGAAAAACGCCCACACAGCATGAACAAACGAGATGACACCTCCCGCCTTCCAGCCATTTGGAAACCCGCCTCATGAACAGACGAGTACCCAACATGAAGAAGGACACCAGACCCACACCCATGAGAGCCACACAAGATGCCACCACCACACTTCCATGTAGAAAACAGACTCCACCCACTCAGAAGATGAGACACCACCATGGACCAGAAGCTGCACTGCAGCTGCATCACTACCCACTTCAAACCCCTCCGAGCCATACATGAAGCAAACCGACACCCACTATGAAGATGCAACAGGACCACGAACTAGAAGCCAAACAGCAAGATCACAACTCACCAGCTCAAATCCCCAGCAACTAAGACTAACCTGAGCACAACAAGCCCCCCACCTGAACAGAACACGCTCCAACCAATCAGAACACGGCAAACCCCCAACCAATCAGAACACAGCCAAACCCCTACCAATGAGAACACACCCCCACCCAATCAGAACACATGCCAAGCCCCCACCCAATCAAGTCCCACCCCACTGGCAGTTAAAAGGAGGAAGCAGCTGCAATCTCACATTACTCTGAGAAGCACAGAGCCGGAGACAGAAGCCTGAAGATGATGAATGAGACTTCATCGAAACGCGTTGCCTAGATACTTCGAATCTTACGCGGGAGAAAACCCAACAACCAAAGATCCACATATAAATACCTAGAACCTCAGAAACCTATATAAATATATATATATATATATATATATATATATATATATATATATATATATATATATATATATATATATGGATCTTTGGTGTATTTTCGGTTTTGCTCCGCGTAGAGATCTCAATCAGGCTTCGTAGTATCTAGATTCAGCAACGTTTCGAAAGCAATAACTACAAATGACGTGAAAATCTTCAAAGCTGAATGCCATACATGGAAGTCTCCATGGAAACTTAAGAAAACAAATATATATATATATATATATATATATATATATATATATATATATATATATATATATATATATCTCTGTGTGTGTGTGTGTGTGTGTGTGTGTGTGTATGTGTATGTGTGTGTATGTGTTTTCTTAAGTTTTCACAGGTATTTATATGCATGGTATTCAGCTCTGTTTGGGTATTTTCCCATGTCATTATAGTTGTGCTTTTAAAGTTGTTACACCGTTTCGGCAGAATCTCATCTACCATCATCAGGCTTGTGTATTGTGTTCACCGTTGTCACCTGTCACTGCAAACCTATTCATGGAAGAATTCAAATCCAGAGCCCTAGCCAATGCCACCCACAAGCCCAAACTATGGTTAAGATACATCGATGACACATTTGTTGTTCGGCCTCATGGAAAAGAAAACCTAAACAATTTCCTAACACGCCTAAACAGCACACACCCCAAAATCAATGGAAACAGAAACAAACAAACAACTACCATTCCTAGATGTACTAATCTACAAAAAAAACAGATGGCACACTAGGACACACCATATACCAGAAGAAAACACACACCAACCGCTACCTCAACGCCCAATCCCACCACCTCCCAGCACAGATAAACTCCATGGCCAAAACACTAATTGCCAGAAACAAATGCCTGGCAGACAAGACACCATAAAGACTGAACTATGCACCCTGAGTAAAGTACTGACAGCCAATGGCTTCCAGAAAAGCAAAATCACAGGCCTGATCCACAAAAACACACTGAGACATAATGGAGACCTAGAAGATGAACAGACCTATGGAACAGCTGTCCTGCCCTACATAAGAGGTACTACAGACAAAATCAGTAAGATATTACACAGGCATTACATCAAGACTGCCTTCAAAACAGACAGAAAAATAGCAGCCATCCTAAGAAACCCCAAAGATAAAACTGACCTGGAAAACCAAGGCATATATGAAGTCCCCTGTGCATCATGCCCTGCCACATACATTGGACAGACCAATAGAAGAACAAGTACCTGCCTGGAGAAACACAAAAATGCAGTAAAAAAGCTGGGACACACTTCCTCATTAGTCCAACACATGAAAGCCACAGGCCATAGCATCGACTTCAATGGCACCAAAACCCTAGCCACTATAGAAAACCCCAGCCACAGAATTATCAGAGAAGCCATAGATTGAAAAAAGACCTGAAAGCATGAATAGAAGAGATGACTCCACCAGACTGTCAATTATCTGGAAGCCTGTACTCACAAACAAAAAAATCGCCACACCACAAGCCAAGCAAACACCTGGGCACAAACAGACCCCCCCCCGCAATACCTCCAGCTCAAACACACCCCAACCAGGCACCCAAATGAAACCTAGCTTCCTAATAAATGACAGCCGTCCGTTTACTCAAAGCCAAGCCGCACTAAAAGCCTCCAATACAGGAACACAATGTTGCCAGCCAATCAAAAAATGCTACAAAACAGACAGAAGATATTAGAAACACCAATCAAGCAGAACACAGCAAACTCCAAGATCAATAAACACAGACCAAGACTCCCAACCAATCAGGATGAAGAAAAAACAATTCTAACACAGCAGTAGGCTAGCACCAAATTTAAAACAGAAACAGCTGTGAAAGTCTGACTCACAGACGAACACAATGCAGAAGCCTGATGATGGCAGATGAGATTCTGCCAAAACATCACTACAACTTTAAAAGCACAACTATAATGACGTGGGAAAATACCCGAACAGAGCTGAATAACATACATACATACATACATACATACATACATACATACATACATACGAAAAACTCAGAAAAATTGGTGTTTTTTCTCCCACCCCCAAAATAAATAAATGTAGCCCTAGCTGGAATCGGGCCCTTTGAATGGTGAACATGAGGAGATTGCTGCAGTGGCCTTCTGGGACATGTAGTCTCCAGCAGAAACAATGAAATCAAAAAGGAGGTAGGGCAACAGAACTGTAATGCCCAATATCTCAGTAGATAAAAGGAAAAGGCATTCTCTAGAGGAGAGACTGGAAAAAGACTGTAAAGAAAGGACTGGTGGGGTGGGGGAGAGAGAGAAAGAGCCAGGGCTGTTCTGAGAGAGAGAGAACTGCTGTGTGATGACCTGGGATGTGGCACAAATGCAACACAGTCAAATAAGCAAGAAATGCCCCTTTAATCCTGCCAACTTTGCCCCCAATGTCCAGGTTACTTTTGGCTGGAGAAAAAACTCTCCTAAGAACAGTCTTTAAGTTGAGGAAATTCAGTCCAAAGATAAAATACATACAAACTGTAAATAAAAATCCACACAAACCATGCTGCAGTAATTAACTTGACAGGGCAGGAGGAGGAATTGCAGACTTAAAAGCCCAGCAAAACATACACAGTTGGGAAGATGCCAGGAATGCAGATAAGCCTCAACAATACCAGATAATTCATGATTTGCTCCCCAAAACTTTGCTGTGCGCAGCTTTCCTTTTTAAACACTGTGCTCCCAGCTGCAGGTAATGAAGGGAATCAGGGATCTTTCCTTCCCCGCAAGCCATGCAACTCACGTTGCTCCCTTCTCCATTCCTCTCTCTCTCCATTCCTAGGATGAAGAGTGGGTGGGCCTGGATCTTCCTCCAAATTCCTTCTCCCTTTCTCTACCTCTCCACTGCTCTGCCCAGCCAGACTTTGCCTTTCCCCAGTTTCTTCCACAGCCAATGGATCCACACTCCCACTCCCTGTCAGCTGCTTGGCCTCCCCCTCTGAATCAGATTCCAACAGGGGCATGACATGCTGTGGCATTCTGGGCTTCCATAAAAGAGGGGATAATCCTAGTCCAGTGGCAGCTCAAATCACCTCAGAGGATTGTTGTTGTGGGGGAAATAGGAGGAGGAAGGAATAATAGGCATGTTCACCACCTTAAGTTATTTATAAAAGTAATACAAGCAGTACAATAATGTAATAAGTATATAAAACTCCTTTAGGTGTGAAAGGCAGCTGGGGGACTACGGGCTGGTTGATCTTTGTCAGCCTAGCCCACCTCATAGGATTATTGTAATAGGGAAAAAAGCAGCATGAAGTATATATGTTGCCCTGGGTCATTGTCATTATTGTCATCATCATCATTGTTATCATCGTCATCATCATCATTGTTGTCATTGTCATCAAAATAGTCCCAAAGAAATAAAATTGGGAAGGGAGTTTGGTAGGCATGTTGGAGGCCAGAACAATTTGCTGTTCACTCTGGTTTACTTCCTACTCTGTAATTCTGCGAGAAAAGAAAATGTGATCTGGCCAAAGTTATGTTTCTCCTGGTACCCTCCAGATTAGAACAGAGTCATGCACTTTATGTGGTACTATTTTGGATGAGCATTCAGCAAAATTTTATGTACAACCATGGACCTAGAAATATGAAAATGTCATATTATTTTCACTGGCTACCTGTTTAATTTATCCTTGCATAGGATTCTTAAATCCTTTTTGCATAGGTGCCCAAAACAATCCACAATGACAACATGTGCATGATGACATTATTATGCAAATGGGACAATTACTTACCTATGCAAGCAAATTTGTCACATAATGTGCATCCTGAAATAGGACAAAGACACTGTCATTTTTTTTTTCTGTCCACTCCTCTTCCTGCTCTGGTCCCTCTGTAGATGCCTATGCTTCTATAGGATCTTACTCATTGGGTCAGTGTCCTACAAATATGTGGGAATCATTCCAAAGTATCCAATAGTTAACATTACAATTTGTGATAATGTTCTAACTTTCCGGGATGTTATTCTGCCAGATGCAATTACCACATGTACTAATTTAAAATCTAGCTCAGTAATTTCCACTGGCTTAGATCTGTGACCACAATGCACAGAATGTGTGATCTGAGAAAGCACTTTAGACAGAGCCCACTGTTTATGCTGTTTTTCAGTAATTTCCTTGTCTGGATTTAGAGAAGATAGCACTTGGTATTCACAGAGATAATTTAGTGGATTGGTTGTTATCAGGAAAGGAGACATGGGTCTGATTAAAGCCTTTATGTGAATGAGATCTGTAACTGTATACATTATTAATGAAGTCAGGGTAATTGTGAAGTTTTATGACTTAGGGATCAGTAGAAATTGGTTCCATGGTCATTTTGAGAAATTACAAGAATATGCCTCGCACTGTGGGTGCTGATAGCTTAGCATTAGTCATGGTCTTCCTGCAGCCATGGCCTGTGACAGCACTTAATGATAGTCATTTTGTAGCGTGACCATGCATTAGAATAGATTTACAAGAGCATAAAATGTCAGATACCAAAATGCAGAGTTTTCTGTCGGTTCTTAGCATAAAAATCCCTCTATACAGCAAGGACTTTGGACCAGTTATAACTCAGATGCAAGGTAATCATTCCACCAGAAACAATGAGGTAATGCACAGGAAAAAAAGGGGCTCTAGATGCAGCAAATCATTCTTTTCAGTTAATAACAGAAAAATAAATTTGGGAAATAAAAAAATTAGAAAATTTTGCCCTAATAGTTATCTGGGATGCACAGTATGAATTTTGTTTTCAAATTAATTGAACTAAAAGGTATGGCTAAAGTTAAGATGACAAGAATTTGGATATATAGTCACCAGAAAACAAGCTGGGTTTTTTCTATTTCATTTGGAAAGGCTCAAACGTGTAACTCATATTACTCTGTCTCAACTTCTTCTTAAAAGTAATTTGTTTAAAAATTCATGATGTGATTGAGCTCTCCAAGGACATCAAATATGATGCTTCAAACATTACAGTAACTATTTTTTTCCTATTGTCTAGGATGGCTCTTTGGGCCCTCTGCTGCAGCTCCTTGTCCCATCACTGGCTGCCCCTGCCCCTCACCCTCCCGTCCTTGTCTGGACTGAGAAGGTAAGGACGATGGCAGTGAATAAAGAATGACTGGCTGGCCCTGCTGTGGCTAACGCCACTGCTCTTGTCACCTCCATGGCCTGCTCACTACTCTTGCAGCGTTTTGCGCAGCAGAGTTAAATTTGGGCATGCTTCACAATGGGGGAGATGGCATCGCCTCCTCCTCCTGGAGCCCAATAAGATGCAGAGCATCAGCTGCAGCCAGGCCAGGCCAGTGTCTCAGGGTAGAGAGCTATTCACACATCTCCCCGAGTGGTTGAGGTGCACACATTACCAAGAAGGGCCAGAAGTAGAGTCAAGTAGAGGGACGCTTTACTCCCATTCTGGAATATGGAGCGAGTCTCCATCCACTGCCGTCGCTCTTCTCAGGGCAGATGAGGAGTCGGTGAGAAGGGAAGGTGAGGGGCGGGGCCAGCCAGTGATGGGATCATCAGACAGGAAGCTGCAGCAGGGGGATGAAAGAGCTTAATTTATCTGGGAATCTCAAATGACTCAATTTAAATCATATGGTAAAAAGCATCGAAAGAAGAAAGAGCAACATCAGCAAAAAAAAAAGTACCCCATCAACCCTCCTCTGTTTTTGGAAATGGTTCAAGAGGGAACACACACACACACACACACACACACACATACACGAAAGAGAAAGAGAGAGGGGGGCAGATGGAGGGAGAAAGAGATGAGAGAAAAAGAGATGAGAGGGAGGGAGAGGGAGAAAAACAGAGATAGGGAGATATGAGATAAAAAGAAAAAGAAAATAAAATGACAATTAGGAAAAAAATGAGGAAGTATATAAATACGTATATATGTTATAGAAAAGATTGAAGTGTAAGATGAAATATATTGATTTGTAACAAGAGTAAGATGTAATGATAATGGAATAAGTAATCATATATTGAAAAATGTAAGGAAATGTAAAAGATGTCTTATGTTGATAACAATGCATATAGTTTTATTTTATGTTTTTAAACTTTGGAATATCAATAAAATATTTTTTTAAAAAAAGAGAGGGAGATGAAAGATGAGAGACAGAGAAGAAAGAGAGAAAGAGATGAGAGAGAAAGGGGGGGAGAGAGCTAGAAAGACATACAGGGAGAGATACCTATTTCCCAGAGAAAAGAAAATACCAGGAACCCCAAAACATGGGTAGGCGTGGCTGGGGATGGGTAATGTGACTGCATGGGAGTGAATCATGTCAAGTTGGCCATGTCCACCCCAGTTTTGTGGTTCCCAGTGTTTTCTGTGGGAAATGGTTCCAAATGGATCTTGGAGTGTTTAAGGATATTCAGGACCCAGAACAGAGAGCAACATAGAAGTTCAGGTTTATATGCATGCAGCTTCAAAAATGGGCTTGCTAGGAGTGCTTCCGGTTTGTAGGGCTTTGGCAGCAGGCAGGAATCCGTGATCGTGCACGGTTTCTGCCTGGGCTCACCGCTGGAGCGCCCCGAGCCAGCTGGCTTCCGGGCTAAGCCACCCCGTAGAGGTGGTGAAGACGGGGGAGATCGCCAGCAGGGTTGAGGAGAGCCGCATCTCTCCTCCTCAGCTGGCCAAACTCCCTTTCCCAAAAGCGGTAAGAGTGGCGGTCAGAAATGGCTGCCTCAAAGAAGCACTCAACCGGAAAAGAAAGTGCAGGAGGAAGCTAAGAAGTGAATGTTTTGGCTGATCATGATAAAAAGCAACAACTAAGGTTCCCTGGAATTTAAATTTTATAAAAGATAACATCGTTCCCAAAGAAGACTTGGAAGCAGCGAATAAAAGTGAAAAGGGAACGTTTTTTTTTCTTCACTCTCCTTCCTCATGTTAACAACAAAGAGAACTGAATAAGAACTCAGAAAAATCCGCTTTGGCACCAATAGTTAATTAAACTGGAAATATAATTAAATGCCAAAGGGACAATAAAGATTTTTGAACACTAAAAAATCCTTTTTTGCTATAAGTGGGAAGGGAGATAAAAAGAATAAGGGCAGGATTTGGAAGGAGGAGTCTGCCTGGAATTCAAAAGAATCTAAAGTTAAATCTTAATAAGACTTCTAAAAGATACATTTTAACTGGAACTTTGCAACTAAATAGTAACCCCAGGAAGAGAAAGTGAAAAAAAGAAGAAAGTGTTAAAAGAAACAGCTTGTGTGTATTTGGATTGCTTGGTGATTTTGGGATTTCTGGAAATTATATTTGAATGACTAAAAACAATTGGGTGGCTGTTTAAAAAAATTCTACAATGGCATCACTTCTGGATGAACTGAAAATGGAATTTAAAAAAATATAAAGAAGAGGCACAAGAAGGGAAGGGCTTCTTTGGCTTCGTTTTTCAATTCTTAGAAACGGCGATCTGTGTATACAAGAAACAACAAGAAAAGACTGCACAACAAGAAGATTGGGGCAAAGAAGAAGCCATCTTTAATGAACAAGTAACTCTATCTGGGGAAGAAAGGGGAAAGGGGGGAAAGAGAATGGAGAATTTAAGACTTAAAAAAACAGCCAAAAAAGGGAAAAATAATGTGAAAAGTGGATATAATGTTGGAAAGCAACAGAAAAGGGGAATACAAAAGAGGGAAATGGAGGTGGAGAGACAAGAGGGGGGGGGGGTAAAAAGGGGAGAGAGAGAAGAAGAAAGGGAAGAGAAGTTACAAAGGTTTGGAGCAAGATGTAAAGAATACAGGAACACAATGTTGCCAGCCAATCAAGACACAAAAAGAGCCACAAAACAGACAGAAAATATTAGAAACACCAATCAAGCAGAACATAGCAAACTCCAAGACCAATAAACACGAGACTCCCAACCAATCAGGATGAAGAAAAAACCATTCTGGCACAGCAGTAGGCTAGCCCCTTAAAACTGAAACAACTGTAAAAGTCTGACTCACAGTCGAACACAATACAGAAGCCTGATGATGGCAGATGAGATTCTGCCAAAATGTTGCTACAACTTTAAAAGCACAACTACAATGATGTGGAAAAATACCACGTCATATATATATATCTGTAAATATATACCTGTATATATATACCTGCATATATATACCTCTATATATATATATATACACCTGTTCTTGTGAAAGACCCAAACACACCTAGACCTACATATATATATATATATATATGTGTGTGTGTGTGTGTGTGTGTGTGTGTGTGTGTATGGCATTCAGCTTTGTTCAACTTTAAAAGCACAACTACAATGACGTGGGAAAATACCCGAACAAAGCTGAGTGCCGTATATATGCATTAGATTGATAATATGAGAATTTATACAAATTATAAGTGATGACTATGGAGATGAAGCATAAAAGACTTGTACCAACCGACACACTATATGTAACTGAAAGATGGTTACACGTTTTATGTTTTGTTTGTATGTGTTTGTTTAAAAAATAAAAAAATCTTTTTTTTAAAAAATATTCAGATTATAAAAAACATATACAAATATGTTAGATTTCTCAGGAAGCAATTATGCCATCTAAACTTTTATATATTAAACATTCTATGAAAATTTACTTCTGCTCAGTTATTTCTTAGTTGCTTCCATTATTATTCTACTTTTCCTCCAATAAGATGGATAGTCAGTGAGTAAAGTCTCCTAGCAAATTTCCTAATTCAGCAGGAACATCAACTTCATCTCTCCTGTTGAATCGGTAGTATGATCACCCAAACCTTTATGTTACACTGATCCCTCAATCTAGCAATGCACTTTGTATTCCTCCTATTACTGTACAGCAGGAAAAGAATTACAAGTAAAATTCTGAATTTCTTTTCCTGCCTCATGTTCTGTGGAAATGATACAGAAGAACCCAAAGAGCTTCTTAAAACAAAATAATCATTCAAGTTCTGGAAATAGCCAGCTGGCTTCTTATCTGTGAAATAGAGCATTTTTTTAAATGTACCATACTGAATTGTGAAAATCAATAATTTGAGCAAGAAATATTTCACAATATTTCAAGTGAAAACATTTCACTTCATTGCTTTTAGAATATAACAGTATGTTTGCCACGAGGGCATTTATACACTGGTGCACTTTTGCTGGATGCTCAAGTTCCTTAAAATATAATACCTGATTAAGGACAAAGGTAAACATTTTCACTATGAACCAGGAAATAACACTATTTTATGGAGTATTTTGATATGGCTCTATTTATTATTTACAAGGAGAGAATTCAGGGAAAAAAATGATACTGGCATTGATATGTAATACAATCCCTCCCTTTTTTTTTCCAATCAAGGATTTGAAGGTCTGAACTGTGAAATCAACTTTGATGACTGTTCCCTCAGCTTCTGCAAAAACAATTCAACGTGTTTAGATCTGGTTGAAGATTACACTTGTGTTTGTCCTCCAGGTTTCACTGGTAAGGTGTTGACTAAGATTGTAAATGAAAGAATAAATAATTAAAGTCTTTATTATTTCCTGCAAAGTTAGATAGCTGGCCATGGTTGTGTTTTAGACATAAGTAATGTGCTATATTTTGAGTCAGGGTCATTGATGATGCTCTTTAATTCTCTGATCATAAGGTTTGAAATGCTGATGTTATCTTCAAGTTAATTGACAATAAATTTTAAAAAGTACTTGTGATCCATGCTGTGTAAAAGGATTAATAACTAGTAGTGCTATGCAAATTCTTTGAAAGAGGTGGCTTTGAAACAGACAGGAATACATACAGTACTCTTTATTTCAAATGATTAAAGCAACTATATATCTTTTTTTTACTCATATGGCTTGTTCTGAAAGGCTTCAAACTGTCCATATAAGTAGGTGGATGCAGTTTCTAAAGTAGGTGTATGAGTCTTGAAAAGACTTGGCTGCTTTAAAAAAATGTGCTGCATGTTCTTCTACTTTGGTCAAAATAGCTGTAGTGAAGCTTTAATAACTAGTTCAAGTTAGTTATTATTTTCTGATGGGTATATATTTGTTGTAGAATGTACTGTGTATTTTGTTCATTTTGTGGGTAATCTGTGAGGGTACATGCTAGCAAATTTGAATAATTTTTTCCTATCTTCCCATATTATTGTTATTTTATTGCAGTTCATCTCTTTTACATACTTTTCTAAAACAATTTCTCTCTGCCCCTGACCTTTGTCAGTCATGCTACTGGAGAAACCAATGACTCCTGTGAGGAGATAAATTAAACTTTGTATATAAGGATTATATGAGAATTGACTGAAGATTGCACATTGCCCGTCCCTGCTTATTCACAAATGAGATGGCCATTCTACATTACAGTGATTTCTTTTTCCATTTACAAACTTTGATCAAAGAAAAGTTATTGAGATTCACTGCAATTGAAGATTTTTCTTTCTTCTGAAAGAGGATACATAATTTTGAAAACAAACAAACAAAAAGTATTTAATTGTGTAGTGGTTCAGATGATAGGGTATGAGTGAGAAGTCCCAGATTTAATTTTACGTTCAGGTATAGAAGCCCATTGAGTTATTTAAGCCAGTCACTCTCTCTCAGATTAACCTAATTCACAAAATTGTTTTAAAGAAATGTTGGAGGAACAGAATACTACACATGCCACTTTCACCCCTGGGAGGAAAGATACATAATAATAAAAGCAGCGGCAACAAACTGCCAATTAGAATCTTGAGGGCTAACAGCCATGTGGCTTCTATTTATGCATTCATAGAATATATTAATCAAACCAGTTGGGCTGGTCTTAGATTTTAATAGGTGTTCAGTTTCAAAAGAAACAGCAACCATTAATTTAAATCTTTTTTATAATGCTCCATCCATTCTCAACTGCTACTGCTAAATTACATTTACTTGGAATATATGATGAAAATATAGAAGTATACCAATGCTACTATGAATCAAATCAAATCTTTATTATTGCTGCCAAGGCTCTGTAATGCT
This sequence comes from Pseudonaja textilis, assembly GCF_049901715.1. Lineage (NCBI taxonomy): Eukaryota > Metazoa > Chordata > Lepidosauria > Squamata > Elapidae > Pseudonaja > Pseudonaja textilis. Next base: position 120,238,166 of record NC_141990.1, read on the forward strand.
GTGAAAGAAAGCTCATCTCAGGCTCCCAAAATAGTTTCTGTAGGAAGTAGACAAGTAACATGGTTCCATTACTTAGTTCTTTAAAATGAAGGAACCATGTTGCCTTGAGAAGCACGCTTGCCTCTGGGCATCCTTTCATACTTTTTCAAAGCCTAATATACATATACAGGTGAAACTCGAAAAATTAGAATATCATGCAAAAGTTCATTTATTTCAATAATGCAACTTAAAATGTGAACCTAATATATGAGATGGACTCATTACATGCAAAGCAAGATAGTTCAAGCCGTGATGTGTCATAATTGAGATGATTATGGTTTACAGCTCATGAAAACCCCAAATCCACAATCTCAGAAAATTGTGAAAAGGTTCAATATTCTAGGCTCAAAGTGTCCCACTCTAATCAGCTAATTAAGCCATAACATCTGCAAAGGGTTCCTGAGCCTTTAAATGGTCTCTCAGTCTGGTCCAGTAGGAATCACAATCATGGAAAAGACAGCTGACCTGACAGTTGTGCAGAAAACCATCATTGACACCCTCCATAAGGAGGGAAAGCCTCAAAGGGTAATTGCAAAAGAAGTTGGATGTTCCCAAAGTGCTGTATCAAAGCACATTAATGGAAAGTTATGTGGAAGGGGAAAGTGTGGAAGAAAAAGATGCAGAAGCAGCAGGGATGACCGCAGCCTGGAGAGGATTGTCAGGAAAAGGCCATTCAAAAGTGTTGGGGACTTTCACAAGGAGTGGACTGAGGCTGGAGTCAGTGCATCAAAAGCCACTACACACAGATGGATCCTGGACATGGGCTTCAAATGTCATATTCCACTTGTCAAGCCACTCCTGAACAACAAACACCAGAAGCGTCTTACCTGGGCTAAAGAAAAACAGAACTGATCTGTTGCTCAGTGGTCCAAAGTTCTCTTTTCTGATGAGAGCAATTTTTGCATCTCATTTGGAAACCAAGGACCCAGAGTCTGGAGGAAGAATGGAGAGGTACACACTGCAAAATGCTTGAAGTCCAGTGTGAAGTTTCCACAGTCTGTGTTTATTTGGGGAGCCATGTCATCTGCTGGTGTTGGTCCACTGTTCTTCATTAAGTCCAGAGTCAATGCAGCCATCTACCAGGAGATTTTGGAGCACTTCATGCTTGCTTCCACAGACAAGCTTTATGGGGATGCTGACTTCATTTTCCAGCAGTACTTGGCACCTGTCCACACTGTCAAAAGCACCAAAACCTGGTTCAATGACCATGGGATTACTGTGTTTGATTGGCCAGCAAACTTGCCTGACCTGAACCCCATAAAGAATCTATGGGGCATTGCCAAGAGAAAGATGAGAGACATGAGACTGAACAATGCAGAAGAGCTGAAGGCCGCTGTTGAAGCACCCTGGTCTTCCATAACACCTCAGCAGTACCACAGGCTGATAGCTTCCATGCCACACCGCATTGAGGCAGTAATTGCTGCAAAAGGGGCCCAAATCAGGTACTGAGTACATATGCATGCTTATTCTTTTCAGAGGTCTGATATTCTATGTACAATCCTTGTTTTACTGGTTGTATGTAATATTCTAATTTTCTGAGATTGTGGATTTGGGGTTTTCATGAGCTGTAAGCCATAATCATCACAATTATGACAAATCATAGCTTGAACTATCTTGCTTTGCATGTAATGAGTCTATCTCATATATTAGTTTCACCTTTTAAGTTGCATTACTGAAATAAATGAACCTTTGCACGATATTCTAATTTTTCAAGTTTTACCTGTAAGCTCTTCCTGTCATTCATTCAAAGACACAAATGAGGATTAGCTAGTAGGGTACTGCAGTTCCCTTTTTTCTTTGTAACTTTCAAAACTTTTTGGAAAAAGAAATAAACTTCTGAAAAGAAATGTAAGCTTTATGGAAGTTTGTAAATGAGGTAGCTTGACTTTATGAAAAACAACTCAGAATAAATTTCTAAAGAATGGATCAAATTGCATCCTTCATGCCAAGTTAAAGTAGGCTTGATATAATATTTTTTATTTTTTATTTAATATTGAATGCATGAATGAATCTTCTTTCTACTCAACAAACTGTACTTTTTCTTAATATTTTTTTACTTTGTCTAACAATAGTCTTCAGGCGCTCATATATAACATAAATTAATACACACAGGTATTTACCTGCCAAACCATTGGCATCCTCAGTACGATAATAATTCCTCTTACACACTAAAGCATTTTATTGTGCAGGAATAATTGCAAGCTGTGTGGAAAAGTGAGAGTATCTCCCATCCACTGTAGAATCTCTTTTATAGGAGTGTAGGATTTCCTGCTTTCAAAAGATACAAAAACAATAACAAGGTCTCTCTCTCTCTCTGTGTGTGTGTGTGCGTGTGTGTGTCTTTGTGTGCATCTAGAATAGAAAGGTAGGTGGGTGGATGATAGGGATTAACAGGTTCTGTAGCATTTTGTAAACCCTATGCTTCCCTTTAAGATTAGGAAAAAGGCTTCAGTATAGTTAAAGCTTTCAGCCGTGCTGTCAGTCAATCCCAGCTAGGTAATAACCAGATCACTTCCTCAGGCAGATAGACAGATGTCACTGACCTGTCAAAAAACACATGGAATTATCCAGTTGATAATTCAACAATTGTGGTTATTCAATAAAACTTTGGTCAAATTTTAAAATGAGTGGTTCCTGTATTTTGTGAAATTTCTACAAACTATGTGAGAAAATATGGCACTACTATTAAGACAGAAAGAAATAATATTGTGGGAATTGAAGGAATTAGAATCCTCTGTAAATGCATGCTCTTTTCTACTAGTTTCTAGTAGTAGAGGTTCAGGGGCTGTTAAGAGTCTTTTTATACTAGTCTAAACAGTTAATTTCTGCATAAAGAATGAAGAGTAAAGCTAGTTGCAAGTTGCAGAAAATTAAAAGGAAAATCAATTATGGTTCAACAACACAATTTTCTTTTCCTGTTAAAAATTAACCAAAGTGCCTTGTTTACATGAAATCAGAGGCATAATTTGCTGAAAGTTTCTCATCTGCAAATAATTAGCACGATTTCTTTAATTAGACTGAAAGCTTAAGAGCTGAAATCATCTGGAGAAAATGTGTTCATTCATCAACTAAGAGTAAAGTGAGATGAAATGAGATTTGTTATTTCGTTATGTGATTGCTACATGGAAATGCTACCAAGTATTATTTATTAATATCACTCTCAATGGCTTTTATTTTAGGAACAATTTTATAAAAACAATGTGTTTGCTTCAGACTAGGGTTATAGATTGTTTTTGGCAATAGATTAATATCTTTTAAAACCAAAGTTGTAATGTGAAACTGAAGATGATGCCATAAAATGACAAAAACTACAATAATAAAAGGCAGGTATTATCAATTGTGTTCTGCACTGGTCTGTAATGGAACATCAACTGAAACATCACTGCTGCAAAATATTATAATGTTGTAGTAACAAACCATACAAGAATCATTAAAGAATGGATGTCTTTGCATACTGAAAACAATTATATGGAGCCATTATTGCTTTTCACTAGCATCCCAGCAGAATCTGCTCTGGGGCAATGAGTGATAGTCTGAAACAAAAACCAGGGAGAGGGCCATATACTCTAAAGTGGGGAGGGGAGAGAAGAAGGGAAACTTTTGCTGGATGTACAAAAGTTTACTTATGCAGCATTGACTGTAAAAATAAGACATATGGAGTGTGGATGCTGAAGGAATCCAGTGGAATAGAATTGTGTCTGCTATGTGCTTTGAGAGTGATCCCTAGGTAGGCTTAAGACTCATGCATTGAAGCATGCTTTTGATACCAGTACTGAAATTATCCCAAGATTGCATTTCAAGATTGCATTTCAAATTCCCAGAGGTTGTGGGAGGAGCTGCTGGCCCACTTGTGAAGGAAGCAGAGGGTGAGTAGAAAAGAAAGAGGCAGTTTGAATTGCTTCCATTGCATTTCAAATTCCCAGAGGCTGTGGGAGGAGCTGCTGGCTGCTTGTGAAGGAAGCAGAGGGTGAGTAGAAAAGAAAGAGGCAGTTTGAATTGCTTCCATTGCATTTCAAATTCCCAGAGGTTGTGGGAGGAGCTGCTGGCTGCTTGTGAAGGAAGCAGAAGGTGAGTAGAAAGGAGAAAGATAGCGGCCTGCGCGCCTAATGGCACGTGAATCATATAACTATAAACAAAGAATACCAATAAGACATTTAGGGTAAGTGCGCTTGAGATTATGATTTTATTTTATCTCAAAATGACCAGCTTAGTTCAGTGTAATACTTGTTTTACAGCTGTCTCTCGCAATACTCTTTTCAAACTTGGATACTGTCCTCTTTATAAAAACATTACCAGTCTACATGGACAGATTACCTATCTAGAATCTCTAATCTGTGCTTTCCTAGCAGAAATTAGGTGCCCAACCCAGCCATCTATTGAGCTGCCGTGCTATCAGCCCCCACTACCACAAAGACCCTACAGGAAAAGGGCAGTATGGACAACCGTGGGATCTGGCAGGGTGAGAGCTATGGACCATAAACACAAAGCTTTTGCTGTGTCCCAGCATAACAGATACAGCGCCCTTGCTGACCTTAATAGGGACACTAAAGTGACAGGTCAAGGTAGTTGTGATAATGATAACTCAAGTAAGCCAGGGATCATAGTCCTAGAAGAAGAATTTACTTTGAAAAGGAGAAAGTATGAATCAGGTATTACACACCAGTTACACAAGAAGAGCAAGACATCCAAAAATAGAAGCCACCTTCTGGTTGGGGACTCAATTGTAAGGGATGTAAATTTAGGAAAGGATACTGAGGTTTTGAAAGAGGTCAAGTGTCTACCAGGTGCTACTGCCAGCAGAGACAAGAAGCGTATTCTTAAGATAGTCAAGAATGCCAGCAAGGACTGTGATGTTGATGCTATTATACATGTTGGTACAAATGATCTGTCCCAGAAGGATGTACTTTCTGTTCAGAAAGACTTCCAGAGCTTGGGGTATGAATTTAGTAATATGGACTGTAGGCTTATCTTTTCAGGGGTTCTACCAGTATACAAGGAACAAAAAGTGAAAGGGCAGCATGTAGCAGAGTTTAATGTATGGCTAAAGGAGTGGTGTAAAAGGGAAGGATTTGGTTTTATTAGCCGTGATGTCTGCAGCTGGTCCAATGAAAAAATGTACAAAAGATATGGTTTGCATCCATCAAAGAAAGGGACTGAGTTACTTGACATTAAATTCACAGATTTCCTGGATAAACATTTAAACTGAACACTGGGGACAGAAAATTAATGGATTCAGAACATTTCTGTCCCCAGCAACTTAAAACTAATAAGGATACCAGTGCATGCAAAATAGATGTTTGTGCAGGTAAGATTACCAACCTTGATGCCAACCAAAACCAAGCATTTAATAGTGAGTGCCATACCATAGGCACTAATCAAACAGGTGGCAAGAAAGTAGGGACAGGCAGGCACAACACAGGTTATGTAGACAGTAAACACAGTGTCAGACATAAAGATCTCAAGTGCCTATATACAAATGCACAAAGTCTGGGGAACAAGCAGGGCGAACTCGAACTACGAATACATGAAGGTAAATACGATATAGTTGGAATAACAGAAACTTGGTGGGATGAAACCCATGCCTGGAATATACTGGTAGAACGATACAAACTATTCAAAATGAAAAACAAAACAGACCCCATAAAAGAGGATGTGGAGTTGTACTGTATGTAAAGGACCATTATATTGCTACAAAAATGCATGAAACCAAAGATGAAAACCTCCTAGAATGCACATGGGTCAATGCAAAAGAAAAAAAGAATGACATGGCCATTGGTGTATATTATAGGCCACCCAATCAAGCAGAAAATATAGATGTTCTTTTTGCTAGACAACTAACAAACATATGCAGGAAACACACAACAATAGTAATGGGAGACTTCAATTATCCTGATATCAATTGGAAAACTAATTCTGCACCAAGTGAGAAATCAAATAAGTTCCTAACCAACCTAGCTGACAACTTTGTTGTCCAAAAGGTAGAGGGTGAAACTAGAGAGACAGCCATACTGGACTTAATTCTTACAAACAGAGAAGTGATAGAGGGAGTTGAAACTGCAGGAACCTTGGGTGAGAGTGACCATGTCATACTAGAATTCAACATAACACAAACACAAGCAACAGAACATAATGACACCAGAGTATTGGATTTTAAAGGAGCTGATTTCAATAAATTCAGAGAGAACTTGGGAAAGATTCCATGGATGAAAATCCTAAAGGGGAAAACAACTCAAGAATCTTGGAAAACTCTAAAAAGTATGATCATAGAAGCCCAGACCAGCACAATACCACTGAGAAAGAAAAACAAGAAATCCAAGAAGAAACCAGCATGGCTGCACAAAAATATCTCTGGCAAATTGAAAGAAAAAAAGGACAAGTACAAAAAATGGAAAGAAGGACATACAACTAAGGCAGATTATCAGCGGATAGCCAGAATCTGCAAAGATGAAATCAGGATAGCAAAGGCTCAGAACAAAGAAAGACTTGCAACAAAAGTCAAAGATAATAAAAAAGTTTCTTCCAACATATAAATAACAAGAAAAAAATCAAGGAAACAGTCAGTCCACTAAAGAGAGAAGATGGCAAGGAAGTAACAGGCAACAGAGAGAAAGCAGAACTGCTTAACTCATTCTTCGCATCCATCTTCACGCAAAAAAACCCCTTATAGCTCAACCCACCAAAAACATAACTGTAAAAGACAGACCAGAAATAAAAGTTAAAATAAGAAAAAAAAATAGTAAGAGACACCTGTCTGATCTTGATGAAAACATATCGCCGGGGCCTGATGGATTAAATCCCAGAGTTTTAAAGGAGCTGGCAGAAATTATCTCAGAACCACTGCACCATATCTTTCAAAAATCCTGGAGCACCGGGGAACTACCAGAGGACTGGAAAAGAGCTGATGTGATTCCCATCTTCAAAAAAGGAAAAAAAAACTAGGCCCAGGAAACTATAGACCAATCAGCCTAACATCAATACCCGGGAAGATAATGTAAAAGATAATAAAAAAACAGATTTGCCAACATCAAGAAACAAGTAAAGTAATAACTAGCAGTCAGCATGGGTTTGTTAAAAACAGATCATGCCAAACCAATCTTATTTCATTCTTCAACATAGTGACTAAATTTGTAGACCAGCAAAATACTGTGGACATAATATATTTAGATTTCAGCAAGGCATTCGACAAAGTAGACCACAACCTACTTCTTGGTAAGCTAGAAAAACATGGAATAGAAAGCACCACCACTAGATGGACTCGCAACTGGCTGGCAAACCATACTCAATGAGTAGTCCTTAATGGGTCTAAGTCTACATGGAGGGAAGTAAGCAGTGGGGTGCCACAAGGTTCTGTCTTAGGCCCAATACTCTTCAATATCTTCATTAACAACTTAGATGAGGGAATAGAAGGGGAACTTACCAAATCTGCAGATAATACTAAGCTGGCAGGAATAGCTAACACGCAAGAAGATAGGCTCAAGATCCAGATGGATCTTGACAGACTAGAACACTGGGCCATATCTAACAAAATGAAATTCAATGTAGAGAAAAGTAAAGTCCTACACTTAGGCAAGAAAAACCCAAAGTACACATATAGACGGGGTGAAACCAGGCTCAGTAGCAGTAACTGTGAGAGGGATCTTGGAGTCTTAGTGGACAACCAGCTAAATATGAGCCAGCAGTGTGCAGCAGCAGCCAAAAAAGCTAATGCAATCCTAAATTGTATTAACAGAGGGATACTGTTATGTCCCTGGACCTTGAAGAAGTTCCCACCCAGGTCCGTTCACGCTGCAGGGGCGGCTGCCCCTTCTCATTGGCTGGGTTTCCCCAGCAGCCTGCTATAAAAGCAGGCTGCTGGGTCCAGCCCTTTCGCTGTTCGCTGCGAGCCAGTTCCAGGCTGAGCAAGCACGTTCAGTCCTTGTAAATAAACCTTGTTGCACTAAGCCCTGGTTCAGCCTCTTATTTCCCATACTTAATACTGGCGACGAAGGTGGGATGGCTACCAGAGGCAAGCTGCAACGCTGAATCACTAAAACGCTGATCCACAGCCCAGAGAGAGAGCGATCAGCCAAAATAAGGGCAAACGCTGACCGCAACCCAGAGAGAAAGCGATCAGCCCGAAAATGAGAACGAACGCTGAATCACTAAAACGCTGATCCGCAGCCCAGAGAGAGAGCGATCAGCCAAAATAGGCAAACGCTGATCGCAACCCAGAGAGAAAGCGATCAGCAAACAAGCTAGTGAAAGTGAGAAGCGCCTGTAGCCGCTTGTTAGCATAAGCTACAGAGGAAGTGTAGCGCTGTGAGCCGCAGCCGCTCGTGCCGTTTAGGCGCGAAATTCAAACAGCTGTCAGCTGAAGCACATTCAAATACAACACAGCGTTGTATTACGAAATCGCTAACGCCCACACAGGCGCGAATTTCAAAAGACGCTGCCAACGACCGTTGCAGTCTAAACACCTTCTGATCCCCAGAGAGAGAAGGGAATTGCGAAATTTCCCCAGAGCTGAAGTCACTTGCCTAGCACAGGCACTAAACCTCTACTGCTACCCCAGAGAGAGAGAGCACTTGCCTAGCACAGGCACTAAACCTCTACTGCTACCCAGAGAGAGAGCATTTTCCCCAACAGGTTAACCAGTAGACCCACAACATGAACTCCAATCCAGCCTTCCCAGCGTTCAAGCCGGATGAGGAGAAGTGGGAATCATACAAGAATCGGTTTAATCATTACATCGACGCCATCGGATTGGCTGATGCAGGGGAACACCGAAAGAAAGCATATTTCCTGACCTACTGTGGAGCCATCGTCTTCAATACAGCCACAGCTCTTGTGGCTCCACGTGAGTTAAAGAATGTCCCCTGGACAGAACTGTTAGAAATCCTTACTAACCACTATTCTCCTAGACCTTCACAGATTGCCAGACGCTTCACCTTCAGAATGAGGAAGCAGGGGACAAAGAGAGCATCAATCAGTACATGGCTGCTCTCAGGACTGCAGCACTCCATTGTGGGTTTGGCAGCTATCTTGATGACATGCTCCTAGACCAGCTGGTCTGCGGGTCAAGGACCTGCACTACAAAGACGGCTGCTCGCCAAAAAGACCTTAACCTCGCTCAAGCCATCGAGGAAGCCCTGGCAGAGGAGCTGGCATCTCATTCAGCCACCGAGATCCAAGGTCCTGTCACCAAGCAAACAGCAGTTCCCGGCCCACTCAGAAGAGGTGGTCAACGAGGAAGACCCAAGTGACGAGGCCGACATTCACCGCCTCACAAATGCCAGGCGCCCGCAGGCAGGAACCAGACAAGATAACACCGGGCCATCCAAGCACATCACCCTGTGCTCTTTCCTGTGGTGGACCTCACCTGAGGACCACATGCAAATTCAAAGGAGCCACTTGCAACAACTGCCATAAGAAGGGGCACATTGCAAGAGTAGTGCCAAGCCTCACACAACGTAGCACAAAGGGCATCTTCATTCGCACATGCCGGGCCCCAAAGGCAAGTATTAAACTGTTGCACACACCTCTGCGCTAATCACACTTGCTATTCTATCAGTAAAATCTCTCTTTCCGTCTTATTAGAAGGTAAACCTTGCAACATGGAGGTTGACACGGGTCAGCGCTCCATTATTTCCTGGAACACCCTCAAGGAGCTTCAACCCAGCCTATCAAGAAACCGACTCCAGAAGTGCCAGCTTAGCCTAAAGGACTACCAGGGGAAGACCATTCCTGTAATCGGCAGAGGCAAGTTTTTTGTTAATTTTAAAACCTTTAAGGGCCACCTACCTCTAGTGGTAGTGAGCGGCAACCTCCTACACTTTTGGGACTTGATTGGTTTCCCACCTCGGTTTAGGGCTAACAGGACTCCATGCTACCTCAACCTCTGACACGGACTCCCTGTTTGCTGATTACTCAGACGTATTCAGTGATGAGTTAGGGTGTTATAACGGCACCCCTATCTCATTTTCAGTCGATCCCCAGGCAGTCCCAATTCGGTTAAAACCTCGCAGAGTTCCATTCGCCATTCGGCCTAAATTAGACCTTGAATTAGATAAATTACTAAAACAAGGGATCCTGGAGCCTACAGACTTCGCCAAATGGGAGACGCCCATCGTCACACCCCTCAAAAAGATGGTAGCCTGAGAATTTGCTCAGACTACAAGACCACAATCAATAAATTCTTGCAAGTTAGCGCTTATCCAGTACCCGTCATTCAGCATTTATTACATACTTTTGAACCTGGCACTATCTTTGCCAAATTGACATGTCTCAAGCATATCAACAGTTCCCTGTTGATGACCAAACGGCAGAACTTCAGACCATTGTCACCCACAGGGTGCCTTCCGGTGCAAGCGTCTCCAGTTTGGCGTGGTGTTGCCCCAGGCATTTTTCAATCCCTCATGGAGCGGATTTTACAGGGCCTTCCTGGAGTAGTACCCTACTTCGATGACATCTTAGTCTCGGCCAGGAACAGACCCCAACTCTTCCAGAGAGTTCGAGCAGTCCTAGAGAGGTTCAGGCAGCATGGCCTCAAGTTAAAAAAGAAAAATGTGCCATTGCCACTAGACAGGTGGACTTTCTGGGTTATAAAATTGACGCCTCAGGCATTCACCCCTGGAGTCCAAGGTTAAGGCAATACACGAGGCACCCACTCCAACCTCCAAAGCAGAACTGCAGGCCTTTTTGGGGCTCTTGAACTTTACGCGCTGCTCCTGCCCCATAAAGCCTCTGTGGCAGAACCTCCACAGACTTCTGGATAAAAAAACAGTTTGGCATTGGGGACACAAAGAAGACTCCGCTTTCCACGCAGTCAAGTCGCTACTCACATCAGAGGCAGTGCTTATCCAGTTTGACCCCAACCTTCCATTAGTACTGGCAGCAGACGCATCTCCCTTCGGAATTGGGGCAGTCTTAAGCCACAGGCTCCCAACGGCCCGAGGCCCCTATCGCTTTTTTTCCAGGACGCTCTCTGCAACAGAGCGCAATTACAGTCAGATCGATAAAGAAGCCTTGGCAGCTGTTGCAGCGGTGAAGAAATTTCACGAATTTCTCTTTGGCCACTTTTTCGAGCTAGTCACGGACCACAAACCGCTCTTAGGGTTACTAGCAGGTGACAAGCAGACCCTCAAATTCTGTCCCCCAGAATGACCAGATGGACCCTTTTCCTAGCAGCATACTCAGTATAGACTCGCACCGCCCAAGTAAAACATTGTCCCACGCAGACGCCCTCAGCCGCTGCCCCCTGCCTGCCCCAGCTGAAGACCCTGCCCGGTCAACGCCATTTTTGAAGTCACCCAACTGGACCTCCCAATCACTGCCCTTGATATTGCCAATAAATCCAAAGCGGACAAAACGATCGCCCAGGTACTGGACTGGGTGAGGAGGGTGGCCTGGCAGTGACATTGAAGCTAAATTCACTCCATTTAAGACCCGCTTACAGGAACTGTCGAGCTTACAGGGCTGCCTGCTGTGGGGCACTCGAGTGGTCATCCCGACATCTCTGCGCACCCAGTGCTGGAGGCGTTGCACGAGGCCACCCGGCATCGTCAGAATGAAGGCGTTGGCGCCGGCTACATTTGGTGGCCCGGCCTCGATGAGGACATCAACAAATGGGTAAGCTCCTGCCATCCCTGCCAGGTTTCCCGTCCATCCTCCAATTGCCACCCCCACCAAGTGGGAAAGTGCCAACGCACCCTGGTCCAGGATTCACATCGATCTCGCGGGCCCATTACTTGGCAAAATGTTCCTCGTGGTCGTAGACTCTTACTCAAAGTGGATTGATGTGGCACAACTATCCACGACCACTTCACAAGCAGTCATCAAGGCATTGACTCGCCTGTTCGTTACGCACGGTCTACCAGATTCCATTGTTTCCGACAATGGTCCCCACCGCGCCAACCGAATTCAGTCGCTTTACGGCCAACCTGGGCATTCGTCACATCTTCACGGCCCCCTTTCATCCTGCCAGTAACGGGCTGGCAGAGAGAGCTGTTAGACCACTAAAGAAGCCCTGGCCAGGTTCAACAAGGATGACTGGCACCACAAACTATCCTGTTTCCTGTTAAGCCAGCATTCAACCCTTGCACGGTAACCAACAAGTCCCCGGCCGAGCTTCTGATGGGCAGACGCCTGCGAACTGTATTGGACAGGCTTCACCCACATTACTGCCCTGACTCTCCTCTCGCTCCACATCGGGAGTAGGCATTTTGTCTTGCAGGAACCCGTGTTCGCAGAAACTTCGCTGGCGACCCATTGTGGATCCCGGGAGAAATCGTAGCCATCACAGGACCCAGATCATACCGGTTAAGCTGGAAGATGGCCGGGTCTGGAGACGACATCTGACCAGCTTCGAGACGCCAGGGCACCCTCGTCAGCCGCGACTGTGGGCACAGACCGGTGAGAGTCCGCTGCAACTACCACACAGCAACATCTACCCCGATGACCTGCTAACACCTTCAGCCGGACCAGAGAATCCAAATGCTGACTGCGGCGACCTAGCGTCCAACCCATCCGAGCCAGACGGCGTGAGGACACTCCCAGCGTCCAGCCCTTCTAGCCCCGGACCTGCTCCGACCGAGGGTGGTACTGGACTCATCATCGAGCCAACAGTCACCGACGGACTCTGATCCACCAAACAGAACACCAGAGTTGCGCCGCTCTGGACGTCAGCACAAACCTCCCGTATACCTCAAGGACTATGCGTGTTCGCATCTGGGGGAAAGGGTGTTATGTCCCTGGACCTTGAAGAAGTTCCCACCCAGGTCCGTTCACGCTGCAGGGCGGCTGCCCTTCTCATTGGCTGGGTTTCCCAGCAGCCTGCTATAAAAGCAGGCTGCTGGGTCCAGCCCTTTTGCTGTTCGCTGCGAGCCAGTTCCAGGCTGAGCAAGCACGTTCAGTCCTTGTAAATAAACCTTGTTGCACTAAGCCCTGGTTCAGCCTCTTATTTCCCATACTTAATAGATACAATCAAGATCAAGGGAAGTACTAATACCACTCTATAAAGCCTTGGTAAGACCACACCTAGAATACTGCATCCAGTTTTGTTCACCACATTATAAAAAAGATGTTGAGACTCTAGAAAGATTACAGAGAAGAGCAACCAGGGTGATTAGGGGACTGGAGGCTAAAACATACAATGAACAGTTGCAGGAACTGGGCTTGGGTAGTCTAGTAAAGAGAAGGACCAGGGGAGACATGCTAGCACTCTTCCAAAATTTGAGGGGCTGCCACAGGGAGGAAGGAGTCAAGCTATTTTCTAAATCGTCTGTAGGCCAGACAAGGAATGATGGATGGAAACTGAACAAGGAGAGATTTAACCTGGAAATAAGGAGAAACTTTCTGACAGTGAGAACAAGCAACCAATGGAACAGCTTGCCCTCAGAAGTTGTGGGAGCGCCATCAGTTGAGACTTTCAAAGAGAGATTGGAATGCCATTTGTCAGAAATAATGTAAGGTCTCCCACTTGGGCAGGGGTTGGACTAGATGACCTACAAGGTGCCTTCCAACTCTGATTATCTGTTTGATCTGTTTGAAGAGGCAACTGGACTTTCTTTGTTTTTTGGGTTGCCTTTGAAAAGAAGCACCTTTGGGGTTACGATGAGCTGGATGACTGAGAATCTCCATAGACATTCGATATTGAAATTAGTGCATGGCTAATCTAATTAAAGAGTTTTTATTTTTTTTGGTGCATAGAATGATTACTAGCAAAAACAAGATGCACCTTCTTTATGCTTTCTTTTAAGTAACAAACTATTTTGGAGGCCTGGTTGCCATGTTTCCATTTTTCTTTTCATCATTAAGATCATCAAAGCCAATTATGAACTGTTTTGGGAATGGTGCTTCTGAATCTGTAAGGCAAATTGCATCATCTTCCAGAAAGGGTAAACTCACCATTGCCCAGAATTAGTATTTGCTAATAGTTTTTATAGCCAACCACAGGAATTTCCCCCCAATTATGTTGCCTTAGAGAATCATCTTGTGCAGTGGGTAAAGCAGAAAGCTAGAACCTGGGAGATTGTTAAAGCTAATCCCACTTTAGCATGAAATCTAATCTCACTTTAGCATGAAGCCAGTTAGATAGCTTTGTCCCAGGCCAATCACTTTATCTCAGCCCTGGGAAGAAGGCAATGGCAAACTACTTCCGAAAATATTGCCAGTAAAATTGAAATGAATAGTTCAGATAGTTATCAGGAATCAAATCTGTTTTGAAGAGAGAAAAAATGTTGCCTTATCATGAATAAGTCAATTTATGGCTACCATTATAAGTTCCTATCATTATTTTAGGAAAAAATCTGGCAAAAGGTAGGTTTTAGTAGCGTCAGCCAGGCCTCCTTGATGGTGTTGTACTCATGCTTAATATTTGTGGCTAGAAAGGGCTCGTTACAAACACTAGGTATCATGAAGCAAAGTAGTTATGGTTGCTCCTATTCTTTTTATTTGATATGACTTGTACAAAGTAGAGTTGTAGCTGAGAAAGAATAGGTTCTGGACTCCTGAGATATTGAATACATTGCCCAGTAGTAGCTGTCTAGATATAGTTATACTTTAGATTACCCATTCTATCAATATTGAATTGATTGTCACTGGAATCTTTTTTTAAAAATCTACTTACAATTTAAAACCAAATCACATTTTTTTCAATGTGTCTGGGCTTATAAATATACTCTTTCTGCTTTGCAAACATGATATTTACTCTAATTATATTGTTGGAAATACAATTTTCTAACACCCTAAAAAATATATTTGCAAACACTTTCTTTTCAGTTTGTATAATCTTGTCTGTAAAACATTTAATTTATTTAACTACTCTTTATAATACATATTTTTAAAGAAATCCCTTTCTTCAAAGCTGTCAGACAAACAAAATACTGTGTTCCCAACCAGGAAAAGTTAAATTATGTAGTTGTCACTTGAATTATGAAGTAGCTTTTTTGTTATCCCAAACCTTACATGATTTATAGTTTTAACATTTCATTTTCTTTTCTGTCAGACAAAAACTGTTCAATGGACATTGATGAATGTGCCTTCAAGCCCTGCAAAAATGGAGCCAGTTGCCATAATTTGATTGGCAAATTTTACTGTAACTGCTTGCCAGGTAGGTGCTCAGGTGGTATGTGGGTAGAAGAGTTAGAGGAAATATTCAGGGCAGAAATAGAATATGTTTTCTCACATACATTATTTTAGACTCAAATTTGCAGTGCGAATCTCAGCCATACCTCTCCCTCATCATCCACAGAAGATGTACAAATTCTGTCTAATATGCAACACATTTGTTATTACGACAGTGTCCTCTATTTTTGTGAATTTGCTTTCTGACCATGTCACTTGAATGCCTGTACTGCATGCTAATGAAGAAAGGCTATTTTATATGAAAATATCAGTCACCTTTCATAAGAAGGTCTTTAAGGATGCTCTGGTTTTTTAGACTTTTGTGAAAGACTGATTTCCAGATGAAATGGAGAAACAATAGTGCTATTTTATATAAGACTTTAGAAGATAAGGAATCATATTTTGTTCCTGTCTTTCAGATCTACAAAGTTTTAAATCATCTTCCGTTTTCCCTTTTATCTCTTCTTCCCTTTTTTAATGTCAGAAATTTGGAACCAGGTTTTTGAATTTATCACTCAAACAGAAAAGTAAAAGATAGGGAAACAAATAGTAATGCTAAAGTCTGCTGTTTTAATTCAGCAGTGTAGGGAAACTGGCAAAATAAAAAATGGAAAATAAAAACTGGGATACACTTAGAGGAAGTAGAGGCAGGGGGAAAAAAAGTTAAAAGCTGGAATGAATTGCTGGCTGAACAAAGCAATAGAACAAAATGAAGCAATTTGCTTGAGTTGCATCTTAAAAGAAAAAATGGGTGAAGATAGATACATTTTGATATCTAAAATTTCAGAAAGTTGTTGCTTTTCTAGGGAAGTTTTGTGGTCTGTTTGGATAGATATATAGATTGACACTGAGGGTCCATGTGCAATATGATATTATCCAGGACACCTTCATGTAATGTCAAGTAGCCTTAAAGGAAACCAGAGAGCAATGTTTTTGTTCCCATTGCCAATATTTAGCTTATGCTGTATATATTTCTTAATAGGTGAATACTTTTTGCAGGTCTATGATCTTAAGCTCATAACTTAGGATCTTAATTAACCTTGACTTTAGCTTAAATATCCTAAATCTAAGGAAATCAATAAGCTTTAATTAGCTGTATTAAACCTTTGGGTAACCGTGTTACAAACAGATATGAGGTGGCAGGGGATATTTATTTATTTATTACGTTTCTATGTGCTAATCTCCCCTATAAGGTGGCTCTGGGTGGCTCTATGTGGCTTCTTGAGCATCAAGATTGATTTTTCCATTGGCTGAGTAGCTAGCAGGCAATGAACCCAGAGTAGGAGAGGGAGCTTTCTGCCAAATCCTGTCGCATAGATATGCAACTTCAGTCCTGGATCATCAGGCTGAGCTGCCTTGTATCATGTGGTGACATCTTTGTGGCTGACCATTGTTCAAGAGGCCTTACAGCTTTTAAAATTGAAAATTTGGTAGACAAAAGTTACTGGCATGATGGAATGTAGTCTGGATTTTCAGGAGGGAAGAAGTGCATTCCAGAGGAGCAAAAGAGAGGAAAGCTTAGGTAGTTTGTGTGGGAGAAAGAGTGAAGATAACTCTTCCCTAGTAGTTCTCAGAGTATATATTTAGTGGTGCAAGTAGTCTGCTTTAGTTTGACAAGATTTCTTTCTATAAGTGAGGAACAATAAAGGAAACTCCTTAGAAGAACTCAACATGTCTTTCTTGGTTTTATGGAGCCTGACACCAATTCATATTTTTTAAGATTTTGGATAGGGAGTACATAGCTAGATAAGTACCAGATGAATTGACAAGACCTATGCAGAATCTTTCAGAAAGTGGATTTCCTTAAGCAGAACTCCCAGGAAAGGGCATCTCTGATTGCATTTTCATATTCAGGTGAGGTGCTTAGCAAATTGTGCTTTGAGAGATACAATGTTTCAGTGCATATATTTGCATAGGCCTAAACTTAATAGGATTTTGACCATGTGAAGCTTAAAACCAATCATTTTCCCATTCTTTAATACATTTCCCATTCTTTAATCCCATTCTTTGTTCATTCCTCTTTCTGCTTGATACTAGTTGTCTTAGATGTTAGCAAAAATACATTATTACAGTTATGAATTCCTTCCAGTATTTCTGTCCATGATTGGGAGGCTCATGATCCTCTTTTACTAGTTTTTGTGGTACTTGTGTCTCTCCTTTATATCATTCTTTTTTCATCCCAAAGTATCCCCAAACTGGTTTTTATTCATTTTAACTCCTTTTTTTTCTATTCAGTTTCTTGAACCATTTACTTCAATTGCCCTTCCCACTCCCTTCTAAAATCCAGCTCTCCTCTCTTATCATACATTGTTGGAATTTTGGTTCTCTCTTTTTATTATTTATTTTTCTCTTATTTAGCCTAAATGTAGGCCAAGACAACAACCTATTTCACAGTTAGTGGCAAAACATACAGTACATATGCATTATATGTTCTATGAAGAATCTGACATTTCAATGTTATTCAATATTGAATACTAACATGGTATTTGTTATGTCCTTGGAACTCTAGGAGTTCTCACTCAGGTCCATTCACTTTGCGGGGGCATTTTTCCCCCTCACTCATTGGTTGGTTCTCCCCAGCAGCCAGCTATAAAAGCAGGCTGCGGGGTCCAACCAGTTGCTGATCGCTGCGAGCCAGTTCCAGGCTTGGCAAGCACGGTCAGTCCTTTATTGCTATAATAAAGTATTGTTGCACTCATGCTCTGGTTCAGCCTCTCATTTCCCAAACTTAACACTGGCGACGAGGATGGGATGGCTACCAGAAGCACCATGCAACCGCTGAGTCAGAGAGAGCGATCGGCCGGCAATAAGAGCAACGCTGATCCGCAGCCAGAGAGAGCGGTCAGCAAGCAACGAGAGCGAACGCTGATCCGCCGACAGAGAAAGCGGTCAGCAAGCAACGAGAAGCGAACGCTGATCCGCAGCCAGAGAAAGCGGTCAGCCGAACGATAGTAAGAAGCGTCTGTAGCCGCTTGTTAGCCCAGCTACAGGAAAAGTGAAGCGCTGCGAGCCGCAGCCGCTCGTTGTTTAGGCGCGAAATTCAAACGGCTGTCATTTGAATTTCAGACCTAAAAGGTACAGCGGTACAGCGCGGTGCTGTAAGTCAAGTCACTGACGCCCACGAAGGCGCGAATTTCAAAACGCTGTCAACGGCTGACACCCTAGCCTCGTGTTTTGCCCAGAGAGAGAGAGAGGATTGTGACAAAGCCTCCTCAGAGCTGAAATCACTTGCCTACCACAGGCACTAGAAACTTTGCTGCTGCCCCAGAGAGATTTTTTTCCACAGATTCTACAACTGATCTTATCACTATGAATTCCAATCCAGTCTTCCCAGCGTTCAAACCGGATGAGGAGAAGTGGGAATCATACAAGAACCGCTTTAACCATTACATCGACGCAATTGGGCTGGCTGATGCTGGGGAGCACCGGAAAAAATCATATTTCCTAATCTACTGTGGAGCCATCGTCTTTGACACTGCCACAGCTCTCGTGGCTCCACGTGAGTTAAAAACGTTCCATGGTCTGAACTGTTAGAAATCCTTACTAACCATTATTCTCCCAGACCTTCACAGATTGCCAGGCGATTCACCTTCCGTATGAGGAAACAGTCAGACAAAGAGACCATCAACCAGTACATGGCAGCCCTCAGGACAGCAGCACTCCATTGTGGGTTTGGAACCTACCTGGAGGACATGCTCCTCGATCAACTAGTCTGCGGGGTCAAGGATCTACACCTCCAAAGGCGCCTACTCGCTAAGAAGGACCTCAACCTCGCACAAGCCGTCGAGGAGGCCCTGGCAGCAGAACTGGCAGCACACTCAGCCACCGAAATCCATGGCCCAACTTCCAAGCTAACGACAGTTCCAGTCCACTCCGAGGAGGTAGTAGCAGAGGAAGCCCTTAGTGATGAAAACGACATCCACCGCCTCACCAACGCCAGGCATCCGCAGGTAGGAGCCAAGCAAAAAAACACCGGTCCACCCAAGCACATCACCCTGTGCCTAGCCTGTGGTGGATCTCATCCGAGGGCCACCTGTAAATTCAAAGGAGCCACCTGCAACACCTGCCACAAAAGTGGACACATCGCGAGAGTCTGCCAAGCCCCTCAAAACTCAGCACAAAGGCACCCCCCCTTCTCACACTCTGCACCTCAGAGGCAAGTATTGAACTGTCGCACTCACCACCATGCTAAACACACTTGCCATACCATTAGTAAAATCTCTCTCTCCGTTTTGTTAGAAGGTAAACCGTGCCGCATGGAGGTTGACACAGGGTCAGCGCTCTCAATTATCTCGTGGAGCACCCTCAAGAGGCTACAGCCCAGCCTATCAACAAGCCGGCTCCAGAAGTGCCAGTTTAGCCTGAAGGACTACCAGGGAAGGTCATTCCTGTAATCGGCAGAGGCAAGTTCCTTGTCAATTTTAAAGCTTTCAAAGGTCACCTACCTCTAGTGGTAGTTAACGGCAATCTCCCCACATTATTGGGGCTCGATTGGTTTCCCCATCTCGGCCTAGGGCTAACAGGAGTCCATGCTGTCTCAACCTCTGACACTGACTCCTTATTCGCTGATTACTCAGATGTATTCAGCGATGAGCTGGGGTGTTATAACGGTACCCCTATCTCATTCTCAGTCGACCCCAGGCAGTCCCAATCAGGCTAAAACCGCGCAGAGTCCCATTCGCTATTCGGCCAAAACTAGATGCAGAATTGGATAAACTATTAAAACAAGGGGTCATTGAGCCAACAGATTTCGCCAAATGGGAGACGCCCATTGTCACACCCCTCAAAAAAGACGGTAGCCTGAGAATTTGCTCGGACTACAAGACCACAATTAATAAGTTTTTACAAGTTAGCGCTTACCCAGTGCCCGTCATTCAGCATTTATTGCACACTTTTGAACCTGGCAGCATTTTTGCCAAATTGGACATGTCTCAAGCGTATCAACAGTTCCCTGTTGACAGCCAAACAGCGGAACTCCAGACCATTGTCACCCACAGGGGTGCTTTCCGGTGCAAGCGTCTCCAATTTGGCGTAAGTGTTGCCCCTGGCATTTTTCAATCCCTCATGGAGCGGATTTTGCAGGGCCTCCCTGGTGTAGTACCCTACTTCGACGACATCTTAGTCTCGGCCAGGGACAGACCCCAACTCTTCCAGAGAGTTCGAGCAGTGTTAGAGAGGTTCAGACAGCATGGCCTCAAATTAAAAAAAGAAAAATGTGCCATTGCCACTAGACAGGTGGACTTTCTGGGTTATAAAATTGACGCCTCAGGCATCCACCCCCTGGAGTCCAAGGTTAAGGCAATTCATGAGGCACCCACTCCAACCTCCAAAACTGAGCTGCAGGCCTTCTTGGGGCTATTGAACTTTTATGCGTCCTTCCTGCCCCATAAAGCATCAGTGGCAGAACCCCTACACAGACTGTTGGATAAAAAATCACCTTGGCACTGGGGTCACAAAGAAGACTCTGCTTTTCGCGCCATCAAATCACTACTCACGTCAGAGGCGGTACTTATTCAGTTCGACCCCAACCTTCCATTAGTGCTAGCAGCAGATGCATCCCCTTTTGGAATCGGGGCAGTATTAAGTCACAGGCTCCCCAATGGCTCCGAGGCTCCCATTGCTTTTTTCTCCAGGACGCTCTCTGCAACAGAGCGAAATTATAGCCAGATCGATAAGGAAGCTCTAGCAGCTGTTGCAGCAGTGAAGAAATTTCACGAATTTCTCTTTGGCCATTTTTTCGAGCTGGTCACGGATCACAAGCCTCTCCTGGGTCTACTAGCTGGGGACAAACAGACCCCTCAAGTCCTTTCTCCTAGAATGACGAGATGGACCCTTTTCCTAGCGGCCTACTCGTATAGACTCATACACCGCCCAGGTAAAACATTGTCCCACGCTGACGCTCTCAGCCGCTGCCCCTTGCCGGATCCAGCTGAGGACCCTGCTCCAGTCCACGCTATTTTTGAGATCACCCAATTGGACCTCCCCATCACTGCCCTTGACATCGCTGATAAAACCAAGGCAGACAAAACACTCGCCCAGGTACTGGACTGGGTGAGGAGGGGGTGGCCGGGTGGTGATGTTGAAAACAAATTTACACCTTTCAAGACCCGCCTGCAGGAATTATCCAGTCTGCAGGGCTGTCTGCTGTGGGTCACTCGAGTGGTCATCCCGACCTCACTGCGTACCCGAGTTCTGGAGGCGTTGCATGAGGGGCACCCTGGCATCGTCAGAATGAAGGCATTAGCACGCAGCTACGTATGGTGGCCCGGCCTCGACGAGGACATCATCAGATGGGTAAGCTCCTGCAACCCCTGCCAGGAATCCCGTCCAGCTCCTCCTATTGCCACCCCTACTAAGTGGGAAAGCGCCAGCGCTCCGTGGTCCAGAATTCACATCGACCTAGCCGGCCCATTGCATGGGAAAATGTTCCTAGTGGTCGTGGACTCCTACTCTAAATGGATTGACGTGGCACAGCTATCCACGACCACTACACTCGCAATTACTAAGGTATTAACCCGCCTGTTTGTAACACACGGGCTGCCCGACGCCATTGTTTCCGACAATGGCCCACAGTTCGCATCAGCCGAGTTCAGCCGTTTCGCTGCCAACCTGGGCATCCGCCACATTTTCACGGCCCCATTTCATCCTGCCAGTAACGGATTGGCTGAAAGAGCCATCAGGACCACCAAAGAAGCCTTGGCTAGGTTCAGCAAGGATGACTGGCACCACAAACTATCGCGTTTCCTGATGAGCCAGCACTCAACTCCGTGTTCAGTCACCAATAAGTCCCCAGCTGAGCTCCTGATGGGCAGGCGCCTGAGGACTGTATTGGACAGACTTCACCCACATTACTGCCCTGACTCCCCCCTCGCTTCCACATCGGGGGTTAGACATTTTATCTTACAGGAACCCGTATTCGCGAGGAACTTCACTGGAGACCCTCTGTGGATCCCGGGCGAGATTGTGGCCATCACCGGACCCAGGTCATATTGAGTCAGACTGGAGGACGGCCGAGTATGGAGAAGGCACCTGGACCAGCTGCGTAGGCATCACAGCATCCTCGCCAGCAGTGACCCAGAATTGCAGACCGGAGCGAGGCCTCAGCATCAACCCCATATCAGCATTAGTCCCGGTGACCAGCTTACGCCAGCAGCCATTCCGGGGAATCCGAACACGGACAGCGGCATCCAGATGGCTGACCAGTCTGAACCCGTCAACGAGAGCACGTCCCCAGTGACCAGCCCTACGAGTCCCGAACCAACCCAATCCGAGGGGCGTGTTAGTGACTCCCTACTGATCCTGCCTTCCCCTACAGACTCTGAACTGACAGACAACCCACCAGAGTTGCGCCGTTCTGGGCACCAGCATAAACCTCCTGTCTACCTCAAAGACTATGCGTGTTCGCATCTGGGGGGAAGGGGTGTTATGTCCTTGGAACTCTAGGAGTTCTCACTCAGGTCCATTCACTTTGCGGGGGCATTTTTCCCCCTCACTCATTGGTTGGTTCTCCCCAGCAGCCAACTATAAAAGCAGGCTGCAGGGTCCAACCAGTTGCTGATCGCTGCGAGCCAGTTCCAGGCTTGGCAAGCACGGTCAGTCCTTTATTGCTATAATAAAGTATTGTTGCACTCATGCTCTGGTTCAGCCTCTCATTTCCCAAACTTAACAGTATTAATACTATATAATAAGAATACTTCAAGGATAGCAGTATTCCAGGAGGAAATTAAAACTGGCACATTCTTAATCTGAATATAGATTTTAGCAGAATACTATAAAAAATAACCAAAATCTATGTGTACTTAATAAATGTGTGATAAGCAGAATAAGGAAAGTAATTTATTCAGTAATAAATTAAGGGTTCTTAATATTTTATATTTTGTTTATAGTAGGATGTTTTCTGATATAGGCTTAAAAAAATAACATTGCCCTCTTATGCATGTCAACTCTGAAGTGAGTCTCAGTGAGTTCAGAAGTAGCTGTATCTAAATAAATAGATTTAAGATTGCAGTTTGAATAGATTTATACCAATATATCACTTTCTTCAAAGCAAAGTACTTCTTAGCCTTGATCATGTCATCTCGATCTTTTATTGCTCAAAGTCATATTTTGTGCAAAATCGGGTAATGTTTATTTTCTGTGTCAGTCTCCCAAAAATGCATAGTATGTTACAGCTCATAAATCTACTTCATGGCACATTTTGAAAATGCATACACTCTATAAAAGCTGTTGAAAGAACAGTAGCTTAGAAACAGAAG
This sequence comes from Pseudonaja textilis, assembly GCF_049901715.1. Lineage (NCBI taxonomy): Eukaryota > Metazoa > Chordata > Lepidosauria > Squamata > Elapidae > Pseudonaja > Pseudonaja textilis. Next base: position 120,261,562 of record NC_141990.1, read on the forward strand.
ACTGTAATATGCTGGAAACTAGAGACTTGGATAGCCTTGTGAATCTATCTATTACCTATTAAAGAAACCATTTCATTTTATGGGGTGTTTCTTAGGCATCCTCAAATATTTTGTTTATTATTATTTACTTTACTTGTTTCCTGAATTTTATTATTTTTACAAATAGCTGAAGGTACTGAACATATATCTAACATACCTTCCTCTTCCTGTTTTCTCTACAAGAACCCTGTGGGGTGAGTTGGGCTGAGAGAGAGTGACTGACCCAAGGTCACTCAGCCAGTTTTCATGGTTAAGGTAGGGCTTGAACTCATAGTCCCTTGGTCTCTAGCCTGGTGCCTTATCTACCAGACAAAACTGGCTCTGATCAAGAAAACTGACCAAGAAGAGTTCTGAGAGAAATTAGTCTCCCTTTCCTGCTGACAGGGAACTGCTGCTGAAAGACTAAGCTATTTATAATGGCCGATTGACAGAAATGAATGAGTTCTAATTGCTGAACTGCACATCTATTTTTTTACAGTCTTGTATATCATTACTTTCAATTCAACATTCAACATTACACTTAGGGAAAGGCTGTGGTGTTCAATAAGTATCACCAGCATATGCCACTTCTGTTAACCAGTCAACCTAGTGCTTTGCTGATTTTTATATTTTGGTAAGAGAAAAGATATGGTATAAAATATTATTAGTAAAGCTTTTTTGGTCCCAACCATTACAGTGTTTTCCTTTGATTTTGTAGACTGCTTAGATATAGCTGCTCACGGGTGTAAAAAGTACATGGGAAAACATTAACTATTGTATAGAATTGAGGCTGGCTTAGATCTTTCCTCTAAAACAAAAAAAATATCACATGTCTTTTTTGCACTTTTACTTTCTTTGTTCTAGTTCTTCCAGACAACTATCATTACTCACTTCTGTATCTTTTTGAAAATTAGGATTTGCTACTGGTTTAACAACTAAAACCATCTATTTCTTATCCAGTCTTACTATCAATCTTTTTTTTTCTTTAAATTTAATTTAGCTATTCAGGCAAAAACAAAACAAAACAAAAACATTTTTTTTCATTTACAGAGATTAGATATTATCTGCTTGGAAATGCCAGGGTGTGCTGAAAAGCTGCAATATGGTTCCCAATCTATTATAAAGTACTGCTCAGTTGCATAAAACTTGACTGAAAATCCCAAAACTGTAAGGATAAATAGCAAAGAGTAAGAAGTTCACAAATAGAAAAGGTATACCCTCTGGATTGTGGATTGTCATCAGATAGTTTTATCAGAAGATTTTTGCTGTATTACTCTGATAATATGATGCACTGCAACACAGAAGAATAAAAACAGATTGATGTCTTTCTCACTTTTGTTCATCAATATGTTATCTTACAAATTAATTATTGTCAATGAATTACTACCCCAAAGGAATACAGTAGTATGTTAGTTATGATGTTTATCATGAAAAACAGTGTCTCTTTGTTCTTCTATGCTGACAGAATTAAAATAGATATTGTCTTTGGTGGATAAGCTCTCAGTGTACGTAAAAAATGCATTAATGAAGAATCATGTTACAACACTTAGTGGTAATCATTGGATACTAAATAAGCAATCAAAATTATACTAGGGAACTAAATAAAACAATTTAAAGATACAGGCAAGATGGTTATAGTCATAAGTAGAAAGAAGATAAGTAATAGGAAGGATGAGAATAATAATAGTAAATGGTTTGACAGTTGTCAGAATTAGTTGTTTAGCAGAGTGATGGCATGGGTGAAGAAACTGTCCTTGTGTCTAGTTGTTCTGGTGTGCAATACTCTATAATGTGGTTTTGAGGGTAGAAGTTGAAACAATTTATGTCCAGGATGTGAGGGTCTGTAGATATTTTAACAGCCCTCTTTTTGACTCATGCATTTTAAATAACAGTTGCTGAACAATTGTTGAACAATTGCTGAACTTTCAAAAGATGAAATAATTCAACTCTTTTACTTGAAATAATAAAAAAAATAAGGAACTAATTTCAATATGGCTGTCAATGATCAACATTTGTAACGCTCCTTAAATCAATAATATTTTGCATTACAATTTTTTCGGCAGTGAAATAAAGGAGAATAACTTGTAAAAGAATATATGAATTATACTAGAATATATTGAAAGGGTGGTAATATACAACATGTGTTAACTGAAAAAATTACAATGTATAACTCTTGTATTGAAGAATTTAGTCAGTGTTTACTCATAGGGAAAACTACATTTACACATGTGCAGTTTTCTCTCCCAGCCTTACCTCCACAAAAATAATATTATCATATTGATCTACTATCAAACCTGCAGGTTATTCCTGTGTCTTCAGGGACTAAATCTTTCCAGACATGAATGCTTGGAGCAAAATTAGCTCAATTTGGTTTAAGAAATAATTTTCTATTGCATTCATTTTCTGGAAGACAGACTGCTATTTATTCAGTATAACTGACTTACAAATGAGCACACTTATTAATGATAAAGACTTCACTCTGCATTATTCAGTCACCATAGAAAAGTAACATACTACAGATAGGAAATCAGAATATTTCCAGGTTCTATATGTGTCTGCCTTCACTTTTATAGTACGTCTGAGAAGAAACAGGTTGAATTCAGGGACCTGAGATCAAGTATTCTGGATGCAAAAAGAGTATGAAAATCCTTCAATAGCAATAGTGATTTCCAAATTCACTGAAGGCAAAGACTCCTTCTCCTCTCGCCCTCAAAGAAGGAGGTTTAAGGGAAAGTCTGTGAAGGCTCAAGTGGGGGCAATTATTTTCATAGCTACAGGTTCATTAGATTCCACTGTGTTTTTTCTTGTTACTGATTCTTCAGATTACTCAGTCTGGAAAAAACAGGTGAATGGGAGAAAGGGGAAAAACCCTCAAATAAGATAATCTTGGTTTTGTTTAATGTAAGGTGGAATAGGAAGAAATTTGGATAATTTTTAGTTTAATTTAGTTTACTTTACTTTATGGTCATTGCACCTTGTACAATGAAATGAAATACTGTCTATAGTGTACATTATAACTATAAAATAAAACACAAACACGCATCCTTCACATTCTATACATAGAATTGAAAACCCCTGATATTGCATCAATATTGCACTATATAGTATAATTCAAAAGAGTTACTGCCCTGGGATAGAAGCTGTTTTTCAGTCTATTTGTCCTTGTTTTTATTTTCCTGTACCATCTGCCATATGGTAATCATTCAGAAAAAGGGTGCCTAAGATGAGATGGATCTTTGATAATGTTTTGAACTTTCTTATGGCAGTGGGAGCTATAAAACTCTCCCAAAGAGGGGAGAGGGCAACCAATGATCTTCTGGGCAATGACATTAACCCTCTGGAGTGCTTTCCTATCTGCCACTGTGCAATTGGCAAACCATACAGAGATGCAGTAAGTTAAGATACTCTCTATGGTGCAGCGGTAGAAAGTCACCAGCAGTTTTTCATTCAGTTGTTGTTTTCTGAGAAGTCTCAGGTAGAATAATCTCTGCTGGGTCCTTTTGACCAGTACTGCAATGTGAACACCCCAGGTCAGGTCCTATTTTATGGTAACACCCAGAAACTTAAAACTAGTGTCCTGCTCCACTCGGTCTCCATTGATAAGCAAGGGCTGGATGTCAGATCTGTTCCTTCTATAGTCCACTATAAGCTCCTTGATGGGGTGGGATTCAGTTTTTTTAACAACTGGTTCTGTGGGCATAGCTTAGTTGGGGTGTGTGGCTTGGTGGTCATGTAACTGGGTGAGCATGGCCAACTCGACATCACTCATGTCAAGGGGCGCTTCTCCTCGCCTGGCCTCTCATGACAGTGGGGATGCTGCAATGGTCATAAGTGTGAAAAATGGTCATAAGTCACTTTTTCCAGTGCCATTGTAACTTTGAATGGTCACTAAATGAACTTTTGTAAATCAAGGATTACCTGTACAGTCAAGGATTACCTGTACAGCTGGTCTCATTCACCTCACAAGACATTCTGAGGAAATCATCCAGATTTAAGGAAAGGTCACATGTTTCCCAGAAAGGCAGTAAAAAAATCAGTGCCAAGCTTGCATCCTGCCTCTTGGAAGTATACCCGAAAAGGACAGTGACAGATAGTATTAAAGCAGTGAAGGAACACCCCCTCCCCAGATAGAAAAAGAAACCATGAGGCAAGAAAAAATTCAAACACAATACAAATAATTAAATCACAAGAGTTGCTGTTGCTTGTTGAAGCTGAATAGGGAAAATTATCCCATCAATAAACACAGGAATAAACTTCACCAAGCACAGAATTAACCTTCACCAAAAACCAGTTTTAGACCAAAACTCAGAAAGAGTATGTAAACTCACGTTTGAATGTCAATCTTTCTAGCTAGCCAAGAAGTCTTGCTGAATGTCACTCATCTTGGTTCCCTGTCACTAAAAACTTTGCTTCATTATTCAATTATTTCTTCAAAGTGCTGATTGTCCAGGGAAGTATTTCCTCCCAACAGCAGTGTAAATATCTTAAAACAACGCTTCCCCTTTAAGAAAGCCTCAGAAGCTCCAGAGACAGGAAGTCTAGGCTGTTTGCCATGAATGTAATAAGGGTGATAAAAAAAAACAAAAGGAGATTGCTTCTAACTACTGGTTCTCTGAACTGCTTAGAAAGTTAACAAGGAGTTCTATAGAACCGGATAGAACCGGTAGAATCTCACCCCTGCTCCTTGATCTTATTGGTGTTGAGGACCAAGTTATTGTCTCCACACCATAAAAGCAACCAGTCCACCTCATCTTGGTAGGCAAACTCAGAGTTAATTTCCATCCCACCACTTAAGCTTGTAAGATTCAGTTATTCTATCTTTTGGGGGAAGGAAGGAAAATCAATTAGGTGCCATCAAGTCATTGTCAATTCATAATGACCTCATAATAGACACGGCATTCCTGCAATTTCTGCTGTGCATGTTTCTTGACCTAGCCTGAAGGGCTTACAAGATAGATGTTGTAGATAAAGCATCTGATACCAATGGATCCTTGCCTGGTTTCAAAACAGTCATATCATTAAATACCAGCAATAGGAATTGTACCCCAGGTTGAGTGTTTAATAATAATAATAATAATAATAATAATAATAATAATAATAATTATTATTATTATTATTATTATTATTATTATTATTTATTCAATAAATAATTGAAGCTGTTTGGTAAAAAAAAAAGTGAACTGAATTCACTAATTGAAAGCACAAAAGAATTTAGCCAGGACATTGGCATGCACTTTGGAATTGGCAAATGTTCAACAATGGCAATCAAAGCAGGCAAGGTCATGGAAGATGATGGAATAAAACTTGAAAATGAAGAAATGATAAAGGCAATGAAACCAAAAGCAGGCTGCAAGTACTTAGGGATCTTAGAAACCTCTGATGCAATGCATAATAAAGTGAAGGAATCAACTTCAGCCAAGTACATTCAAAGAATTCGCAAGATTTTAAAGTCCAAATTGAGTGGTGGAAACATCAAAAAAGCAATAAATACCTGAGTTATACCTGTGATTCAATACTCTGCAGGAAAAATTTATTGGACCCAGATGGAGCTGGACAATTTGGACAGAAAAACAAGGAAGCTTATGACTATGAATCATGCCTTGCATCCTAAAAGTGATGTTGATCGATTATATTTGCCAAGAGCAGAGGGTGGTCGAGGTCTCTTACAAGTAAAGCAGACTGTAGAAGAAGAAAGACACAGCTTGAATGACTATATCCAGAAAAGTGAAGAGCCAATAATCAAGGAAGTACATAAAGGAGGCCTTTTGAAGACAACTAAGTCAAAAGCTGAATACAAAAAAGAAGTAATTGAGAAGTGAATTGAAATTTGGAAAAGTAAAACTATGCATGGCCAATACCTGAAAAGTATTGAAGGCAAAGCTGACCAAAAGCTTACTTCGAATTGGCTAAAATCAGGACTACTGAAAAAAGAAAGTGAAGGCTTTATTTTGGCTGCTCAACAACAAGCCTTAGCCAGAAATTGCATGAAGGCAAAGATTCAGCATGTCACCACTAACAATGAGAAGGATGAAACAGTTGACCATTTAATCAATGGGTTCAGCAAAATTTCACAAACTGACTACCTAGAATGCCATAACTGAGTTGCTAAAATCATTCACTGGAAACTGTGTCAAAAGTTTGGATCTGAGTATAGTAACAACTACTGGGATCATCAGGTTGAGAATGAAAAAGTCAAGATCTTGTGGGACTTCAGAATTCAGACTGACAGGCACTTGGCCCACAACACACCTGACACAACAATAGTTGAAAAGAAAAAGGATTGGTTCATTGACATTACAATACCTGGTGATGCACAAATTGAAGACATGCAGCAAGAAAAAATAACAAAATATCGGGACTTACAAATTGAAGTTGAGCAGCTTTAGAAAAAGAAATCGTGTGTTAGCCCAATTGTAATTGAGCCCTTGGAGCAATACCTAAAGGGCTATCTCGCTATTTGGAAATTCTGAATTTATCAGACTTGAATACCCTGATTCTACAAAAAACTACCCTACTTGGAACAGCTTATATCCTCTGATGCTACCTTAACCGTTTCTAGGTCCTTGATTAGGACTTGAGCTGTTGAGCTACCAAGCAGCCACAAAGGCTGTGGATTTCACTAAAGATTAAATAACAATAACAATAACAATAATGTGGATCATCAACATTGCCATACCTGGTGACAGCAGAATCGACAAGAAACAACTTGAAAAAATCACCATATATCAGGTCTTGTAAATCGAATGGCAGAGACTCTGGCATAAACCAGTGCAGGTGGTTCCAGTGGTACTTGGCACATGGGGTGCAGTACCTAAAGACCTAGGCAAGCACTTAAAAACAATTGGCACTGACAAGATCACCATTGGTCAGCTGCAGAAGGCCATCTTACTGGGATCTGCTTGCATAATCCACTGATACATCACACCGTATTAAATGCTTGGGAAGTGTTTGACTAGTGATTTGTGATACAAAACCCAGCATAGTTATCTTGTTTGCTGTGTACAGTGTCATTTTTTGTGAATAATAATAATAATAATAACAACAACAATAATAATAACAACCTTTAATGTCATTGTACATATATACAATGAAATAGATCCTCCCTTAAGTATGGTAATCCAAAGACCTGTGATTGGTTTCCTGAATAAACTTTATTTCATGTAGAAAAATATGAAATTGTTTGTATCCAAATGAGTTTTTTTTTATCAGAGCAGTCATTTGTTCAGGAATTGCTAATGCACCAGGCAGATAGGACTATCGTGTTCCTGGACTAAAACAGCACCCAGGTCATCCTTGGAAGCATATGTAGGCACTTGGCTTCTTTTACAAAGATCACATAATTGCAAAAGGTAAAGTATAGCCTTATCTAATGCTTACTTACTTAGCCATTTAAAATTGTGTTTATACTATTCAATTTTATATTCTATTCTGTTTTCACTACATTATAGTCCCTTAATATTAAGAACCTCTATATAATGATCTTAGAGTTTTGATATAACGTTCTGTTGATGGTAAAGTTTAGGTATTTTTTATATCTCACAGATTTTCATATTTCACATACTTATAATGGGTATGATTGTATTACAAATATTTTTATCATATTGGTGCTTTCCCATTTTAAAATCAACCAGCCACCTACAGTAGGGTTTGTGCCTATGATTTTACATGCCTATTTATTAAGTACAGGTTTGGGTTTAGGTTTTATTTTGTTGTAATTATTTCTAAATGATGGATTTCATTTATCTTATATTTCATCATTCATTTTATTTATAGCTATGATCTGAAGACAAATACTTCATGTTTTATTTTTTGTAGGGGTGGGGTAGAATTGCACATAGTAGCCTCAAATTTCTACAGTAGATATTTCCTTTCTCAAGCAATTGTCCTATAAATACAATATCTGAGATAATGGCAAGCATGCAGCAAATACCACTGTTACTATCAGAGGTGGTATTCAGCAGGTTCTGACCAGTTCTGGAGAACTGGTAGAGGAAATTTTGAGTAGTTTAGAGAACCAGCAAATACCACTTCTGACTGGCCCCGCCCCCCATCTATTCTCTGCCTCCTGAGTTCCAGCTGATCGACTGGGTCTTCTTTTGTTGCCCTGCACAGGAGAATGGAGCTGGAAAGCAGGTTAGTGGGCTGGGGAGGGAATGGGAATTTTACAGTATCCTTCCCCTGCCATGCCCACCAAGCCATGCCCACAGAACCAGTAGTAAAAAAATTTGAATCCCACCACTGGTTACTATCAGATTTCTTTGTTGTTATGGTCAAGAGACACTATGAATAACTCTATTTCCCATATATTCAAGATCAATTTGTGGCACATTGATCAACTACTGATACTTGTACCCAAAATTGATCATGCCACCCTGACAATAGAGGGTGGTATATATGTGAGTGAAAAAAAAAATCCAGTTGAAAACATAATTAAACTAGTTCACTTTAAAATTTATAAATATCATACTAGTCCCTTTTTTTTTTTTTTCTTTAGCTTGCTGAATAGTATCCTTTTTCTCACAGTTTTTTAATACACATGTATATTTACTTTTACTGTAAATAGGTTTTTTGGGTGAACTCTGTGAATCAAAGATGGATAGTTGTCTCTCACAACCCTGTGGAACTACCAGCATCTGCGAGGAAGGTTTGGATGGCTATAGCTGTTTCTGTGCGCCTGGTTTTATAGGTATGCTTGAATTTAAATATAATCAAACCCATTGATACAACTTATTTTTTTAATGTCCTCTTCACAGCTTTTAATTCTAAATCAGTTGGATAGAGGAGAACAGGTTTCAGTTCAACCATGGCAAGACTGACTGGGCATGCATTTTCAACATCCCCAGTTCTCTTACTTTTCCACTCATGAGTGGAACTGGCACATATTTTGGTGATCCTCTTGCTCAAATCATCCTGCACTTGGCAGATGTAGTTAGGGCAACTTTGCACTGGTTTGTCTTGCTGAGACTATGGGGACTGCATATATGTCCAAATTTGTGGGTGGGTGGAGAAGCAGGCCACTCTGACTGAACTCATATTGTGGTCAGTGCTTCCAGGTTGACTGGTGTTACTTGAATCTTGCAATCAGAGAAATCATGACTCTTATAGGAAAGTATCTCCTGAGGCTTAAACTCCTAATGTTACAATACCTTCTTTTCCCTGCCCCTCCCAAGTTCAGTTGTTGTTCTTAACTGCTCTGCCCAGTTATGTTTCAATGAACAAAATCTTTCACTTTCTGTCAGGTGTGAACTGTGACATAGAAGTGAATGAGTGCCTAAGTGATCCATGTCGCAATGGTGCTACGTGCATCAATCAGCTTAATGCTTTCAACTGCCTGTGTTCTAGTGGATTTGAAGGTAACAAAAAAATACAGGTACAGATTTTAAGAGATCAACCTATAATTACCAATCTTTAAAATGCAATATTGTCCAGTAATTGTATCTTATACTTGTTTATGAACCATAATAATTACTGGATTCAAGTCCTTGTCTCATGTCAAATTTGCTCTAAGCTACAATTGTGATCTATTTTATTCCTTTATATCTTAAAATTGACAATATTTTGCTGGGTACTACTTGTTAAATAAATCATTTCAATTTTTATCCTGAATAAAGTGTCAATCATCTTTAAATTAGGAGATATGTTTATTTAACTTATCTTGAAATAAATAATATTGGTTTTTATTCATTGGATTGGATCCAATACAAGTCTTCTTTGGCTAGAAGGTTTTCTGTTAAATCTACTGTGGGGAGGGGGAAGGGTTTTGGTGAGGGAATGGAAGAGGAGTCTAGAAAGAAAACAGAAAGCTGAAAATCAACTTCCCTTTTTTTCAGTGAGTGTCTTCTCCACTCAGATACATGCAAGGGACATATTCCTCATAATGATTGTGCATTCAATACCACCCAAGTACTTGCAAATAGAATTACTCCACGTGAGACACAGTTTTGAATTAATCTAGCTTTTCTTTCCCATAGAAAAATCCAACATACATCTTTACATACTCACCTTCATACTAACTGCAGACACTTCTGCTGGGTCTATTATATGGGTTGAATTGAAGGAATGTGGCTAATGAACATGATACCATCTCCTTACATCATGAGAAATATTTTGTTTTTATATTTCTTTGAACACAAACTTTAAGCAGCCATGAGCTTAAAGGACAAAAAGTTAATGGGGCTAAAGTGATAGTAATTGAAGCAAGAAAAGCTGGGGATCTTTTCAATCAAATTCCTTGTGTGTCTAATCACACGTGGCCAATAAAGTATTCTATTCTAAAAAAATTCTGTCCAAAAAGCATTCCTTAAGGTATATTAGGCAGGAAATTTCTGTAAATAAGGTAA